>NC_047056.1:25271431-25602056 GCF_000738735.6 Corvus cornix cornix
CTAGTCCTAGCACTCCTAGGATTTCATGATTAATATAATCCCCCTCCATGAAACTATGGCAGAACCATGGTAGAGCACTGACACTAAAACCAAAACAGAGCATCCAAAGCATTTAGAGGTGGTAAAAACATATCCCTATAACTAATTGGAATAAAGAATAAGAGGAGTTTCAGACCTCTGGTGGTTTTGGAAAGGAAGATGTATTTTGTTTTGGTGGAATGCTAAGACTACACAAATTGAGACATCATTAAGAAAGCCAGAGAACAAGCAACATTTTCTTTTGCCTCGTACTCAAAAAAGAGATGCTTCAAGCAAAATTTTTAAAGTTTTGATAACGATTTCTACAAATATTTCAAGACTAATTAAAGGAAACAATACAAATCTGCATTTCGATACTGACAAATTTGCTTTTGTTATTGAAAAACAGTCAAAACAACATTTTTTTAATAATCTTGAAGCATAACTTTAAAGTGTTTTCTGTCTTGGACACGTGTTTCAAGGCTTCAAAGACAGTTTTAACAGTTTTTTTAAGACACGTTCACATTTTCCCATGCCAGTTTAGATTATTCAAATACAACCACAAAGTTACCCCAGTCTCCTGTTTTACCAATAGATTTCAAGTGCCTCAGTTTTCCTAAGTGGATTTCCCAGATTTGCAGGCAGAAAGTTTGAAAGGGTCAGGAACAGGAGTTAACTCTCCTGGTTTCCTGTTCAGTCACTTAATGAAGGGGCCATCCTGTTGATTTTGCATGTGTACATTGTGTAACTCCTTTGGGGACCCAGGGGAGAGGACATGTGCGTGTAGACACACATACATCCAAACGAACCACTCTGTGATAATGCCAACCATTTTTCTACAGGACTCCTGCCAGAAATGAACAACTAGCAGAAATTGTACATTAAAATGTGTTCACACAAACATTCACACCTAAACACTACACATTTTACCTGCATTGGATCCAGGGACAGTGAGAACACCAGGATTCAAACAATAGAATTTACAGAGCAAATCTTCAATCATATGCAAATGCTTCATTTAATAGTCCACCTAACTGTATGTATAATGATCAAATAGACTAAAACAAAAAAAAATTTAAAACCAAAATCAGGACCTATACTGTTGTCACAAAGCTTTCATTGCAGATAGCTCATCTCACTCTCACCATAACCAGATTTTGCCGAGATAACCTGTTCAGTACACTACTCGTAAAAGTTTGTGCATGCTTAAAAGCCAGACAGGAACCTAGAGGGTCTACCTATAAAGATTAGCCACCCAATGAAATGTTTAAGTGCATCACTCCATACTAAAATCCTTAACAAAT
Organism: Corvus cornix cornix; assembly: GCF_000738735.6. Taxonomy (NCBI): domain Eukaryota; kingdom Metazoa; phylum Chordata; class Aves; order Passeriformes; family Corvidae; genus Corvus; species Corvus cornix. Next base: position 25,272,754 of record NC_047056.1, read on the forward strand.
CCACTTTTTTGTTTGCCTGTGGACTGAATTTTTAGAGGTTAATCACAGTTCTCTAAATCACATGGGTGCTGTGGAAAGTTATTAATTTATAGCAAGTGCTTGGAGCATGTACTGTAAAGCTGCTCTTCAAGTTCTATGCATTCAGCAGGTCTAGTTTTGCTTAGAAATTCTTGAACTCTCACAAAACCTGATCGGAGTTTCGACTGTAAGAAAACTTGAAACTAGTTGAGATTTGTGTGGCCTCAGGCTACACTGAGTATTTAGCATAACTGATAATGAGCCCCTTTCATACACCTTCCATCTCTTACAGTCTTTTGGTTTACTTTCCAAACTAAGCAATATAAACACATGGCAGTGCTTTTGCAAGAAAAGTGTGGCCCTACCAAGTTACTCTAGATTTCCTAGAGATTCGTGTATTTCTTGCATTGTAGGCTCAGCTAGTACAGACATTTTTAATACTAAAACTGTAGCTTCATTAGGAGCACCTTGTTGTAGGGCCACTCTGTTGAGCAAAAAGCCCTGTATATATAAATATATACCTTGTTGTCTGAAAGAGTGATAAAAGTGAATTGAGTTCAGTTGTGCTATGAGTACAGGGCTTTTCATATCCTCATTTCATCTGTCTTCCATATAGATCCCTTAAGAGCCTTATGGATTGTGGGGAAGCTTTGCAGAGATCACAGAACTGAACCTAGTACCTGACACCTAAAGCCAGCAACAGATTCCCACTGAGTCACTGCTTTAGACTTTATCCCTCAGCTGACTCCAAACTACATATCCACAGCATTACAGATGCATTTCTGACTACCCTGTTACAGCCAGGATGCACATTATGTAGCCTGTCTGCCCCCATCTAAATCTAGCTCTGTTTAGAGGAAACATTCAGTTTAGTGCTCAGAGTACCTCAGTAAACTCAAAAGCACAGAATGATACCTTGTACCTTAACCACATCCATCTAAAACTCTCACAGAGAATAAGTTAACACCATGTGCAACAATGCTCATAAGTTAGTTACTGAAAAGGTCAATCAGTTACATGTCTCTCTTTAAATCATCCTTGTGCACCTCAGCCTGAGAAAAAAAAAGTCAGAGGCAAAAACATGCCTTTTTCTTTAGCAGTAATAACATCCAGCCCAATGCTAGAAATCTTGGCATATCAAATATGCCAGTGAAGTCCAGAAAAAACAGCTAAGATCCCTTTTGCCCTATCCATTTAAGTAATTTTGCATCTCTGCTTCTCAGGTTTGTTGCAGCAGGTCACAGCTAGCATCTCATAAAACCTGTGTATGAGCAGCTTAACATCCAAATAAAATCTTAATATTAGAGTATATCATTTTGAAGAAATGTCAAATACAAATATGCAACAAGCTCTTCCTTCTGTAAACCAAATAACTTTGCTAGCATTTTCCTACCAGTTATAAAAATCCAAGCTATGAGGTAAAAAAAGATCAAATATTCTGCACCATAATTAAGAATGAGCAAACCTCCACCAAAAAAAATTAATGAATCACACAGGTATCTTTGTCAGCTCTGTTTCACTATAGGGTGCCCTTCCTCAAGCCATACTTCCTTGACCAAGCCTTCTTCTGCTAGGAAAAGGCCATCTTCCAGAGAGCTATAAGACCTCAATCTCACAGCACACTCTAAGCCAAACACTCCTCTCTTCCTACAAAGCCTAAATCCTACCATCATTCTTGTGCCAAGTAGTCCTTTATTTCTTCCTTTTTAAGGTCAGTTCCCCTCACAAGTCTGCATAAAATAGCACCTTCCTGAAAACTTACACCACGTGATGATGATTCCTACTCCTCCTAATATGACCTTCCCCTGAGTGTTTTTATTCCCCACAGCTGCTCTCCTTCCTGCACCTTCTTGTCTGCTTTCTACCCTTGCTCTGCTTTGTGTGGGTTTTTTTGAATGCCATCCAATCAGAACAATTTTCTGTACAGAGATTTTATGTTTTTCCCTTATTCCATATTACTCTTCTCACCTCCAACATCACCAAACTTCCCTAAAGACATTAAAAAGTTCAGTTGAAAAAGTTAATAGGAGCAACCTGATTTGTACTTTTCCAGAATGAAGCTGATGTAAAATGGCTGTTTGCCATCTGCCATCAAATAGAGGGAAAACTCATCTGATCTGAAGCAGCTGAATATAATGAGGAAATATTAAAAATTATTAATTAAAAAAAGCTGTGAACTGCTGTACTTTAGCTATGGCTTTACAGTGCATTAGCCTTTCCCATAACACAGGCAGACACTTCAGAAGTTCCAAAGGAGTGATAAACATAAAGAAAAATAGTGCATTTGAATTAGGGCCTTTTGCTTCTAGTCCTCTACTAAAAGTAGGGGCCTAACTTGAGACATCTGAAAGTTGCTCAATTCTCCACTAAGTTCAATCATTTACTTCTAACAAAATCACTACCCTTTTTAGTATGTCAGTTTGGGGTGCCTGAAACAGAGACAAATAAAAAGTACTGGTCACTTTAAAATCTTTTTACTATAATGATCTGAGATGAGAAATAACTAGCTCAGGTCCCTAATCACACAGCCTCTGAAAAACTGAGCTCCTTAATCACCACACCAGTTGTAGCTGAGATGATTCATAGATTTTCCAACCATTAAGATAATTCAATCTATTTGAGTAACACAACACTTAAAGTCTTACATGTAGTTTATGCAGCACAATGGATCACAAACCACATGGTAATTTTACTATTTCTAGAACAAAAACTAATTAAGTGACTAAAACTGAAGGAAATAAATTGAATTTGTAAGGCACACGCACATAGAATTGTCTTTAAACAGAATGTCCCTTGACAGTGACAGAATCCCGTCATAGGAGTTCCTGAAAGAGTACTTTTTAAAGTCATCTGACTCCAAATTATCATCTTTTCCTAATCTCAGATTTTAGTCTGCAAACAGTGGCACTGGGGAAGGACAAATAGTTTAAGTTTATGCACTCCCCAGAGGCTATAATCTCGGTGGGGCAGCTGTGTTGCAGCAAGCAGGCTGCTCTATTATGTATCACAGATTCCTTCTGGTCTACTCAAGTCCTGCCACAGCAGAATGTAGTCAAGAGGAAGAATGTAGAGCTTTCAGCAGAGGGAGGTATTGACACAGCGTTTAACTCTAGGGGAGGGGATCTGAGACTGACTGTTACAGCACTTGGCCACAGTCAGAGGCAATAAATCCCTCCTCCAGCAGTTTGTTAGGGTTTTTTGTCTGCTTTTTGTTGTTGTTGTTAAGGGGGGGTATTATTTTTCAAGCAGCTTTGCTGAGGTTGTTTTTCTGTTTGCAGAAGCTGAGCGGCATTTTGTTGTCAATTGGAAAAAAAAAAAAAAAAGCATAAATGCGAGGGTGGGGGCAAAGGAAATACAGACATAAATTTAAAGAGAGAAGCCTTTGGTCACCAAAAATAGCCACGGCAGATAGTGTAACTAAAACCTGACTAGTGCCTACACTGTCAGCGCAGCGCACAGGGCAAAGTTACATAATATTTTCCACATTTATTTCAAGCAGGGCAGCCTGCCAGCTTGATAGATTTCTAGAAAGGGTGGGAGAGGGAGAGTGGTTTGATTCACAGACTGCTGTATTTACAGCTCACCCCACAGCCACTGCCTTCCCCTCTTTGGGCGTTTACCTTTACAGTTTGCCAGAGTGCAGTGTGAGCATACCCTGATATAGAAAGCAAGTCACCCTTCAGACTGTCTAAAGCACTACAGTTGCACAAGTTAGCTTTAGTTTTAGTGTTTCAAGGGTGCTAACATGCAGTGGTTTGCTGAAAGTTCAGCCGTTGTCAAAGTCCAGAAATTAGCAGTAGGAAAATCACCTTGATAGAAAAAAAGGAGGGAGAGAAGTTTCAGCTTCTGATCCTTCACTACACAAACTCCAACAGACTTCAAAAGTAGAGTCTTCAGAAAGAAAAAGTTTCCAAAAAACTGTAGAAACAGAAATTAATCCATTATCAATTAAGTTTAGAACTGGGCATGAATCTCTAAAATGAACATGAGTTTTCTCAGAAGACAGGGCTGTTCTTTTCAAATGCCTGGATGAAACCAACTACTTAGTTTCCTATGAGAAATTCACTGTTGAAAGATATTCATCAAGAGCAGTCATACAAATGACTAAATGAACAGTTCTGTGTTATATGTGACAGGACAATCCATAAAACAAAGCATTGGCCTGCGTATTTCCTGCGTTTATTCTATATTTTCTCTACATGTGGCAGGTTCTCCATTGGGACTTCTCAAATACCTCATTAAGATTTGACCATTGCTGGCAAGCAATAACATTGCAGCTTCCCATCAAAGATAGACAGGAAAAAATTACGAGAAAAATGACAAACAAAAAAGTCTGTTTCTTACATCCAACTTGCATGAAACGAAAAAGGAGGTGAAAGACAAGGGAAAAATACATCACTGTTATCACTGTAATAAAACAAGTATGTTGTCCATAAAACAGACTACAGAAAACAGAGGTTAGGACTATCCTTCTCTCTCCCATCTATATTGTTTATACAGAACGATATAGATGCCTCTGTAGTTTTATTTGGATGGGATTAAATGGGAAAATGAACTGCCCCAATTCTCACCAAACTGAAAGGTACTTACACACCACAAAAGTTGCTAATACATTTATGAAGAATATTAGTGCTGGTATTATTGAATCAAATTGTTATTCCAGAGCAAATTGCTCCGACCATGGTTTTAAACTAAGAAAACAAGAAGATACCAGCTAAATGCCAACATGTTATAATTTTAACCTGCAAAGAAGAGATATTCCCAGACTAGCATGGAGATAAAACAAAGGAACAGTTCATGAAACAATGCAATGATGTCAATTGAGGTGTTATATTTCCTCTTACTAGAAACATTGTGTGCTTTTGAGAGCAATGCCTTTGAGCATGAAATCATCCTCCAAAACAAACTCTCTTTTAAATGTTGCTCTCATCAATAGTTTACAACTGGAGTTTGCTGGTTTTGGTTATAATGACCTCCCCAAAACTTGTAGGGGATAGTACATCTTTAAAGATCAATTTTGTTTCTTATAACTTTGCTTAAAAGTAATCCCTCCATTTTTTTTCTATCTTGGATGACATTTTAACATTTCCACATTTTTTCCAGTCCAAACTTGGAGAGGCTACACACCAGAAAATTCTATAAATTTACCCAGAGAGAACTCAGTATCCTCTTTTTCCCCCTGAAAAGGAGCCTAATTTGGAGAAATGAAAATAAATAGTATTGAACTTACAGGATCAATTGTGAGCTAAAGAAAAAAAGACATCCTAGTATTTGGAAAAGGGTAACCTATTCACAAATTGATAAAACAGAATTAATCATCTCTAACACAATAAGCAATGAGATTATGTCATACCATCCAACTGTAACAGCTTTTTCCACAATGCCATATTGCCATTCATTGAGTTTTCTGAATATTTAAAGTTTAAATAATGAAGAGTGGCAAGAAGGAAAAATAGAAGTGGAGTCAGAAAATCAGAAAAAAATGGAGAAATGGAAATTGAGAGGTTTGAGAGCTGAGTCAGACTCTGAAGAACAGAGAGTGACTAGGACAATAGTCTGGGACACAAAGATGCTGGTTCAGTTCCAGACTCAGCCACAAACTCTAAGCTGTACGATTTACTTGGATCCCCAACAAACTAGTGGTAAAGGGGACAAAAGGGGACAAAATCTTTCATCTCAGGGAAGGCCTAGTTGTGACTATGAAGCATGAAGTCACTTGGATGTATGACCATCATGTGATGAGGTATGCCAGGAACATCCATATTTGGCCGCAGACTGTAGCTGAGGGACAAGCTGCAGTGTCTGACAGTTCTGCACCAAAATCAGTCAGCTCTCCTGAGCTACCACCCAGCATGAAATTATTGTCAGACAGGAACATGCACTGCCATTTCAATGCAAAGTTTGGGGTCACCATGTTATAGCTTCCTAAACACTCACAGTAAGGTTTGCCAAAACTCAGGTTTTGTACTTCTGCCGCAGAACCACACTAAATCATGGTTCTCTTTCTGGAACTTTCTGGACCTAATATATCTGCTCTGTGATGTACTCTGCTATGTAAAAGTAAAGCTACACACTCAAATGATTGGCTCAATCAGTCACTCAAATGAGTTTAAAAGTAGAGTATACACTGTATTTTTTCTCCATGGGAGAAGAACTATCAGCCCGTTTCCTAAGGCACTAGTAAATATGTTGCACACTGTAAATGCACAGTTTCTTTTGCTTTTGGCTGTAAGAAAAATTATATAATAATTATATAATTATATGATTTTTATATAGATAATTTATATAATATTTATATATAATATAATGTTTAATTTACCTTCTGCTATTTCAGTCTTTTAGAGTTCATACTCCATACTATTTGGAAAAGGAAATTCGAAATCTGTGTGTAGACCGGAGGACACAGGAGGGCACCGCAGTTCCCAGGGGAGGGCACGGCCTTTCACCGCATTCTGACTGCATCCTCGGGCAGGACCAGCCTGAGCACAGCTTTCCTCGCCCGTCACATGCTCCTACCTGGCCCTCCTGAGGAGGGAGGTGTACGGAGAGCCATGCTGATGTCACTAAACACGGGCAACCAGGACCAGCTGAGATGTAGCCACTGGGCTTCACTAAGGCCCCTTTCCCTGACACAGTCATAATGCTGGGACATGGGGCACAGCACTGGGTTTTGATAGGGCTGGATAATGCAATCTTCATTTACTACAGTAATTAATCTAGGGCTTTCAACTATTGAAATATTTTGTTAGCCCAAAAAGCAATTACAAGCTTTAATTACATTCTAAACATGAGGAAACTACTTAAAAGTTCACAGGCAGCCTCTTTCTTTTAACTGAAAATGAACATGGGTTTTTCCGGTGGTGTAGAAAACCTCTTTTAAAGGTAATCCTCTCTATTGAGGCTGTGTTTCAATTATATATTTATTTTAATTACAAGATAATATTATTGGACTAAGGATTACTTTTTACATGGTGCTATAAATGTGTAGAGCACTTCAAAAACTATAATCCAGAGTAGCCTCAAAAGCACTTTTTTGACACAGTGTAGCAAAGTGGCAAGGGCTCTCAGTTTCCACTGAAACTCCTGTGTAATGGGAGTTCTCATCACCTTGTAGAAAAGGAAGGATAGTCACTTAAATACGTTGCCAAGGGATTAAATATTGCTATAGGCGATAACGTCATCTTGATCTGCCAATAGCAAGTCTACAAAGCAATACGGTAAGTTGTGACTCAGGAGGAAAGAGGGAGTTTTTTTGATAGTTGGGGTAGTTTTGCCTTAGACATGACCAAGATGTCAGTGGCTTTGTCATTCCATGTTTAGCTGATGGCTGGTAGCATGACTCCACCGCTACCTGGAAGGATGAGGAGAAGATACAGTCAATCAGAGTATAAAACTCCTCAAAACTAGAATGCTTAATATCATTAGCGCACAACCACAGTGAACTCACAAAATAGTATCTAAGATCATTTTAAAGTGGTATTGTCCAGGAAGTCAAGTGCTATTTATCAACACTGACACCATACAACTGTAATTTCCACCTGAATTCCACCACAAGAAGAAAGAAGAAAAAAAAATCTTTTTCTGAAACCCGTGATGTTGTGTGAAGACACATAACTCATAAACAAGTTACTCCTGCAGCATTGTCATAAACACAAACTATGTACTGTAAAACTGCAGAAAACTGCCTTTGTCAAGGGGCGCCTCTGGTCTAAGCAAATGTGCTTTCACACCTACATCTGTGTTAAGGGCTGAGGGGTAGGGTGAGAATGTTGGCTCCTAGAGAAATGTGACATTTGTATGCAGTAGCAGGAATTACAGAGCTTTTCACTGCCCAGTGAAAAAAAAAGCTCTTATGTACAGGCACTGGGCCTTTTTTTTCCTGGGCCTAAAGGAACAGATCTTCTCCCAAAGGGTGTGCAGGCCCTGGCATGATTTCACAGAGGAGTCTGGACACCCTATGGAAAAGGTCTCACATTATATGTAGCTATTCAACACACACAGAACATTTCAGAAAAAGGATATAGCAACCACAAAATACAAGTCCACTCTGTCCTTAATCAGGCACAGTCTAGTCTCAGTCTGACTTAAAATGTTGCATGTTTTCTTTAATTAGGGTTCTCTGTAGGGAATGGACTAATACGCCAAAAGAAAACCAAAAGAGAAAAATGCAGTGTAGAAAACAACTGAAAATTACATAGATATATGAGTAAGGTAAGACATAAATCCCACTTCAGCTTTGTACCCACCAAGTATAACCCTGTTACACTCACTTCTCCTGGCACAAGCTGAAGGTTTTCATGCATTAGAAGTATATCATAATATTTTTTTACCTATCATCAATTTTCATTTTCTCTTTGGCGGTTGCAATATTTCACCTGGGAAAAACATTTTAAAATCTAATTGTATATACACCTTATATACTTATGTATACCTTCTATCTCTATATTAATCTTAAAAGATTGTCTTTATTTCTTTATTTTTTGGTTGCATTCTGCAAACAATGTGTAGATCTAAATTCTTCTGGTACATAAAGAAATGGAAAAGAAAACAAAGAACTTTCACTGAAAAGAAAAATTCTCAACTGATATCTTATTTATAGTGATACCTACATCTGGGTATTTGGGGTATAAATCAGATCTAATTCAGAGTCCAAAACAGATTCTGCAGAAATGTGGCTAGATGCCTTTCGTGTCAGACAAAACCAAACCTTTTTACTCCAATGTGTCAGAAGACCAGAAAATTGCAGGGTTTTTTTCACTCAGTTTTTCATTTATACAAGTGAAAATTAAAAGGTACATACGACAACACAGATCTAGGAAGTACAAATTAAAAACAGATATTAGAGTCTCCTGTCACATACAGCTTGCAAATTCACTCAGCCTAACTAGGAAAAGAGCTTCGTAACAAACCAATGTAACCACTAAAACTGAAAGCAGATTGAAACCCACAACATCCAGAGGAGGTTACAGCCAGCCTTAGAAGACATCAGAAGAAAACAGTGAAGAAACAGGTCCCCTTCTCTGCAACTACAGTCTAGACTAATACAACCTCCTGCAGCTGGGGGCTTCTGACTGTGCAGTTCACCAGCAGGTTCAGTGGGCAGCAATAACCATATGGCAGCAACCAGTCCTGGGTACCATCCTGGAATAAGTGAAAGTACAGATCCCAGCCAGATCCTTATTCCTTTTCTTGTTCTGAAAAACTGAAATACAACCCTGTAGGCCACTTTTATGGTTGTCCCATTTAGAGATTCTCATATTCCTTGGGGACATAAAGGCAAGGTTGCATTTGTTGTGAAGAAGAGGAAAAAAAAAATGAAACCAGCCAGGAAAAACAAGAAAAAAACCTACCCACATACTTATATTGAAAAAAAAAGTTCAAAACCCAAGTGCAGGAGTAGGTAAGTAGGACAGCTCTGGACAAAACTCTTATCTAAAATGCAGTTTTCACTACCTAAACACCCCAAACAATCTCTCCTAGGTTTCAGTGGCACATGACCCTTTTCCAGACTGCTTCATCTATGAAAAGCTGTCACAAAAGGCTCCCACTGGATTTACAGCTACATGTGCAAAATGAGCTCTGTGATCTTCTGCCTTGGGGACACTGTGAAGAGAGCACTACACCAGAGCCCCACGTACCCTAAGGCTAAACTATAACATCACCTGTGTTAAAACTGTTCATTCCAGTTTGTCAAACAGATGAAAAACCCAAAGCAAAACTGGACCTTTAGGTACCCTCCTTTCATTTGTGAAAGCTGAGTCCCATTCCTCAACCTAAAGACATTCTCAGGGTAATGCATTCACTCCAGAGAACATCTTGTTATAAGCAGTAAAATAGCACCAATACGCACATCCATACTCCCTGAGATAACACTGCTCACACCTTCTCTTTTTCCACAATGAATTGTAGAAACATCCATCTGTCTTCTAGTCTCATGTAGTACAAAACAGGTTACCTATTTTCTCCTCATGGAGGTGGTGATTTTCTAAATTCTGCAGAGAAGCACCACAGCTCAGCAAAGTATTTAAACCCCCATCATTTGTAATTATTGCAGGTGGTAGGGAGTGAGGTCCTGCAGAAGGCACAACTGCTGAATGCAAGCAGAAAGAAAAGGATTAAATACATATCTGCTAGAGAATCCTCAGTGCCTGCACCAGAATGTCTGAGGACTATCTCTTGGTTCAGTGACATACACCTCTAAGGAAATGCTCACTCATTATGGAAGATCTGAACTAAATAAAGGTACTTTGGGTTTGTATTCACTGAGTTCAAAGACATGGAAGCCCTGACAGAGGCTCGCTGTGCAGTGTGCAGCAAGTGTGCCACAGAGATCAAGCCTCAGGTGCTACTGGAACATGTTGTGCTCCTCAGCCTCTCACCACCTGCTGCTATTGGCTGACTCTAGGTATCAGATGGAAATATCACACCGCAGCTCACCCAAAACTGCACCCAATCTTTCACAGCAACACACATTTATGACTTGCAGTCTGCGTCAATCTATGCCCCTAATAAATCTGCCTGCATTTGCAAAGGAACCAAACCACCTTATCTAGAAGGGCATCCTTTCTTGTGGCTCTTTAAGAAAATTTTTGTTTTGGTATTGTTTTGGGCTTTTTTAAAGTGTTTGATTTCACAGTTATCCTAATGGTCTTTTGAGAGACATCTTGTTTATAAAATTCTGCTTTGTTTTGGCAATATTTGCTAGAATACTTGAAAAACAAAAACAAAAATCTGTAATTTCATTCCAAGTCTAAACAACTTGAGGCCTTACATTGCACAGGGTTTTCCGTACATTTACTTCATAAAACTTTCCCTTTTTGCTCTCATTTACTTTCCCAAGAGACATCACTTCAAAACTTTCTTCCAGCTGAGAGAAGCAGGAGTCCTTTTCTGGGACAAATTGCACTTTACAACTGTAATTTACAATTTAGAAATTACAAGTGTAATTTGTAAAGCCTGCCTTTATAGAAAAATCTGAAATAACTTGATGCCTGCTACACTCGCCTGCTAGAGAGGGAACCTGTGCTCTAATTTCAACATTGATAGGATTTCTGTTCACTGTGGCAGGGACTGGGACCTGGATCATGTTTATCTCTACTGGTATGCAATACTAATTAAGAGAAAGTTGCTAGATTAATAAAGTGGCAGAGGAAGCATACAGAAATCACCTCCAAAATAGTTTCAGGGCCATTTTCACATGGCATTTCATAGGGAGGATGCTTCTGAGAAGTACAGTTATATGCTGATACTGTGTCTACACACCAGATTTTCACAGTTACATGGGAAGCTACTACTGAAAATTTTACATTTGCTATCAGAACTACTGAGATCCAGATTCTTTTAAAATCTGCCTATGAAAACAGGAACTGATTACATAAAATGCACCCCTAAATTCTTTTGAGTGCCCACACTTTCAGAGGAGATAAAGACGTATCTCCAGTGAAATGCTTGGTATTGCAGTAGGCATGACTTGAAGTGGTCAGTAACTACCATGACCCAATTTCTCCACCTCTCTAACATGCAGATCCATATTTAGGATAATGGTCACTAACTACAGGGATTTGTTTCTGGCATATACCACTTCTTTCATCTTTTTTAACACAGGTATTTACAGTATTTGTCTTCTATCATGCAATCTGAATGCCTGCCAGTAATTCACCAGGAAATCTCAGTAAGTACGACTTTTGTTCTCCCCCCTGAACTAAAAAGGTCCTGCCCTGCCTGGAGGTCTGGGAGGACATCTCCCATCTTCTCTGTGCTGATTGAAAGCAGTTTGTTGGGCTTTAAAGTGGAAGCAGCCTGTCTGCAGTGAGATTGGAAGTTAACTGTCACAGCAAGCTGTCTCTCTGTGCATGTCTTGTCAGGAGTTTTGGAGTGACCTTCAGGAAAGGTCTGGCTCTCCCTCCACAAAGTGAAATTCACGGTATGAGGGGTCGAACTGCACTGTTGTCACCCTAGAACTGCAGACAACTTCAGATGCTAGTCTCTGGCCATTGTAGAGTATCTGCAGACAGGCACACAGGCACCCCACTGCCTTGCTGGGATCTCTTGCCAAGCAGTGGATAAAGTAAATCTTCTGCAGTGTGGCTGAAACACTAACTTATGGGGAATTTGCCTTTCTTTCCCCTTCCCTCATGCTGCAGCAAAAGTTGCCAAATGCCCGGGATTTATATGCAAATAGTCCTGGTTGTTCTCTGGTTGCAGAGGAAAACCAGCGGGAGTAAGGGCTGCATAACTGGAGCTCATTGCCCCTTTTATCAAACACAGTTCAGGCATGCTGATGGTTAGATACACATCAGAATTTCAAACTGTGGTTTATATAGCTGCTAAAACTCACTAAAACAGCACACACAAATTTCCTTCTCTTCTCTCAAATCAAGAGCCCCTGACAAGAATCGGTGCTAATCCTAGTTTGCGAGATGGTTTTTATCCATCCCGGAGACAGTTTACACTGCAGTCCGGCTCTGTGTAAGCCTTAGAGGCCTCTTATGTAATGGATCTCTTTCACAGCACGGTGTGCATTTCGCTTAGGCTTGCAGTGTGCATTGAAAACCCCGTCAGACTGCAACCCAGAGCAGGTACTGAATCCAAAAAATATGGAAAATAGCTTTTCTTTAGGAAAACTGCATGCTAGGCAGGAAGACTTCTGGCATTAGGAGACAAAAGATGATGCATTCCATATTTTCATACACACCTCTGTGACAACACCACAGTATCTACTTAGGAAATAGTTCATTCATGTATTTCCCATGGACCTGGTAACTGCTGAGGACCCTCCAATATAGCTATTCTGCCTTTCATCACAATGCAAAATGTATAGGATCAGAGTGCAGATACGAAATCGGCTAGCATTTAGAAAGATTCATTTCTGTAGGTTTGCCCAGAGCTATCACCACAGTGAATTATCCTGTGGACCAAGTATAAATAAGGCTAACTGTATATGAAAATCCATTTGGTTTTTTGCTATGTTCCACCAGCATCACTTTCTAGTTCCAGCAGTCCAGAGACAGAACACACTCATCTCTCAAAGATGAATTCTGCATTTTATTTTCTTTGTATGTTTGCACAGAGGTTACAGACTTGGAGAAGAAATTCTTACAGCAGCAGATCTCTCAGGATGGTTGTTACAGCCCATGCAAAGGCAGCAACTTCATGTTGCTAAATTAGGAGTAGCTATATTCACTTGTACCAACAGCATAGGTGGGGGCAGGGAAAGAGGAGACTCTCCAGAGCAGCTGAGTTTGGACTTAGCAGTGAATACAGAGCCCTCAGTGCTGACTCGCTTTTTCCATTTTTAAAATAAAAACATTAGCAAAGATATTTTTAAGTAGTTACAGTGCTTTTCTGCTGCAAGCAAAGCCTTTTCGTAAGTTCTAACTATCCTCACCCCCCTAAACAGTAACATATTTTAGTAATCACTCCTATTTAATAAAATCCTTTTAGCCATAAAGTCCAAGATAGTTTTAAATGGAGCAGTCCTTAGTCCATAACTTATTGGTTTCTAAGGGAAAACTATTGTCCAGAGAAATAGTAGGGGCCTGGGAGCCAGGATCCCTTAGCTCTACCCTTCATGTTTCTGCTGACATGTTGTATTATGGAAAAATGAAACAGTCCTGGTTGCGAAATTGCAGCCTGAGCTGCACAAGCAGATTTCTGTGCTCGCTGAAGTTGACAAAAGCTCAGAATTCAGCCACAGAGATCAAGATTCTTCAAAGACAGCAGGTTTACTTATGCTATGTACCTCACTATCTAGCATCAGAAGAGCAGCAGCTGCATAAATCTTGAGTCAAGTCACATTTTAAATTCACTCCAGGAGAAAGAAAAAATACTGTGGCACTTCCAGAAGAAGGACAAGCATATGACAGGATAAGACCACCAGACCTGGGCTGTTGAGTTGTGGAGTGCTCTCCAGGTATCTAAAAGAATTTCAGTAGCAGTTCTCAGAAGCTCACAGGGCTCAGGATCACAGCAAACCTGGAGATTAAGCAGCAATGAACCACATCTGTGAGGTATAGTCTCGGACAAAGTGGAACCTAGAGAGCCCAAGAGAAGCTGAGCATCTTTTTTGACCTTTGAGGCAAAGAGCAATTTTCATATGCTCCACCACTCACAGGTGGTGTCCAATTAGACAGCTAAAGAAGGCTCAGATTTTTGAAAGTGTTCAGTACCCAAAATCTTACAGCCAGACAGTCAGGGCTCTGTCTTTTGTAAAACGTACACTAAAAGATTTTGAAAGCTTGTCACATATCCTGGGATAAAAGCGGGCATAAAAGTCTTTTGAAACTCACCTTTTAGTGATGTGGCTATAGGTTCAGAATTAGCATTTTCCCTTTAATTAACTGCAAGTACAAAGCAACTGACTTAAAAAGAGATTTTTTTTTTTTAAGTCCTATTTAAGGTTAATTTAGGAAGTCCCCACTTGGAAATCCCTGTGGGTTTATGTTTTATCAAAAAAAAATTTGGTAAAATTTTCTTCTGTGTACTTTTTAAATCAATATCAAGAAGGCTCATATATTAGAACAAGTATTCCTCCTGTAGTCTTGAAATTACCAGCACTATCCAGCTAATTTTGAGATTTCTCTTGCTCTCTCTTTCCCCCTCTTCAGTTGTGTATTTGTCTCTGTATTCGTCGGTATGATTTTTTGGTAATTTGAGAAACTCTCAGCTATTGTTTTAAATAACATCCATTTCACAGAGGGGAAGTCTATTTTTCCTATTCCTATTCCCCTCCAATTGTGCATTCCTCTGCGCAAACAGATCCTGGAATTTGTTGCATGGCAGTCTGTCTCTCTATATTTCCCCCAAAGTTCCCACAAGAATCTTGCATTCCTGTCTCCCATCGTGCCCTCTGTGGTTGCCATGTACTGTTTAACAGTTGCCACATTCCACCAAAAAGTGAAAGAATTTCTCAAAACACTTGGCAAGTGATTTTAGTTTGCTCAATACCACCAGACTTTCCTTCCTATGTGGCTGGTTTACAAATGCATTAGATGTAGTTTTGTGGTCCTTAGAATGATTAAGGTGCAGAAAACATATACTTTCTTAAGCCCTCTCACCCATTATACAGCTAACAGCTCAAGTCTCCCCAGCTGTAATCTGGAAGAAATTCAGGAACAAAATATAAAAATTAAAACAAACAAAAAAAAACCAGATTTGGGATTATCTTCTGTCAGGAGAGGAAAAAAAAATTGCTGAAACAAAAGCGGAGTGCATAAATTCAGACCATCAGACTTATGACAACTGAATTTTCCCAAAGGATTTGGCTCTGACCCAGCAACCTATATTTCCACCTCTGAAGTAAACACAAAACAGCTAGGACTTGTTTCCAGAAAACACTGCATCCCCTCTCCAAAACTCCTTTCTAGTCAGCTTCAGAGCTGTAAGACCATCTCAGCCAGTCCAAGGGTACATAGACCAGCACAACGCTCCTCTCTGCATTCAGCATGGCAGAGAGCCTAAGAATAACATTGATGGCTGCATCCACAGCTGCCAGCCTCTGAGCAGGGCAGCTCCAGTGGCTTGGGAGGAGCTGTGCCAAACTAACTGAGGATTTGGGCTCAAGCATGCAAAGGAAAAGAGGGTGTATAGGCAGAGCTGACAGAAAACCACATTTCTGGCACAGCAGTAGACGGGTGCCCTGTACATGGGAGGGAGGAAGGGAGAGGTTTCCCCTCCATCTCTCTGCTTTTATAAAGTTTCCCTAGACACTCTGAGAGATGCTGTCTTCACAGGGTTTGCAGAAAGCTCAGACCTTTGTTTGTCAGCTGCAGAAGTGAGGGTTCAAATGATTTTTTTTTTCTTCTATCAGTACTGATCCAGCAACAGTAATGGTGTGGCAGACACAGGTGTCTTACTTGGGTTGAAAGCCAGTATCTTTTCCTTTTTTTCCCCAAAAACACACACACACACACACACACACACATACTCACTCACTGTATCTTCTGATAACAGAGATGCTGACATCATCTCCTACAAAGTTATATTGCCCCCAGTCTTTCAAGACACCACAGAGGTACAAAACAAACGCACCATGTGAACCACTGCTAAGGATGGGCAAGTGAGGGTGCAGATATACCCCAAGCTTCTAAACACCTTTTAGATCTCAAACTTTTTAATTCACAATAGTCACTCTTTGGAGAATTTACTTAGAGCACAGATTTTCATTTTATATTCATTTTAGAACCCACATTTTCATTTTACACACTGAAAATTACAATTAATGCTACCCCTGTGGAGCTCTGATGAGTCCTTGCAGAATAAAAAGCATTTGTGAGACAAATTACTGAGCCTCTGTTTTATGATTAATTGCACAAAAGCCACTTTAACTGCATAGTGCTCCACCTCTATAAGTGAAGAAACAGCAAGAGTAATATATGTATTTAATGAAGATGGATATATTTTAAGAAATGAATCCCTATTGTGTGACTGTATTTCTTTGAACTGCATTTAATAAAAATTTTCCTTGTATATCTGTTTTCTACCAAAAATCATACCTTCTTCCTTCTCATAAAAGTGCCTCCTCAAAAGAAATGTGGGTAATTTCCTGTGCTGAGATCCATGCAGCAGCAAAGACACAAGGGTTATTGATATGTTAGAAACCACAAAGGCACCTGAGAACGGTCACATAGGAATTAGGGTTTCTCCCTCCCAAAAAAATGGCAAGATCAATAGCTCAGCTGAAGTACATTTTCAGCAGTGCAGAAGGAGCTGGAAGCACTTGTGCAGCAGGAAAACATAACATAGTTTCTATCAAGAAAACATGGTGGGAAGACCCACACAACTGGAAAGCTGTGATAGATGGCTATAAACTCTTCAGATGGGATAGGCAAGGAAAAATTGGTTGTGTGGTAGCCCTGTGTGTTAGGGACTGTTTTGGTTATCTAGAGCTTAATGATGGTGGCAAAAGGGTTAAGTGTTTATGGGTAAGAACCAGGGTGAAGGCCAAAAATGTAGATGTCGTGGTGGGAGTCTGCTACAGACCACCCAAGCAGGATGGAGATGCAGGCAGAATGTTCTATAAGCAGCTAAGACAGGTGTCACTATCACAACCCTTTTTTCTTGGGGAGGACATCAGCTGACTAGACATCTGCTGGAAATGCACTACAGCAGAGAGGAAGCAGTCTAGGAGGTTCCTAGAGTGGAAGATAAGGATGCTATGAGGTTATGCAGGGCGAAAATTAGAATGGCCGAAACCCAACAAGAATTTAACCTGGCTACTGCCATAAGACAATAAAAAAGGTTTCTATGAACATGTTAGCAACAAAAGGGGAGATAAGGAGAATCTCCATCTTTTATTGGATGTAGGGGGAAACACAGTGACAAAGGATGAGGAAAAGGCTGAGGTACTTCATGCCTTCTTTGCCTCAGTCTTTAATACAAAGTTTTGTTATCTGGGTACCCAGCTTGAGCTCAGTTCCACTTTAAACCCTTTTTTGTTTGCTTGTGGATGCTCTTTTTTTTTTTTCCTGTTTGGTTTTGAAATGTCATTCCAGTTCTTTGAGTATGCTCCTCTCAATGGTAGTGGTTTACAAAATGAATGCTCCTGGTCAGGTCCAACTCAAGAATGTCATTATGGACCAGGCAAGGTAAAAGGGATAAAACAGATGTTAATGCACATGAGGTCCCTATTGCTTTGTACAGCAAAGCAGGAGTTTCCTATATGTGAAGGCAGATGTCAGCTGCTCAAAGGGCACTGCCAGCTTAGGACATGGCAATAGATTGCACTTTCCACTAGAAGCCTTTCTTTTTTAAACCTGAAAAATGTGTTGTGTGCATGTGAATATATTAAATATAGAGATGCAGATATCAGGACAGTCACATCAATTTCTATCACAGACTACTGAGGCATGGATAAACAGTCATATTATTTCCTAAAAGCGTATCATGCAGTTGCTAAAGTCTCAGTAACTGCACTTTTCATCATCAAAAATAGATTTAGACATTTTTAAGATCTGTATTGACTTGGATGACAGTAACTGAGTCTGAATTACTACATCTATATTTAGAAATCTCTGTACACACAATTTACTGCACCACAATCACACTTAGCTATTCAAATATTGCTTCCAGAAGTGATGGCTTGCACCAACTGCTGGGATTCATCATATGAAGTCACCAATGAAAATTTTCATTGTGCTTCTCATTGCTCTTAATCAGCAAGCCTTGAAACCCATGATACTTCTGATATTTTGGAAAGAAGAAATTAATACCTGTGCAGACTAGATAGATCCATATTCATACATAGATGATGTACTTTCTACATTTCTAAACATGAGAACTTTCAGCTTTTTTTATTTATAATGATACTGAAGAGTAACTGTTTGCAAACAAAATCTTTACATGCAACATATAACTCAAGAGATCTGCAAGCAGCTTCCACCCTTGAGACCTGTCTGTGGAGTCTGGTTATATGTAAATCTAAGAATTACAGAAAATTCTCATTTTTGTTTGGAAAGAGGACAATCATAGACTGAAGATCAGGGCACAAGAAACAGAATTACAGTAGGCAAATAAATTCAGCCTAGTTTTCAAAAGTCACACAGTTCTTAAAACAAAACCAGAAAGAATTAATCTCTACCCCTTATTTTAAGAACAATCGCTTGTTATATTAACTTCTTGTCTGCCTTTAAAGATAAAAACAAAATATAAACATTAGTCAATCTTATTTTCAGTGTAGAATTTCACTTCAGGATCTTATTAATAAACACTAAAAGAGAAAAATAAAGTATATTTTAAATAAATTGTCATTAATTGAGTAGCTTGTGCAACTGAAATAAAGCCAGATTGTCTATTCTCATCATTCAGAATTTACTCCTTATATCTTGATGTTGCCCCAGACTTCAGTTCTTGTACATACAGGTACAGAAATAGCAAAAAGAGAGAAAACTTCTGGAAAAGTTTTGTTTCCACTCCTTCCAAAGAACTGTTGTCTGAAATCCATTCAAATATACTTGTTCCCACTAGTTAACACTTCTAAAGTAACTTAAATCCAAATATTCTAAATTATTTTATGAACTAATTTTAGAAATGCCACTGACAAGCAGAGGAAGTGTGAAATAAATTTCTAGAATAGAATTTTTAGTCCGCCTTAAAATTAGTTTAGACAGGATTTTCCTCTGTGCTTAATCATTTATTTGAAGATTTAGCCTTCATACTTTCTGCATTCTTTTCTGGGAAAATTTTGGATAGTGTCTAGAGTCTACTGGTAAGTGGAAAGTAACAAAACTACAGAGCAAATTGATCAGGCCCAAAGGTTGGTTTTAATTAGGAATTTTTATCTTATTGCATTCCTTTCACAGGTCATAGACATGCTAGTGACTCTAATGATTACATCCCACTAACATCCAATCTCCAAAAAGACAGCTCCTTTTCCAGAGTGAGTTAGAAGATCATCTCACACAGCTCAATAAAGATACATACTTGCCACAGCACTGCAGTTTATACAGAAGTTCCTCAGTTGTTCGCAGCAGCAAACTCTCAGGTACAAGCATCAGAACAAAGGAGAAAAGACAGAACAAAATTTCTCCTTCTTTCAAAAATGTTAAATACAAAAACTAAGTGCTACAAAAGCAATGTACCACAGTTCAATCCTACGTAACTCACACAAACTGCTTGATTGCAATAGTAAATTAAGTAATATAATTCTCCAAGTTTCACCAGGTTTTAAATTATATATCCTATTGGAAGAAAATTTACCATTCTGAGCATTGCATTAGCTCTTCCTTTAGCAGTGTATAGGTAAAAACTTAGTGCCTCAGAACTTTCTGTTGTGACTGAGGTGTCCAGTCATGACAATCTTGTAGCTTTGAAAGCTGTTTATTGAGATGCATGTGAATAATTTTCAGTTTGAGCTTTTCCAGTCAACTGTGAAAATACCTAAAAATATTTGGAAATATGGCATAAACTAAAATTCCACTTACTTCAACTTTCACAATGTAGCACCATTAATGGGTAGTGGTTTTACCATTAGCAACTCCACTCTGCATGCAAATTAACCAAAAATGAGGATAAATATTTGCTTTGAGTTAGACAGCCACCAAGGTGAATTATCACTATTCCAATCACGGCTGATCTTCATGTTTTCCCCCATAACACAGTCCCTGCACTTCCACCTGTGATTATGCTTTCCACAGATTTTTTGAATTCCTGGATAACTTTGCAAGATCAGGCATTACTTTAGTAACTGTTTGTGCCACTTACTGCCAACTGAGTCTCAACAATTTACAGAAATTACTTGATTGAAAAAAGGTCTGCTATTATTCAAATACCTATCAAAAAAAAAAAAATCAGAAAACTTAAAACTCGGGTTTGGAATTTAGCAAATGACACTTCCACAGTATGACTCAAAATTGGCTCTTCATGGAGTCATAAAACTACACACGGAGTTTTGAAAGTGAATACACACAAATCACTCCTGTCACGAGTCATTCACTAAGCAATTATGTAGCATTCACCTTTAAATCTTTGTTCACTCAGTTTCGTACCACTTGTGAAATGATTGATGTCTTTTCCTATCCAAATAGGACAGTGGAAAGAATATTTTCCTCATTTAAATAGATTTAAGCAGACCATAGAAATTCCCTGAATATTGATTAGGAGTTAGCTTGAAATTAAAATGAAATTCAGCTGTAACTGCACAGTTCCACAGCACAACTTAAAAGAGTAAAGATGAACTGAAATGTATTAAGATTGACTAATACATTTTTTAAAAGAAACTGGAACTAATAATAGCTGAATTGTGTATTTGTCACAAATATCCATAGGCAAAATAACATTGTGTTTGCACAATGCATTACTGAGACAACATCACATAAAGGCCAGTATACTCTTCATTACATCTTATGTCCTTCATAGGAAACTCCGAGCTAGTATGGAATATGTAGTACCTCAGTGTTCATCACATCAGACCAGAGGAATGATGCCATGAAGCTCTCCAACAAATCACAACTAACCATCACTGTTTAAAATTAGATTTTCCATGAGTAATCCACATAGCAATTTTTTTCACGTCATGATTCCATTGAAGAGATTTTGATCTCCATGCAGATACTTCACAATTCACAGTCACAAACTAGGTCCTTAGTGTTACCAACTAAAGACACAAAGAAGGGTGACAGTAAGACCTTTTCTCAGCATGGGTCTGTCAGAATTGTGCAGTTTCTTGCTGCCCTCCTCCTCTTAAAAAGTCCCTTTATACATCTGTTTAACTGAGTGCAAAAATTATCAAAGCACGAGTAACTCAAACCCTTCATTTTCAGGTTCAGCCATCAGCTGAAACAGAGAGAGTACCAGTTTTGAGTCTTAGTTTCCCATATCACAGACAGGTAAGATGTTAGAAAGCCACGATGGCACAGCACTTAATTTGAGGTCCTTTCAAAAGCTACAAAATTTACCTTGCCATGTCAGGACTGCTGGAGCTGAAGAGCTTCAAAAATCATCTCCCAAGAAAACCCCTGCTCTTGTCACTGGCTGTCACTGGAGGGCCAGGTCCCATGAACAACTTCTGCCCACCCAGAGTGGGCAGTCCCAGCCCTGGGCACAGGGCACCACCCTGGGGATGGGGAGATGCCAAGGCCCGGTCAGAATCACAGAATCAATTAGGTTGGAAAAGACCTCTGAGATCATCGAATCCAACCCAGGACCAATCACATTGTTAACCAGACCATAGCACTAATTGCCATGTCCAGACCTTCCTTAAACACCTCCAAGGACAGTGATTCCACCACCTCTCTGGGCAGCCTATTCCAATGTCTAATCTCCCTTTCTGTGAAGAAACTCTTCCTAATGTCCAACCTAAACCTCCCCTGGCCCAGCTGAAGGATGTAGGCCCGTGGGTTGGAATGGCACAGGGGCACCCATTGCCAGCAGGACCACAGAGATCAGCCCTGCTGCAGCACCCATGTCTGGGCAGGAACACAGGGACTTCTGGCTGCCCCCAGGGTCCTGGGATAGGAGTCCTGAGAAAAATGTCATTATTTGAGTGGTAGAATCACCTAGCCAGGCCTTTAGAAACAAGCAGACAGTGGTTTTATTTCTGATTCCAGGTCTTTTAGCAACTTAACCTTTTTTTCTGACTCAGCTGACCAGTTTATGAAGTGAGCAAAACAATACCTACTTTTGAAGAAATTTGACACCCCTGATCCTCATGTTCTCAAAGCAGTAAATATTACTACATTGCAGAGCTATGAATAAGAAGCCAAAAAAGATTGCTTTATTTTACTCTGGCTAGTTGTGCCTTTCATCAGAAATGCATTTAATATGGAGAAAGAGGAAAAACATGCTGTTGTGCTTCCCTTCTTCCTCTCCCAAAGTTAATACATTTACAGGTGCTGTTGAAATATAATTTACACCTTTTAACCTCCATCTGTGTCATTTGCAGGAGTTATGACAACACTTCAGCAATCCTCTACACCCATCCCCATGGCAACTGCCATCAAACTGCCAAAAATGGGACAGAATGCTTTAAACTAATCACTTTTCAATGGAGGAAAGCCTTTTTTTTTCTACAGCCGTTTCCATGGGATCAGAAGCCATTGCTGGTTGCCTAATTGTTTAAAATCTTGTCAAGTGCACAGGCAAGTGCTCAGCCTTTTTAAATGTGACTTTTTGTTTTGAATCAGGCTTCTAAAGCAGAATCTGTGAGCCTGATTCTTCTCTTATCCCACCAGTTTTCAGCCATCAAAAAACTGAACTCAGTGGAGTTTTACCAGTTGGAAACATGGAAGAAGTTCCATCATTTAATTTTGGAAGAAAGTTTTCATTGGAATAAATGAAAGAGAGGACTTGTATTAGTTTTATTCCACCAAGTAGCTCAGCACCACTGCAAAAGAAAGAATCCCTGGGTTGTTTCTGTCAGCCAGCACAGAAAAAGGCTCTGTATCAGGAGGTAGAGACTGCAGTCAAAAAGATCCAATAGACTTCCTTTGAGAACTTCCATTCTTACCTATGACACCCTTATATTAATTTTCTAATATCAAAAAAAAAAAAATTTGGAATATCAGGTTTCCTTGAGAAGAAGTGAGAAATAATACCAACAGGCAACCCTCCTGGCTGCTCTGAATTCAGAAGGCATATTTTGCTACACAGTTCCTTGAATAAGTACTGCAAGGCAAATCAATTATTTCTAGGTTTACAGTTTAGCCCTGTGCTAGGAAATCTTCTTTAGTGTAAACATGAATTTTCATATGAATATGAACCTTCTGAGTCCAGTGTTTGTGTTAATGGCTATGATACTAGCCCTGCAAGGGGAAAGCAAAATAACTTTCTCTCTGGATCTCCTGAACCCTTTGCATTGACCATTAGGTTAGCAATTAGCTCTGGCACAGGACAGGTGCTAACCACAACCGAGAGCTAAAGTCATTTGAAACAGCTGAGTTTGAAAACAGTTTCTTCAGAACAGTTGAGCACATTCTTATTTATCCTGGTGCATTTAATTGTCAGAGCTGTAATTCAGTTTAAAAAAAACCTCTAATGATTGTTTGGCAACAAAAATCAAATCAGCTTCTCTATTGACTCTTTTATAACAAGTTTTCTAAAGATTTTGATCTTCAGCAAGGCCCAAATGGCCGTTGTAGAAAACCTCTGTTGAAAGGTTTTCAGATAAAAGCAAAAGAAAGCAAAGAAAGCCAGCCATGCTTTCTTCAAATTGATGTTAAATGATCAATTCCATTTTTCTGGAGCTAGATGACCACTGGCTTTATCAGGCTCTTTACTCTCTTGTCTCAGGCTTTTTCTGACCTTTTTTCCAAAAACTTCACATCTTTATTCAGCCTCCTCTCAAATTCAAAATACAATATCTCACTCTTTAAAAACCACTCCTTTTTGTTCTGAAAAGTGTACAGGAGCTGAAATAATCTTACACTCCTGACTTATACTTTAGCTTTTCTCTGGATATTGTTTGGCAAGCTTGCAAAGTTCCACACATGCCAGTTCTGATGTAGAAACTGCACAACAAAAAGCAATGCAATCATTTTGCCTGACAACTTACCTGGAAAGGAAAAGCAGCATAGTATTAAAATCCACTGGTCAGTATTAAAGTGGGGTAAATACTACAATATCTCCTTTTCAGTTATTCTACACTATATATATTTCTGTGATTCTAGAGAAGCTGATATAGAAGTAAACTAAACATTTTGGTCCAGGACTTAGTGTCAGAGGTTTTGGTTTTTATATTTCTTGTTATTCATCTGTATTTTCCTAGCAAGAACACTGGTATTGTTTGCAGAAGTCATTTTTCTGAATCTCATCACTATGGGTCTTGGTAGTGTTTTAATTAATGAATAATCCCTATGTATCAGAATCTTGCTCATTTCTTCCGTCTAGGAGATAATTCCAGTCCTCAGATGTCATTCTCTTGACTAGGAGACTCCAGTATACATCCAATTCTTTGCTCTTCCAGCTTGTGGGGTTTTGTTTTGTTTTAGTACTTAAAAAAAAAAAATTAAAAAACACTCTGGAAAAATAAATCACATGTACGTAATGATAGGCCATGTCCCACCCCCACCCCCACCCCCCCTGCCATGGGTTATATTGGGTCACATTTCATTTTCACATCAAGAAAAAACTGGATGAATAGTGAATGGGAAAGTATCATTATAATTGGAATCCTGCTGGTTTATGCAGGCCTGCACATCTGGAATAGGGTGGGAAAAGAGAAACAGAAGAGTGGGATTCTTCTCACTAGACAAAACCAGGGAGTCTGGAAAGCACATGTCGTCTGGTTTCTTAAGTTACAGCGAAAGTCAGCATTCAGAAAAGAAAATGTTCAGCAATAAGCCCTTCTTCCCCACAGATCTCAGTTCAGAAGTGCTCCTGTTCTCTCTTTGGAGCTATACCTCAGCCACCTCTAGTTACTTTCTATGAATACGTGGGCTATTTTCCTCCTCTGTAGGCCCCAGTGAACACTTAACTGGGGTATCAAAGTGATTCCTCTCCAGCCAGCCTTCTAGTTACAGATTAACAGGAACTGCCCTTGTACCATACAGCAATTTAGACAGGCAAACACATTCATTCATGTGACCGATAAAACGTGTTTGCTTTGTGTTAAAGAATCTATAAAAGCCTTTTCTAACACTGTATTGAAACAGTCATGAAGGTTTCATTAGTGGTAAACAACTTCAGTGCCTTATCTGGGTCACTGTGGTGTTACATATATGGGTCTGCGCCCAGGGGCCTTTACAGCTCTTTGGAGGCTTCATCTTGAGCTCCAGCGGAGCCCCCAGGCAGGGAAAGAGCAGGGGCATGGCCTCTCCGGAACTGTGAAATTACACTCCGTCTCACAGATGAGAGGGGTGGCACGTCCACCCCAAGAATGCACGTCTGCATTCACTCCCCAGAGGTGCCAAAGGGCTCCAGAGAGCTCCCAAGCATGCAGCCAAGCCACTACTACACCAAAGTCCAGGAGAGGGATGATGCATGCTGTTGGCTAAATATATGCCACAGGAAGAAGCCACAAGATTACATTAGTCTGTTTTAAAAGACAGTGACAGTGTGGTGATGTACTGTGAGGAAGTATCACATAACCCAAGCACTATTCTTTTTATTACCATTATTTTGTCATCTCCATCTTATTTAGCTCTCCACGTATACTTCCCAATCCATCATACAGCATAATTACATTCAATGAATGAGCTCTCAAGTTACATTACAAAAAGAAACTCATTCTTAGAAGTTTCTCAACTGAGTCGTAAGCAATTAAAACCATCTCTGAGTGCTTCGTTTAATTTTCTTCAATGGAAGAAGTCTTAGAAGTAGGTAGAAGTAATTTCCTTTTCAGAAGGGCCATAAATTCGTATTATGGTATATGAATAATGCATTGTTCTATTTAAAACATCTGAAGAGCCAACACAGTCTGCTGAAAGCTGGACCTACTGGCAACATAAAGCAGGGGACTAAAGTTCTGCAAATAAGTCAAACACAAGTAATGCAGTGCTGAGGGTTGCCTCATCTGTCAGACATGGGGCCTACAGAAGAGGGGACCTTGTCTTGTTCCAAGCACAAAGTTGGCTGGAGACATGGTAAAAAAACTAACTTAATAAGACTAGTCTGCTTTACATAGGGCAAGTCATTTGTGTGTCTGAGCCACTTGACCATGAGCAAGATCCAGATATTTCCCCCTGAAAACAGAAAACTTGTGAAAAAAATACTTCCCTCAGTGCTAGTGTCGCTGAAGCAGCATATCCATCATAGTCAGCACAGCCAATTTTTATAACTAACCCTTTCTAGTCCATTTTATAAGTCACTGCTAAACCATTTCATAATTAACTCTTTCAGATCTTAGGCAGAGAACACATCAGGTGTATTAATTCTGCAGCTGCAATTCTGACTGCATTTTTCTACCACACTTAACATCACTTGTCTTTGCTGGGCTCAGTAACCCCTACTAACAGGTTCACCTTAAATATATGGTCAAGAGATTGGGGCAATTGGTGCAGAAGTGTGTTTGGAACTGCAAATGGGTTTGGGATCTTCTTTTACTTCTGAGAAACAGTGTATTTGTTTAAAAAAAATACAGCTATAACAGCCAAAACTTTGTTTCTGAGTAATGTTTGCATAATCAGGACTGACACTTAGGTATTTTTCTGCTCTAGCTAATCTCAGTGCCTTCTGCAAAAAATATAAAGTGATTCTCCACGATTTCTATTGGCTCTCTGGACAAAAGGTTTTTTGTGCACTGCAGGACCAAAAGCATTACATGCAGTAAATATTTGAGCTGAAGGTGAGCTACTGATAGATTTGTATGCACTATCATTGTTCTATGTTATTCATGTCGTTGGCTTGCATCCCCCTTTGTGGCCCAGTAAAGTAAATGACTGCTCAGAAAGCTGCTGAGCAGGAAAGAACCTGCTACATAATACACAAATTGCAACACATGATTGCTACTTCAGGCAATAAAAAGCTTGTTATTTTTAACAGCTGGGAGAATGTATGCTTCTTGGACTACATAATACACTGTAATGACTCAAGAGCCATTTTTAAGTACTACAATACCATCTTAATTTACTTCAGATCCACCTAGCCAGGTCAATTATAAAAAATATGACTACTTTAAAAAAACCAATTAAATTCTATCATGCTTAGATTGGGGCTCCTCTCATTTAGCCCTAACTAACCAAAAGATGAACAAACCTAGGAATATCTAGTCAACTAGATATTCCTAGAAAGGGGTGAACATCTTTGATAGACCTATTACTTTGCCTTAATTTTAGGAGACAAAGCAACTGCTTCAGATAGGTGCAACTTTTAGGCAGCAAAAATATATGAGATTAATTCATTCCTTATTGATGCTTTTGTTTCTCTGTTAAGTATAGTTTTCTGTTACTATAGTTGAAGAAAAATACCATTGAGAGTAATAAAAAGAGGCAGAAGATGTGTTTTTGTTAAAGAGGAATTTATTTCATTATGTAGGGACAAACAAGTTAAATTTAAGTTACTTCTGCTGCCATTTCTTGCCTAAATCCTCCTTTACCCAAAGAATAGCCCTACTGAAGTATCACTGGTATTAGCTAAAGTGTTATGTAAATAAAGCTGACAGAGGTGACAGCATGCTATAACACTGTTCTTTTTTTCATATAGCATATGAATGTGATTTCTACCATGTTCTTCTTCCAAGTGCCAAAAACAAGACAAAGATCTCAAAATCTTATCCTCTGTCTCACAACTTGAATAAATACCCAATCCTGTACATGGTGAATAAAACTGAGCCATGTGTATTAGATCATTTCAAGATCAAAACAAAAAGCATTCTTGAATCTCCACCATGGATTTAACTCACAGAATTCCTATAGATATCCTGGAAAAATATAATGTTATTTATTCTCCCCTTGTAGTTTTGGCAAATTTATTCGTGCAGTATAGCATTTCTAAGAACAATTTTTAAAAATTGCTTATACAAAAAATTGGTTATTTTTTAGTATTAATCCTTACGACAAGATGATGGGAACTTCCACATTCCAGACCAATCTATGGAAAATAATGTGCCCCATGTAGCCCATAATTAACCCATACTTTGTAAGATGTGCCCCAATGACTTAGCAGAACCTTCTTTGACTAAGAAGAAAAGACATTACATTTAATTTAAGGACACAAATTAATAGTACTGAAATTGAACCAAAGATTGGACCCATCAATATTGTCTTCTATATTAATATTTCATTTAGCAATCAGGGGATTTTTTAAATTCTATTTGGGGATGTTTTCTGGGGAGAAAGGAGGAAGAGAAAAAAAGCAGAGAAGAGGTAGGAAGCTTTTAGTTATCCTGTGAGTTTTGGAATGGAGAACTTGGAGCTGTCATCTGTTTTTTAAATCATGAGCAAAATTAACAAAATAGTTATAACAGGATAGAGTTCTTAGATAAGGCTGTAAGAGTTTCTACAAGATGTATGATTCTACTAAAACAAAATGTATTGGCTTCCTCAAGAAATTACATGACAAAGTTCTCTAGTGTAAGGTGCCAGGGGATCAGAGAATACTTCAGGTTGGAAGGAAGCTCAGGATGTATCTAAATCAACCTTCTGCTCAAGGCAGGCTCAGCCACGTGGTCAGACCAGAACACTCAGGGCTGGGACTAAATGGTTTTAAAAACCTCCAAGTACAGAGACGACACAGCCCCTCTGGGCATTGTCTCCACTGCCTGACTGCCCTCATGGGAAACAGGTTCCTTCCTGTGCACAGTTTGCTTCTCGTT
Source organism: Corvus cornix cornix (assembly GCF_000738735.6). NCBI lineage: Eukaryota > Metazoa > Chordata > Aves > Passeriformes > Corvidae > Corvus > Corvus cornix. The sequence continues at coordinate 25,301,456 of NC_047056.1, forward strand.
TCAGTAAATACCTGCTGGGTCTCACCTCCCCACCACGCCCTCTGTCCATAGTGACAGCACTTTCTCAGGCACTGTGGGGCTGCTGTTGGTCTGCCCTTGAAGCTGGCTCCAGCCCAGGCTGAATACCCATTATTTATCTGCAGCAAGTCCATGATGTGTAACACAAATCATCATAAATGCTCCTGCACTCGGGCAAACTGCAGCTGACATCATCCCTAGGAGCATCAACCAAAGGAAATGCTGATGAGTGACACAGAAGCTCCAATCTGTCTGCTTCCCTCAGATGGACTGCATGAACCAAAAATTTACTCCGATTCCTCATTTCATGTTCTTTCACTGCAGCCTCCAGCAGCACCTCAGGCATGCCATGAGAACCAATGAACTTTTAGTGCTGTATTAAAACATGCTGCAACTCTGAGGCATTACTATGACTACAAGAGTAGTGAGTTGATTGTACAACACAAACTGTTGACTGCATTACAGCTTCCCAATGCCAAGAAAATGCACCTGATGAGGCAAAAGGTAACACACAAAGTCTGCTACAGATCAGGCAGGTACGTTACCCATGTAAAAATTATCTTTTACTGTGAGTGTAGTCTGATGTGCAATTTCATACCTTTCTACCCACCTCTAGAGAGGCTTCAAAGGTATAAAAATTCAACAATTTTTGGGAGGATATGAAGAATATAATGATGAGTTTTCTAATGAGTACATTCTTTTTGTAGCCCATTGTACAATATCCTAGTATATATTATAATGAAAATGGTCTCTGTGTGTGCTTTTTGGCTTACTCCACCATAAGAACAGCCAGCCACCCTTAGGTAATCATCTCCCTGCTAAACCAGACACAGATGGCTTCTGCATGGAGGCAGATGAGGAACTTTCTTGCACCCCATTCCACTACCTGGCTCAGAAATATTATAACTAGCAGCCAGGGATACAGTCACATCTGATATTGCCACAGCCAGTTTTTCTATCATGAATATGTATGATTGAAGTGTAACCAAAACATGGATACACTTATGCATATGAGAAGCAGAAAGCAGCATTGAAACAAAAGTAGTTTACATCCTGCCTTTAAGACACTGCTCTGAAATTTCAGTTTAACAACACATTTCAAATTTTTTTTACCATGATCCTGTATGAACCATTCAGTCTCTCTTACCTGCAAAGATAAATTTCAAAATTTTTGATGCTCACTATTTGTTTGCTGTTGTTGTTTTATACTGTCAACCCTTTGGGGAAAATACATCACTTCCTCGTTGCAAGAGCTACCCAGTATGGAAGAGTAAATCTGGTTCATTAGTAGATGTTCATTTGGAAGGGCCTTAGGTCCTAAACCTGAGCAGGACAAGTGCATAGCGCTCAGCAGAAACCAACTGCCTCAGATCCCATCGTGGTGTTTGGGCAGGGGTTTAGGTCTACTCCAACCACCAGAGCTCAGAGCACTCTCCCCAGCACCCAGCTTTGCGCCCATGAGATGCATTCAGTTTGGCAGGTCCTCTAAGCAACAATGTTACATGAGGTCAAAGCACAACTTACAGCTAAAGATGCATGTGGAAACACAGGATACTGTGCAGCAATGGCATAAATTATCTAGTAAGATTAACTGCACTTACAGCCTGTCAGCATTCCACTGGTCACCTAACAAGGAAGGACAATTTAGGAATGCTGTTGGCATTCAGAAAGCCATTTGTAGTTCTGGACACACTTTTTATTGGATCTAAGAAATGAAGTTACTCTGCAGCAATGCTTCAAGAGAACATAATGAATAAATAGGGTGGCAGGAGTGAGAGATTTTGGTGAAATACAACATTTAACACTCCTTTGATAGTCTGAGCACTCATAAGGAAAACAGAACTTAGCCAAGAAAGCAATTAAAGCTTCAAGTCAAATCTTCTGTGGGCATAAATCAGTTGCACTATTTTATACAAGGTGAAGAGCTGGTTCTGAAATTTATTCACCCTGCTGCTGTGTTATCAAAGAGCTTCTATTCACCTCTCTTGCTCAGCAGCGCTTGAAAGGAAGCATCCCATGAAGTGTATGCCAGAATCCACACAATATATCTCACTGCATTTCCTCATCCTATCCCCTCTGCTGATGACCTCTGGACCCTTTCTTTCAAATCCTCTGTGTTCTGATACCCCCACTGCACAAACATGGCTACCTATTTCCTACAGAAATAAACTTGGTTCAGTAACCATGGACATAGCTTATCCAGTCAGGAAAACACAAAACACAACTGTCCATTGTGAAAAAAATGAAAACGCTCCTGTTCCCATTCAGTGACCCCATCCCCACTGACACCAGAGCGGCAATTTTTCTTATCTGAGGAAACATGACCACATGGGAGAAGATTACACGCTGGAATATTGCAGTCACATTGAGCAATACTTTTCTTTTTCCTCTTCTGTAATCACAGTACTGAAGGATAGATCTGACAGGATTTTATTGACACAGGCTTTTATAGATCCAGTTAAAAGGTCCCCAGACACTCATTCAGCTTCCTGTACATATAGTACAAAATGCTGCAGAATCATTATTAATGAAAATACATTTTACTGTGAATAAGCAGGGGAGGAGAGACAGGAATTCCAAAAGACTTTAACAGACACCACTTCAGTGTGGCACATTACCTGTGTTAGTTTGCCATAACCAAACAGGAATACTTTCTCTTATCATTAAGGGAATTGTAGGACGTGGCCTCAGTCCTTAGCCCACATCTATCTGATTGAACTTTGGCATATGTCTCCTTCACCTCATTTTCCTATCTCAGCAATAAAGACTGGTTCCTTCACTTCATCTATCTTGTCAAATTAGACATGTACATGAACCCTTTCACCCCACATAATGTGGTTGGAATAATGTAAGAGAGCCCTGAAAGCCTCATATTCAGCCACAGAGATCCCTGCAGTGAAACACAGAAGCCACTAAGCCACTTACAGAAGTAACACACTACATCACGTAAGTCTAATCTCAGTTGAGCTTCCAGAAATACATAGATTAATTATAACTTTAATTTTATATACTTTGAGATCCTTAGCTGAAGAATTCAGCCAACTATGACAGTAATAGCACCAACACTAGCTAAAACTGGAAAATAACTGCTTCCTTAGCCTCTTGGTTTCACACATTTATCCACTTTTGAAACTGATTTTTTCTATGCTTTAAGGTAAAAAAACAACACCAGCTCATCTTGCTCAAATGGGAGCAAATTCCCAACAGCTTTTGTGCTATGGAACAGTGGGAAACAAATATACACACACACTTTTCCCATTGTAATGAAGCTCTAACCATATTTGTTTTGGAATAGGGCAACAGCAAAACCAGCTGTAGTTTGAAATGTGACACTCAGCACACAGATTGTCTCTAATAAGAAGTACATGATGTGCTGCGTTTGAGGAAGACATGGCTTTTGCTTTTTTTTCTCAGCACTCATTGACTGAAAAAAAATCCTTTCCAATTTTAACAGAGCCTAATAAAGCTTGCTTTTCTGACATCACAACAGTTACCTTTGCCCAGATTGACAAGCTTATGGGCTGCTGAAAAGATTTGTGTGAGGGAAATGTTCATACAGAAATAACATCATACTGTCTGATTCATAAAGTGATAGAAACTTGAGTAAAATGACCTAAAAGTGGTCACTAATCCATAGCAGACCAAAGATTGGTTCTGGCAGCTCAGACTTAACTCAGTCTAAATTGCAGATGAAGTCAAAACACCTATTTCTTCTGGAAAAACTTGTGATCGTCTGTGAACTTTACTATGCCCTGAATTGCCTTTGTACCAAGCTGGAGGCCTTCCTTCCCCTTCTCCAGTCATGAAAAACTTGGAAATCATGTTTCTGGAGGTCCCACTTTCTTTGTAAGTAAGCTTAAGACCCCTTTCCTACCCCTGCATGTGGAGACAGAAATGCTGTTTTTCACTGGGTACTGCTGCTACCACCCTCACCTACTTCCAAAGTGCAATTCTCCTGTAAGACAGATAACAACTACTTCCACAGTGTTCTTCTGATTTTAACCTATTTATAGCCATATTTATTCCTTCATGTCCATGGCCCCTTTAAGGTCACATCTGTACTGTATGAAGTCTGATCTCTCTCAGTGTGAGAGTGGTCCCTGAGGGACCTCCTTATCCTTCGGATCAAGGATTTGAAAGGGAAAAGGATGGCTATAGCAACCATTTACATACAGTATATGCCATGGGGACCATCAGGATCCTGAGCCATAATCAGATCAAACAACGGGCACTGAAGATTACATGCAAGAGATCAAGTCAGAACAATGTCACGACTTAGAGAATTTGGAACTTGGTCACATGTAATCCAGGAATATGGTCATATAAATCTCTCAATTTATGGACCCCTGAAGGAGTCAGGCTGGCATGGAGGACCACTGGTCTGGATATCTAGGACCTATTATCTCTAGAGAGATCAAGTGCAACTCAAATACAAAGGCAGTTGAGCATTTATTATAATCTAAATGTGTCAGAGTAATTTTTCCAGGCAGAAACAAGAAAGGGGACAAATTTACAGGATTGTGACCATGCATGTCACTCTTATTTAATGTTGGCTTTTAGTCATGGAAGCTACTCATTTATGGAGTGCTCCATAAATAGTTGTAACTTCCCCCCCCCCCCACCCTGCAACCAGTCTAACAACACTTTGCAAACTCCCTGTTTCACCTGCTCCATGCAGCACCGCAATGAAATCTCAGCAGTGCATGATCTTTCATTCACGGGTCTTAGCTGGTTAAGTTTTCAGTTTAGCAGATATAAAACATTGCTTATGCTCAGAATTTAACATTGCAGAAAGCCAAACCCAGGTTCTAACCAGAAAAACAGACACCTCATGCGTGCTGCTCTAGCTTTCCAGCTCAAATAATTGTCTTGTGTCTGCCAACACAGGACACATGAGTAAGACGTTGGCAGTGAAGCGAAAACTGCAAGATCAGTTATCAGGGTTTGCAAGCTTTTCTTAGCAACAGAAAAGGCAGCCATCATTTTCTGTTTGTGCAGGATTTCAGCAGAAACAAGCCTCTTTAATTTCATGAAGGAGAGCTTTTCAGTCTTACGCAAAAGGTCACGTAGAGCATTCTAGCTGTGCTGCCTGGATATAATCAAATATAGAAGTGCCCACTGCTTCTGTCTCTCATTTCTTCATTTCTCATATTCTAGTCACTGAAAACTTCACCTAATTATAGCTACACTTTCTGCTACCTTTTGATTACCTTTGCAACTGATTCTAAAAGGTTGTGTCCAACACCATTATTCGGTCTATACCAAAATCCTAGCATCTTCTTGCAACCCTCAGTCTAAAGTGTCTGACATTGCTTGTGAGTCTGGGATAACAGTCTAAATCCTGATCCTTATGCTGAAGCTTTCCAAATTAAGAGAAAAATATTTTTCTCACCTGTAGGTTTTCCTAAGCCCTAAAGATACTTGTGAGGAAAGAAAAGGATCAGAATTTGAATCTGAGATGTGCTAGGACAACTGTATTCTTCATATCTGCTGAAACATGTCATTGTATGGCATCCACTGTGGCATAGCCTTTAATCAGAATACAGGTTTAAAGGCAATAAATGATGATGCCAGAGATGTTGGCAGGAAGCGTCACAAAGCTGTGCCTGAAAAGACAGACAAAGCTGTTTAGTGAGATCACAGAGGTGATCTTCGATAGCCACCATTCTCAGTCTTCAGCCAATACCACGTTGGTGGCAACACATGACAAAAATCCTGGGGATGAAAAACAGTAGTAATTACCAGCAAAATGCACACTCCACCATGATACGTGTCATTTACATCTTTCAGCATTCCCAGTAATCATTCCAGCCTTGAAACACAGAAGCAAAGCTAAATTTTCTTTATACCTTTCCTATTCTTCATCACCTGACATGATTAAAAATTCAGAGTATAATAGATCCATACCTGTGTTGTTATGCACCATTGCAGAAAGATTAATTTTCTGGAGAAACACACAAGTGTTACAGAAATCATAAGAACTATCCTATAATTCTCAGGTCTACTCCTGTTGGTGATGGTTAGGACCACTGTAACAGACTGAAAGCAGTGCAGTCTCAATTCCAACGTGCTGCACGATCTGCAGAAGACTTTAGTCTGTTCACTTTATGGTTTACCTCTTCTGCTGACCTTGGACACAAAAAATTGGGCTGCAGAGGCAATCACTCACACTAACCCCAAAGTCACAAAGCAAAAGAATACTTCTTCCACCAGGCACTGCTGAAGCACAAATTCAGGCATGTCTTGGTACCAAGCTCTTGCTGCAGTACCAGGCCTCTTTGGGTAGGGAGCTAGACCCATGGAATCATCTGGGCCTTTGTAAATCAGTATGGCATAGTGTCTTTTATTTAAAATATACACACTCCCTTGTTGCTGAAAGAGAGCATTTTGATACAGTTGTATTGGTAATTCTGAATTACAAGTTCTTAGAAAGAGATATCAAAGACTATTTAAACTCTGGTGCTTCTTCTTAAACTTAGTAGGGGATGAGGTTGCTCACCGCTTTGCCGATTTCCTCTTATTGTACAGAAACAAAAGTGTGCTCGCTAAATGGTTGTAAAACTCCATTGTGCCTTACAGAGTTTTAGAATTGTTTTCACAGAGGGGGATTGAGGGAAAGACTGTTAGGTTTTGGCTGGAAAATCATATTTCAGAACAATGCTAATCAAACTACTAATGACTGTCCCATGAACAAGCATGGCCAGCATTGTTCTTTGCAAAATATGTACCAGCATTGTTCAGAGACACTAAATGAGGATTCTTTTGGCTACAATTCACAGGCAACATGTCATCACAATATGATTCTGAGGAAGAAGGCCTAATGTTTTGGATATTTACCTGAACATTATTGGTACCTCCTCACTGGAAACTAAGATATCGGCAATGCCACTTTTTGCCAGCCTTTCTTCCTTCAAAGCAAATATAGTGGACTGCAAGAACAACTGCTCAGTTCCAGCTAAATGAGCAACAGGTCAGCTCTAAGTATAATAACTATAAGCTCTAAGCATAATAATATAATAAGACACAAACATCCAAAAGATTGTGTTTCGTGAATAAGCTGTCTTAAATGCTATTTAAACAAACTTACCCACAACTAATACCAATGTTGACATTGTCCTGGATTTATAATGCATTTTCAAAGGTCATTAATATTGTCATCATCAAATATTCAGCACTTCTTCTCTGAAAGAAGAGGATTTTTGTTTTCTTATATTTGATCTGATAGTATCAAAGAGAAACATTTCAAATTTTTTTCTGCAAACAATTTTGACTCAGTTTTAATTGAAGACAAAAATAAGCTACATATAGTCTGACACCTCAAACATCCCATCAGCCAGGAGCTCAGTTTTCTAAGCAATCTTCATCTTCTGAAAAGACAAACCATTTTGAATCTTTCTAGGAAGTTTTCTAAATGCAAGCTAGCGTGTGCTACCAGGACACTTGGTGTTATGGAAAAAGAATACCAAATACAAAGCACTCTGGCAATATTCCCTGTTTGCCTTTTTCTCCCCTTCAAGATATGACAAATGCTGCTACTCTCCACCATACTGACATCAAAGCTTCCTTCAGCCCACCATTATCACTGCTGAGCACCAAAGCAGTTGCTGGGTTTCCTTTATTTGCTCCACGTACAAAGGAAGGAAACATTATTTCTCCTACAGAAAGTCCATCTTAATGCCCCTAATGAACACCATCTAAGACACCTGAAAGGATCCCAGGAATGCTGGAGACAAGAGTGCAGAAGGCCTGGAGCAGGTTGTTTTTGTGGCAGGTCTAAGTACAGATGGTGGCATCAGGCTCCTGCTGCCTCGTATCAGACTGATCCTGAACACAGATCTCTTTATGGAGAAAATAGGATTTATTTTCACACCAGCTCTCATTCCTTAATCTAATCTCTCCTCTCTAAAATGGGTATTTCCACCTGGAGTCCTCTGACAGGTCACAAGGTAGCAAGGTGAACATTTTCATTTTAAGATGGAAAATCTACAAACCAAATCACTGATGGGAGCTATCAGTGAGCCAGATCATCCCAGACCAATAACCTGGCATAACTGTTCTCAGTACCATGGGCGGTGGCACTCACATCTACTTCTATTCAGATCTCTACCTTCTTTACAACAAATAATCTTACTACAGTTTGAGAGAAGTGGCAATAACATTGACAGAACAAGACTAGATGGATTTACTTAAAAATTATTCAAAAATGTATTAAAGATGAGATGCACAAAAAGGTGATTACATCTGAATAGGACATCCTAAAAAGACTCCAATAACTGATGAAAAAAATTAGTGTTCAAAGGAAAATAGGTTTAAATTTTGAAAACATTTTTCCCGTGTGTTTTCAGGTTGTTTTAAAATCAAGTAAAAAAACTTCTAATCTAAACTTTGAATAGTTTAAACCAAAAACATCATGGACATCCAAGACTCATGGACATCACCAGCTGAAGACTGGATTCATTTTCTGGTGTTGTCCCTGGAACTAGGATGAAGTAGAAAATTAAATGCTCAGCTGCTTTGCTTACGAAGAGAAAGGTCTGTGGAACTTAAAATCTAATGCATTAGACAGTCAATAAAGAGTTGTAACTGAGATGCCCACTTTACCACAGACCTTTGGCTCACTCAACAGCTACTGGAAAAGGTATTACAGGACTTGCAGACTCTTGCAAAAATTCTACTTCAGAAGGCAAATACCTCAGCCTGGCACAAGTTTAGAAAAATAACTAGGCCAGTACAAAAGGATGTTTACTGTATTATATTTCCCTTTTAAATGTGAGCCTTGTTTCTTTTATTAAAATAACAGTATGTATGTGCTTTATCTAAGTTAAGCTATCATTTCATCAACAAACAAGTGCTGTACAGCCCATCCGCCCAACTTTGGAAATAGCCCAAATAAAAGAAAATAACAGCAGTAAAAAAACATCTCAGCTTTATTGTTTGATTTTTCTGAAGTATCTTTTGTGTGTCTCACATGCTTTGTCCATGACACCCATTTAAGAGCTGGGGTAGACACAGGAATCACTGAATCTGTCTCACACTTGCCTTTATCCACTTGGCTGTCTCACAGACAACCCAGGGGTTGACACACCAAGTGTATCATGAGGGTCTGATAAACATATTTATATCTGAAGCTGCTATTCTGGCTTTCAGCACAGCAGGTAAGTCAGGTTTTGATAGTTCATAGCACAGAAATGCATCTATTATGTGGTATGAGCAGCTGTTTTCACCTCACAAAGAGGTGCTCAGCCTGTGATACCACTAAGCTTTCTTTCTTGAGAAAGGTGACACAAAGCAAGAGAACAGGAGAGTACAGGGCCACTTCTGCTAAAGCAAAAAGATAATGCAAAACCTGGAGTTCTAATCTCACATGCATATCTTGATGTCTAAGGAGTATTATGTACATCCTATTGTTTGCTACACCAACTGGAATTTTCTTTATGCAGACGGTTCTTGCTTAGTTACACGAATACAGCCCTACATGGTATTAACTGGGGAGGATGACACCTATGTCAGAGGATCTCCACTACACCTGTTGAATTGTGGTGTGAGAGGGACACTGACAACAGGGTCAAGTCCTGTGTTCAAATCAGCCCACCACAGGAAACCTTGTGCATAATAGCCAAGGATATAGAACATTAAAAATATGTTCTGAGAAGAAAAAAAGTCATGTTTTATATTGTAGCTACCAAAGCCTTCTTCTTCTCCTTTGCCATGTGCAAGTCATTGTTAGCAGAGCCTGTTTGTTCAGGCCAAAAAGGCTGACATAAGGAAAGGGAGGTGCCTGGTTCCTCAACATGAAATCCCATTAATATTACTGATAGACTATTCTTTAAAGAAATCCGTCTGTTTCTTGTTTGGCATATTCAGAATAGCAGCTTGTTACATTTTTACAAGAATCTGTGTGATCCAAGAAAAGCAAAACCTCATGTAATGAAAGAAAAAGAGAGAATACTTATTAAACAATCCCATCAATTCCGTACAATTTAAACACCCATCTCCAAAATGGCTTCAGTCTGTTCTATTCAAAAATTTCTTTGCTACAGCGGGAAGAGGACAGAAGGCTACTTATTTCCCTTCAGTTTTGCAAAATATGCATAGGAGTAACATCTCCTAAATATATAATAAATCATCTCTTCTTGTGAGTCAGTATGAAATGCTGCCCTTCATAGCTGCATTGCAAACAACAGGTTTCTTCACTCAAACTCCTAAACTGCCCTGCAAGAACTTAAGCTGAAGGCAGGATCTGAGCTATGATGGTTAGGACCAGTCTATGATAGTAGGTATCTTTGTTTGGATAACAACAGAGCTAAGTGGGGAAGTCTAGAAGGTGTGCTGCCCAAGGTGGGGGTGGAAAAAGTGTCCCAGAAAAAATTCTAGGTCTTTCTTCAAGTGTCAAGTATGTGATTTCCTAATAACAGAAAGGGCTTGTATTCAGCTTGTACTATATATAAGATTGTTCAAATATCTGAAACAGTCAAGAGCATTTCTTAGTGAATGTATCCAATATAAAGTTATTTGGAATCAAATGCTTCTGCTAATAAAGAATTAAGCCTAACTATTCATAGTATTTATCAGCACTGCCCCTTCTTCTGGCTGATACTTGAATCAGCATTGCAAAATGTTATATGCCTTCTAGACTTATGAAGTCATTTAATTGTATTCTAAAATACAATTAAATGATCTTTAAGGTCCCTTCCAACCCAAGCCATTCTATGATTATAGGATCCCATTCCAATTTTTGTGATGCATGTTATCTGTTGGCAACAACCTGCATATTTATACAATAGTTAATATACTACTTGAGCAAGGCACTGACAGGATGGGGTTGCAACAACCAAACCTAATTCTGAACCAACACAGAATTCACAGTTGAGGTTTTGAACAGTGAGACCTACATATGATCAGAATAAAAGTTTGGTACTAAGACTAGGCTTATAACAGGTTATATGATGTTCAGAGACAATATTATTTTCAACAAGGTTTCTATGACTTCTATTATTTATTTTGTGTAGCTGTAGATTCAGGACACACCAGGAGTCAGCTGTAATCAGGCCAAGTAGATAATGCAGTTAAATGCCATTACCACCATTAGCCTCCAAATAATTGCCTTTTTTAAACTGCCATACAGATGTGTACAAGAAGCATTCTTTTTTTTGTAGAGAAGTACTTATTCCATAGACGTGAAGAGAGAGAGTAAAGCCGTTGTCAGATAATAGCTGCTGAAATTTTCCTGAGTCTGCGGATACAAAATCACATATCAGCAAAATCAAATGATCATCAGGATTCAGAAACAAGAATTGCCATTGAACCAAATTTTAGTGGCAGAACCACAAGCTGATGTGCTTTCTTTTCAGTTTCAAAATGAAAGTGCATTTAGTCACTTTCACAGTGCACGAGGAGCAGGAAAACAAAATCTCCTGTGCCTTCAAACGCAAGCTGCTTGTGACTGACACAAAGAGCAGCACAGCTCTGCCTCCTGTGAAAACTCCAAGTGCAAAAGGCAGCAAGCACCACACACCCCTGTTGGTCCCTACTCTGTTGCCAAAATCTCTCCATTGATCTACAATGCACTGGTGCTCAGTCAGCCCAAAAATAACACTGGTGTTATGCTTCAAATTTGGGATTTGAAACAATGCAAAATGAACTGGTTAGCAAAAGAGTGCTGCTGATTAGCACAGACAGCAAGGGATGAAACACAGAATGCTCTGTGACAATGAAGGCTAGTATAGGAGCATTTAATCTTGGGAATATATTAGGCTAATGGGATATTCCACTAGCTGCTCTTTGTGCATTGCCAGTTTGCAGTATGGGTGGAAGGAGGTCCTGGCACAGAAAACAGAAAAGAGCTCTGGTTTCCAAGGCTGGAAGGATCATGGAACAGATCTTTCAAAACTATTGGAAAAAGAGGCATCACGAGGCATCATTCTTCTCTGGGACAACAGAGAAGTGCTGATGGTTTGCAGAGACCACTGTTAATTCCTCCAGCTCAGAAGAGCGCTCCTCATAATAAGTATATCCTCCTCAGGATATACAGGCACACTTCAGTGGAGACAATGTATTTCAGCTGTCTAGAAGTGAAGACGTCTTCATCCTAGAGGCAATGCTAATCAGACTCCAAAAGGACCTCAGCCTACTTGTTATAATTTCAAAACTTTTCTTGAAAGAAAAGAAATGAAAAGAGAAAGTAAAAAGAAACCTGAGAATGCAAATAATGTCTACAAGTGTACCTTGACACCATTGGACCTTCAGAATGGGTTGTGCTGGAACTTACTGTGACTGAGTAATGCACCAGAAACCCCACAGAAGACAGGAATTCCTACACAATGCCTTCACAATTTTTGATGGAAAACTAATTATATAGTTTATTAGCTAAATTTCATATCTGCATTAGTAATTCTTCATTCTTTCTCATCTAAGGCTGGAACAACAGAGTAGAGCTATTTTCAAGTTTGAAAAGCAATAAACCTGTATTTAAATGGGTACTTTCCAATACTTGTTTGCTTTGGAAGTGTGATTCATCCCTGAGAACACAAGACAGCACATCTTCCTTGAGGAGTCACAGAATAAGCTGGGTTAGAAGGGACCCAAAAGGATCATCAAATCCAACTCTCAGCCCTGCACAGGGCCACCCCCAAGAGTCTCAGCATGTGCCTTGGAGTATTGTTCAAATGTACCTTGAATTCTGTCAGGCCTGGTGCTGTGACCATTCCCTGGGGACCCTGTTAAAGAAACTAATTTCTAGCACACCTGTAACTTGTATCTACTTTTTTATAAATTGTGAACCAAAAATTCATATGAAACACCACATACGTGGAACTGAGGAACACAAACCACAGAACTATTCCAATCTCAAGCAGTTGTAGAGAAAGAAGAATCCCAATTAAGATCATCAGACCACTCTTAATGTTGTCTTATTGCACCAGTGAATAAAGATAGTTGCCCAAAATCTACGTCTTGTTATAATGCATCAGTAAAGTAACTAAGGCATTCATACCTTGAACTTCTGGAAAGTATTAGGAGCCTGGGTTTAGAGTTGGGAGTGAACACAGGGTTTTCATAAGAAGAGACACGGTCACAACTGACAATTCATCAAAACTGAAATTATTACCAGAAGAACTTCCTGTCTTCAAAAAAAAAAAAAAAAAAAAAAAAAGAAAAACCCCAGGTTTTGAAATTCTAAAAATATGCCATTTCAACATTTTTAAAATAAAAAGTCATGGTTTTGCGGTTAAAAGTATCTTCTCCTGTTGAAACTTAATTTAGTTTATATTAAAAGGTTAAAAAAAGATAAAAAGGGGTCACCATTAAAATGAAATATATTTGTTTGTTTCTTAAGTTACTCACATATTCACTGAGTCCCATGCCAGGCCTAAAATTTCAAAATCAACAGAATCCTTGTGGGGCAAGAAAACTGTGTTCTGTATATCCACACAGCAAAGGGAACATTAGCAGTTCAATCTCTTCTCAGTTTACCTTGCACTGCAGCTCAAAAATTACTTATGAGAACCCCCCTGATGAATGGAAACATAATCTAGTTCTCCAGTCTTTTAAATGTTTAGAGACTTCTTTTATATTATTTATATTATTACACTTTTTAGAAGAAAGCCACACAGCTAGTCCTAAGGGGAATAAAATGGAGGAGTTCCTTCAACCAAAACAACCCCAAATTGTTCTTTTAGATTAATGAAATCAAAGCATTAACTATACACACCTATATTTTACTATGGCCATTGCATGGAAAATAGATTAGTAACAGTTGTTGCTGGAACAATTATGCCAGACTAGATTATGGGAGTTTTTTTTAAAGGATAATATATTTGAAAAACTTAAGATCAGTTAGAGGCCACTGCTCTTTTTCAACATCCATCTTTCCCAATCATCTTTTCAGAAAGGCACAAAACACAGTAACGAGAGAAAGTTCAACTTATTTGAATCAGTGCGGGTTATAAATTTATGCAAGTTAAGACCAGAAAAGACTGCTTGATAAAGCAATCTGAGTGCTTCTATATGACAAACTATCCAATTTCCTCTGGGCACTCTCATATTGTGCTCCCATCACTGTATCTGACTGACACCATGCATTTGGCTAAAGCAAGCCTTGATGACGGGCCTCCACCTGAGGGACAGCTGAGATATTTATTTAGGCATAGCATACATATGTAGAAGACGATGGCCACTAAGGGAGTTTAGACACAGACACAAAGGTAACTAGCCACTGACTACAACCTAAAACCTAAAAAACTCCCTCTGGAATTATGCCTATCCATTTTGGACACAAAATCATCAACTTTCCCTGAAATAGTTGAAAAGCTATACCACCATGTTTTTTCAGATCTTCTAGGATTATCTAGGACATCCCAGCTATGCAGTCCTAGCTGTGCTGCCAAACCCACTCAGCACTGAAGAACTATTTTTTCTCATGTCCAGCTGTTCAGTCAGGCGCATCTTTACCAAACTTTCAACTGTCCCACTGCATTTAAGTTTCTGCAGTGACTGATGCCCCAAAAGTCTTGAAATCTGGAGGGGGTAAAAAAGCTCTTTTTCAACTGGAGGACTGCTATAGGAAAAAAAAAACCTTGTTTTAAACAGTATGCTAGATTATCCTACAATGAGAGGAAAATTAAAGTTTAGCTTAGAAATCATCTACAATAATGAGAAATATCTTTGGATTTCCTTCATGGGATGTGTTTTATTTCAGTAAGTCTAGGTTATTGATTTTATTTACTGCAGTAGATCAGATAGGGAAGCAGCAGCCTCTGTGCTTGTTTATACACTCTTTTGTTAACTGAAGCACATTCTGCTCTTTGGGGAAGAGGAAGGGTCTCTTTAGTCCCCAAAACCAAATTTCCAATATTATAAAATTATGCTAGTAATATGAGTTGTTGCGACAGAAACATGTAGAAACATTACAGTCCATACTTTTTTAAATACTGTAGCATAATCAACCCCAAATCAGGAGATGGATTCAGATTGGTGCTATGGTTATCACTACTTCTAAGGAGTTCTTTGTAAGGTATTTGTGAAATTATAGAGTATGGCTCTTAAAGCTAGAAAAGACCACATAGGATATTTCATGTACTTCTCTGTAGTACAACAACATAAATTCACCCAGCTGTGTATCCATTGTTTGCTAAGGCATAACAACTTCTCTTGGTTTGCAGACTTCAAGAAATGGTAAGCTCACTGTTTCTCTTCATAATTTGTTCCAGTGGCTGTTAACTTCATTGTTAGCAGCTGAGGAGTAACACTAATCTAGGTGGCAAGCAAAAAATACTGGGAATAGCACTACCTGTTTAAACAATGATATTCAATATAATTAACGTTCTTTTTGCCAGGTCTGTTCATTGTAAAAGCAACAAGGATTTAAGATTTTTTTTTTTTTAAGCAAACTTTTTGCATTTGTTTCTCATTCATTCATGTTTCTAGAAGCTTTTAAAGTTTGGAGGCAAATCCATATTCTGGTTTCCATCTCCATAGGCCACAATGCTCTCAAACAATGACTGGTACTTGCTTCTGTAGATTTCTGTGATTTCCATGCAGCTTTTTTTCGGGATAGAATGGAAGCCGCCTTCTCACAATGAAATTTTTCCCATACGGACTCATAGCTGAAAGTTCACGAGAACTGCACATGCACAAAAAAGGAAGAAGAAATGTGAATACTCTTTGGGATGTCACAGAACACATTTCCAGATAAAATAATAGTCTGCATTTTTGCCAATCTTTCCCCCTTCAAAGTATTGGACGTGTATTCATCATCAGATATTAAATATCATAAGCATTATTTTACTAAGGTCCAGCTTGACCATCACTGTCAGATTTAGCTGCTGCAGTTCCAGGGGCGATAAAAACTGTTGTGTATGACTGACAGACTCTGTAGTGCATCCGACTTTGACAAGTACATTGGCAGTAGCATTCTTGGAAATCTCAATCCCTGGAAGAGAAGTAGGATACTGAAAGAGTGTGTGGCACAAAGGCTGTCTGCTACCATATATTAAGACCGGGTGGTCTTGATGGGTGGGCTACAACCCCCTTATCTGCCCTCCCTCTGCAAATCTGTGCTTACTTTGAAGTTTTACCCTTACAAGTTCTGAGTCCTTTATTAGAAGCTGAGGCTCAGCAGCACAGAGGATTAGCCTTTATTGTCTCACTCATGGCCAGGCCTGTCTGAAGGTCCTTTTCTTCTGTAAGAAGTGGTTATTGACAGCAGAAGTCCTGTGGAGGATAACTCCCAGAATACATCCGTACATGGCAATGGACCATGGTGCAGTGACTCCTGAGCAAACCTGACAGCTGAGATAGTCCTGGAGCCCTGTGCAGAGAAGCTGCTAAGGTCCCAGAGGAGACTCTGCTGTGTTTATATGGCCCTGCACCCAAGTAGTCAGCCCTAGCTCTAGTTCAGAGTCACCTTGATACAGCTCTACCAGCTCAATGCCCATCTCACCACGACTACGGCAAGCCACGGCCAGGAACTGCCCACTGCAGGGGATTGTTACAGCAATCAGCACTTCAGAAATGGATGCACAATAAAGACATAAAGAAAGCAAGAATGTACTTCAAAGTTTCATGTTTACCATCTGTTACACTGGCTAAGAGGGAAGCCTAAGTTTGATTGATTTGATCAAACTAAGCAATTCAAGCATCTTCTCCCTAATTTTAGGCCAAAGAAAAATGTAGCAATGCAGAAGCAGACGATAAATCAAAACCAGAAAAATAGAAATTAAAGCTCAGTTCTGGCCTTTCATCTTTATTACCCTTCTTTATGTGCATATGGTAGGTGTTCAATTCTTTCCAAGTCCGTATGATATTCCCTTGTGCTTCAGGAGCTCTAGAGCTGTAGTTGTCTATAAAAAGGCAACCTAACAGTTTCCTGTGACTGAGAGTTGAATGTGTTATTTGTTACCAGCTGGTTCATGGATAGCTTGAGTCCAAGTCTTGGCTTTAAGTGATCAAACTGACTTTAAACCACTCACTCACGGGGTGCATTTATGTATAGAGAGAATTCTGTTGCAATATTTTATTTCTGAATTATGCCAGATGACTTTTTTTTCCTAAACCAATATTAAAACCAGAATCTATAATATGCCAAACGCAGACTGCATTTTTTGGAAATCTGATACCAAACGTAACAGTAAATGAACCCTTCTGAAAGGTTAAAGTTGCTTTCATATAAAACATTTTCTACCAGGAAATGGAAGCAGAATGTTGAACTAAGCATTTAACTTGAAAGAACTGTGCACAGACTCCAATGGTTGCATTAGCCTTTCAAATAAAAAAAGCAAAAGTTTTTTATGAGCATACATAGTTCTAGCTTCATAAAAAGGGTATTATGGTGACAAGGCAAAATGAATCCCAGTATTTTGGATGCTTCTTTTAACCTTCTGAGAGAAGGTCATTAACTATTTTTTTCACAATATGGTTAAATTCATCTAATAGTTCTGCTCCCTTCACTTCCCCTGCATCCTTTCCTCCCTGACAGGCAGGCCCATTCCTTCCCTTCCACTTTCTGATTTTCACATGGCTCCTCGATGAATGTAATTGGATTACTAAACCAACAGAAAGCTATTCATGTTTTTATTTTGCTGAATTGGTTTCCAACCAGCTGGCAAGGTGAACCAGCTCTAGGGGTTATACAAAAATTAGAGCTGGTGCACAAGCAATGGTTGAGAACAGCACTCAAGATTTTCTTGGGAGACCTAAAACCCTTAAAGTACCTGTTCTAAATAATGTGACTGCCTCTTAAAAATACACTTCCTGTTTGAGATGGTGGACCTGTTGCAGTAGATTCTGCAAGAAACTGATGAATGAAAGTAATCATACCAGATTTGCCAGTTACAGAGACAACAAAGATTAATGGCAAACATACACCATGGGGTGGTTGCCCATTCTCAGGAGCAAACATTCCTGCATGAGGGCGCTGACCTCATGACACATCTTTATAGAAAGCAATCAAAAAGTGTCTGTTTCTTGGGTACAATCTTCTGCTTTGGGGGGAAATAAAAAAATGCCAGCTTTATACAGTTTCCTTGAACAATGATTTTGATTCTGTGATCATTCAGGAAGGGAAGAAGCCATCCAAATGAGCTTGACACATTGAGCCACTGCTGATTTGCCAGATTCCAGTGTCCTCAAGTGTAACACAGCATTATTATTCAGTGTTCTGTATTTAAAATCAGAAGTGATTTAATCTGGCTCTCTGCCATACCACTTGCTGACATGTTGACACCATGAAAATAATGCACAGCTCTGTGACCACACTACTTTCATGCCTCATACCGGGAGAAACAGACAACGCCTGCTATTATTATTAGCCACATCTTAGATACCTTGGAAACATGAAAAATGGACATCAAAATTATTTCAAACATTTGTAGTCTCCAGCCCCAAACTTTTCATTACAACTCAAAAGGAACCTGTGCATCCACTGTGATTAAAACCAGAGATTGTTGATTTACATCTCACATCCTTTAAAAGTCACCCTTCTAAGATTGTTTATAAATAACTGAGTTTGTTAACTGACATAGGAACACTGGCAAGACTTTTCTCTGTTAACTGAAAAGGCTACCATTTTAGGAGAAACCTCAAAATGCAACAAAAACGCAGTTCTAGACTGCAAAATTTGAAATAATTTATATCAGACACTGCTCTCTGCTAACAGTACCCAGTCTACTTCTACTCTTCAATCATTTCAAAAGGTAAACCTACCAATGCCATCACAGCACGCTCATCAAACCAAAGTGAAATTGTGGTTTTCACTGGGGAACACCGTAAAGCAAAAATAGCACATTTAATATGCTACCTCCTCCTTACATGAGAGTTTTTTATCATCTAAATATCATGCAACCTCAGTCATATTGAGGGCAGACAGCAATATATGCTGCTTTTCACAGGACATTTAACAAGACTGGAAGTTAACATCTGTATCACCTGTACCCAGCTATTGTTTCATACACTCACCCCTTCAATCCTCTGACTACCAAGCAGAGAAAGGGGCTGGTTATATTTTTACCTTTTTGCAGTTTACAATAATACAAAAATTGCTCTTCTTCATTTCCCTGGGCTTATGTTGTCAGAGCAGGACTGTGATGTGCTTTCTTCCTGTGAAGACACACAGGAGTAACTATTAAGTCAGGAGAGACAACAGAATACAACAATGAGAAACAGAAAGCAAATCTTTATAGGTTAGAAGTTGGGGTGGCTGTGTTATTGTGGAGAACTCACCTCAATCCTCACTCTGTGGCCATCACTCATGAAATGCACCTATATGGTTATGCATTTGCCTACTGACTTTAGATTCCCAAAGCCTGAAATAAAAGAATATCTGGCTCAAAACCACTGAACTGTGCAACTGGATCATAGCTTCTCAGGGAAAAACAGATGTACGCATCAAAATGCCTTGCCCAAATAAATTCCTTTAGAAACTTTGGAACACAGCAAGCATAAAAAAGAAAGGGAGGCGTTCTTTTCTTTTTCTGCTCCTATGAGACCGTCAGAGCACACAGAAATTTGGTTTATTTCTGTTCAAGGATGAAT
Source organism: Corvus cornix cornix (assembly GCF_000738735.6). Classification (NCBI taxonomy): domain Eukaryota; kingdom Metazoa; phylum Chordata; class Aves; order Passeriformes; family Corvidae; genus Corvus; species Corvus cornix. The sequence continues at coordinate 25,321,001 of NC_047056.1, forward strand.
ACATTGGACAACATTCTGTACTTGTCCACATTGTTCAAAAGGATCAACATTTTGAGAGTCCCAAACCAAGACCAATTCTTTCTGTTTTCTCCATTAAGAAGACCAGGAATCTTGTGGTCTCTTTTGAAAGGAATGTCTTTGTCCAGAATCTTGCCTCAGAGATTTATTTTCACTATATTATTTAGAACAGAAAAGAACACTGGAATGACTTCCTAATTTCTTTAGCAAATCTGTTCTTAATCTACTTTATTCCAAGCATTTTATAGACAGTTTCTTACATGGTGTTCTACTCTGAGGTTCTGTAATTACACGCACAGTGGTCAAACTTTCTCTTGACCAGAAAAGACTGGCTGTAATTCCAGTAAATTGAAAGGAAAAGTTTGGGGAAAGAGTAGGTTGCTTGAGAAGACAACTTAGTGCTTAAGATGTGATTTCTGTTCTAACAGCTTCTCTGGGTAATGGAGTTGCCCCTCACAGAGTACTGACAAAACCTGTCTTGTGGAAGTTTTCTACAGTTTTTGTTTTGCCTGGGGTTTGGATTTCACAAGGCTAACTAGATTGCCCTTGTCTAGGAAACCCCGGGGGTGAAGCCAGATGGTGTCTGTGTGCAAACTGCAAAGATTGAAAATGGGGAAAGGATGGTGGCTGAAAACCAGGGAATAAAAACAACTGAACTAGATGAGTAGGTAAAGTACAACAAGTTAACAAGAAGTTATGAAGTGACATGACAAGGGTAATGAAGTGCACTTTTCACAGACAAAAATGTTAATATTTTGAGGGGAATGTCAAATGTATTTGGGCCTTTTTTCTAAAGTATTCAAAGCTTCCTTCAGCAAGGTTTTCTCTCTTCCTACTCAATGAATTCTTTTAAGAATTCTGTTAGCTACAGAAAATTCCTCTAAATTCTTGTTACTAGATATACACCTCTATATGCAAGAATAAGTTATTCCAAACAAGTCCAGTACTAGACAAGTAGCAAGTAAAAATAGCACAACTTGCACATTCTTACTAAGAGCTAGCTCAGCAGTCAGCAGCACTGCCTGAACAGTCAATTATAAAAGCTCTTGTTTTGTGATATCCTGATTTGACTATTTCCTCTACCAAAATGTCCTATTTCAGTGACTTAAAATGCCTCAGGTCAGTCTCACATTTTGTGCAGCTGAAAGTGCATGCACACTGAAAGAGCAGATTCTGGGTTAACGTGAGATATTAAGAACAGCAATGAGTCTCTTCGGAGGAAATGGTGCAGTCTTCCTGTCATCGTGGTTTCTTGACGGTGCAGGGGGAAGGAACAAGGAAAATAGAGACTCTTACACATTTAAAGGCAAGTTTTCTGATGGTGAGTGTTTCTAGAATTTTATCAGATGTCCGTATTTACAAACGCGAGCACATGTAGTTTCACAGGAACATTCAAAAGGGAAAAGAGAGGAGATGATCAGCACAGGCACGACCTACTTCCTGTGTTGGTAGAGAAGGGTGTGCTGGCCACCAGGCCAGGCTGGTAGGGCAGCAGTGAGAGCTGTGGTACACAGCTGGGCACGCCATCACTGCTGTGGCAATAAGCTGGGTGGAAGGGCACAAAATGCACATATGTACCTGAACCCAATCAGAGCCCAGGGGCAGTTCATTTCCTTACTTCTAAGTTGTGTCATTTGTAGAGAAGTTCCAAGTGGCACCCAGAAATAGCATTCTTTTAGTACACATTAATGATTATTGTCCTACCCATACAGCATTTTGAAAATTTTCTGTGATAAGCAGTGCTAGATTTTTTAAATTTTCTACTGCCAACATTTTGGCTCACTTCTAAGCAGCATGCACAATTCCACACAGGTGAATCTCTGCTTGATTGTTTACAGTTCCAGTGTTATACCCTTACATCTCTGTTCTCTTTGGCTAATGTGGCTTGACGATTTCACTCTGTGATTTCCCTTTTCAATTGTATGCATCAGATAGCAGATATTCATACTTCCCGTCCCTACATCATGTGACACATTTTCATAATGCAGAGTGATAACATGGCAGACCTACTCTTGAGAAGAATTAGCCTTGGTCTACTCTACAGCATATCTTAGAAATTAGCACTAATTTTTACAGTATAAATTAGGGAATGCAAGGTATGTACAGCTTGAAAATATTGAATTCTGCATTACACTGCTGTAGAAACTCGGTACTCTGTCTGAAGATTCATTTGTTATTTAAGTCTAATTCTATTTCTGAAACAGCCTCTTTAAAACTGTATCTGCTTCATCTCTGTGCCAGCCTGGTCTCTCTGATATGACTGATGCTTTGGAAGACATTGCCCTGAAAGGACACTACGCTTGCAGCAGAGCACTTGAAAGCCAGCGAACCTCCATCCATCTTCTCCTTTATGGCATGTGCTGGGATAAACAATGGGGAAATCAGACACTTACTGAGGCTGCATGGAAAAGTGGTGAAGCAGAGTTTCACTGAAAACTTGGTGAGGGTGCGAGGTTACAATTTTGAAGGTGTTCAGTGGTCCAGCCAGATATATACTTAGCTTTCTGTAAAGAGCTTAGCTACCTTAAATCTGCTTACTTCAGCTCAAGGTGACTGCTTTCAAATTCCTCAAAATTGCAAGAGACCACTACTTGAATGTTAAGGTTAAAAATATGAACCTTTAAAAATCTGAGCCCTTAAAAATCTGAACCTCAGCTTTTGATGAGCAGTAGTCTCAGTCTGCCAGCTCAATACAGTCTTGAACTCTCCACTATATGAGTGCTACCTGCCTACCCACTAGAAGTAGGTCATTATCATCCATCTGAACAGTAACTCAGAAGTAATGAATGGGAACAATCCCTCTCGGCCTGTACTTGAAGTTGTGATATAGAGGTAAAAAGCTAACCATGCCTTTATAACCTTATTATCCTAACCCTCCAGTCTTACCAGCCTTCATACCTCTAATTAAGCATGCAAAAAATAAATACCTTACTGACAGTTTGTCCTCAGGCTTGGTATGAGTAATCTGACTACATCTGGAAAATTGCTATAAAAAAAGATGTTGTGAAACAATTTTTCATTCTAAGATATTTTTTTTTATTCTAAATATAACAATTTTTTAAATTTAAAAAATATAACAACATTCTAAGCCAGAGTCACTGTGTCTGAAAGTAGAGCAAAACCTACACACTCCAGTTACAATAAAGAAAAATTTTTAAAAGATGTTAGCAATATTTTTTAAAAGGCAGAAGTATTTGTGTTTTTAAGATCATATCAGTGAAAGATCTAGCAAGCCAAAGTGCTTTCCTTTTCCATTCCAACTAAATCATACACTATTTGGGGTAGAAATTTGGCAGGAAACTCTATTGTATTATCCCTACATTGTGGCTGGACTGATTTCTTTATCCTTTTTTGATAGATGGATGTCTAGCTGAGCCCTGAATATCCTCAGCAGTGCTGATTCCAATGCTTCATTTGGCAGCTGGTTTCCTTGGCTATGATTCTCACATTTATAAACTTTTCCCTGATATATAATTCTAAATTTTTCCTCACAATGCTTAGAGCCACTTCCTGCTTGCTCGCTTTCTTAACTAGTGAGAATAATCAAATATTATCTCTTTTTCATTTACTTTCTGCTGCAGGCAATAAGAAGTCACTTTAAACTTCCTGGAATTAACATGATTGGATTAATCTCAACATCATACCATGGGCCTTATTTTGCAAGCCTACCATAAATTTTCTTACATAGCTCAAGATTTAGACAACTTTTTAAAACAAGTATCTAAAACCAGTTACAGTACTTCAGCACATAACCATAAAAGACCATAAACAAGACTAAAGTTCTCCCTTCTCATTATGTATATTTCCATGGATTATGTTGTATAAATTGTTATACTCGCTGATTATGTGGACCTTTCATCATGCTAGAAAATGTAAGAGTTTGCAGAGCTGAAAAATATCAGTGCTGCAGAAAAGAATGACACTGATTGTTGAGACAACAGTTGGAGAGACTGACTCTATAGAGCAAAGAAATTACATAGCAGGTCAGTATCAGTAATGTCACTGAATTGGGAGGCTGGTGTCTTTGTAACCACTACAAGACACTTAAGTAAAGACAAGGAAGGAGAAATTTATTTCAAAGAGAATAAAGACAACTTGGAGAATAGGACAGTGGGCTGTGAATCACCACTTCTGAAAAGGAGATAATTTTAGGAGTCAATGGGGGAACCTAAAACTGGCTAAAATGCTTTGGGAAGCTGTTTCTATATTGGAAAACTACAGCAGACTGTTAGCCATGCAGCACCAAGCTGCATCACTCTAACAGTTCATGGCTGAGGACCCTGGAGTAAAGGAGGCTGAACTGCAGCCTGAATGCAGAAAATGGTAAAGTGAGCTGAGTCCTATCTTTCCTCCAAACAATTCCTACCCTACAGAACCACTAACAGTTTCTTCCTTGGTATGTGCAGAGTTTCGTACATTCCCTCCCAAGGTACCCAGCCATAGCCCTTGGCACAGTATAGAACATCTTTTCCAGATAAATTCCACTAGGTGCGTTAGAACACAGAAGTTCTTTGGTAGATTTAGCCCTGGGTTGGATTTTCACAAAATGATCATCAAATCACAAGTATTGAGCATCTGATAGCTTCTGGCAATTCATCTAAACACATGTTCATCCTGTCTTTGAGCAACTGACTGCAAGGGACTGGTCATTGCAGCTTCATGGCTCAGAAAACAGGATGAATGAATACACAGAAAGATGGATCAGGATAGTATGATTCTGGGAGTCTTTTCTGTTAAGGGGATGAGCACTTGGTTCAGACTGTGCTTGCTCAGGCTTCTGGACACATCACATTCCCATCAAACATGCTTGTATGACTAGTGGGAACTGTAGCAGAATGTGTCCCGTGCAGTCATTAGTCTAATTTGCCAAGGCATTCTCACACTACTAACCTGGTATGCATCTTTCTATTTACCATGTAATTGTTTACATTTTGTCAGTAGTTACACAGTACCAAACGTGCCAAGACCATTCAAATGTTTTTGACCATTTCTCTAGTTCAGTTCCAACCATGAAAAGTAACTCAGCCAATTCCAATTGTAAAAGAACTGCTTCATCTGGCCATTCATTCCTTGTAGTGACAATTAAATAACTTGTTTTAGAGAAGGAGTGTTATGGCCACTGAACAGAAAACTCACAATTGCCTCAGAGCTGACCTTTCCCAAGTAGCTTTTAGCCACTGTGCCATTTCCTCTGAGCTGTGAACCCATTAACCCCTGCATGTGCATCGGGTACAGTGTGTTCAAGGAACACATAGTTCTTCTTTTCACTGTAGGACTGTCACTTTTAGGATGTGAGAAATGTGGTTGTTTTTATAAATAAAGGAAGTATGAGTAATTCTGTGAAGCCACGAAGCCCAAACTCTGCATACATATTTGTTCCAATACCTTACATCATTTTAGGTGTTGAAGTTCTGATGTTCAAAATAACACTACTAAAATTACAGTGCTTTTATGCTATCAAGTCCATCTAGAAGAATTGTTTTTCTGACAATAAGGATAAAATTTCCCAAATCAGAATACTGTATTTGCAAGTTTTCTTTTTGTGCCTTCATCTGTCTACTTGTTAATTTGCTGCTAAGCATTACTACCACATACAAACCACCTGGCAACATTGCTCCTGTGTTGAAGAGCCACTAGATACCACCTGACACTGAGAAAAGTTTGGACTTGCTGGAATACCTGTATTTGCATTTAGATTTGCCTCTCCCACTGGATCATAACTGTAGGTTGCTGTAGGATGCCACACACATGTGTAGCTGCAACATGTAGGCTTTGATAGAAGGACAGACAAGCCTGCTCTCTGATGGAACTGTCCTCCCAGCTACAGCTGCACAGACCTGCAGTCTAGAGAAAAGCCTCTTTGAAGTCACTCCTGCACAAAATATTTGCACAGCCATCAGGACAGCAGGAAACCTTGTGCTCCTGGGCTGCTGCCTGTTATCATTCAGGTCCTATCTGCTTCAGCCACCTCCAGAAGATTGAAGCACAGGCCACATTAAGCTCAGTGAAAAGAAAAGTTGAGCACAGTGACCTTGAGGAAGAAACTAAGGACAATCTGCATTGCTAGGGCCAGACTTCTGGCCACACAAGCTATCCACCTGAGCCTTGCAAAGCAACAAGGTACCCCACTACACACCTTAGAAAGCCAACAGGTATATGGGACATCTGAGATCAATCAGCAGGAGAAGATAATCGGCTCACCACCAGTAAATAGACACATGTAGATGCTGAACCTCTCAGGCCCTGGGACAATCTGGCAGTATCAATTTCAGAGCAGATATGGGTGCCAGTACACCCTGCTGTTCCTCACTTCCTCACCAGAACACCTTGTTGGAAGGCTTAAAGTGCTCTCAGGATGGGATAGCTAACCTTCAAGTCCTACTGAGTCATGTACAGCCTATAAACAGACTCACTCCTACTTCCATATCACATCTAAGGGCAGCGATGCTTTTGAGGCCGGAATCCCTTATTAAACAAAGGGAATACTGTCAGTGCCTTTTGAGGTTCAGAAACTCTGGATCTTGCCGCCTTTAGACCAAACCAATTAACTATGATGACATTTCAGGTGTGAGAAGCTTTTTTTTTAATATGATTTGAAGATGACAGAACGTATGTTCTTAGGTGAAAGGAGAAGAATCAGGCCAATTAATTAATTTCCTGTATGCTTCTTAGTACAGCTTAGGAGAATCAAGTTCTAATTGGAATGAGGTGCCAGGGAGACCAGAAGCCTTGTTAATACAAATACCTACATAAAGTCACTAATTTAAATGAAATTTATTCTAACCCTAAGTCTGGCCATTTAAGTCTATGGTAAAACTTTCACTGACAAATATGGAAGCAGGCTGAGACCTCACAGAAACTTCTTTTAAAGAACTTCTAAACTTTCACCTCACTGCTTTAAAGCATTTTGCAAGAACATGCACTCAAATGTTTTATACAGCTGGTAAGATAAAACATATGAGGAAGAAATAACTTGTTCTAAGCCACAGAAGAAATCTGTGTCCAAGCTAAAAATTGGACTCAGTAGTGATATCCTGTTCTTTTCACTGAGCTTTCAAGACCACAGGGCAGAAATTATGCTATCCATGAGTTAAAGCTGTTTGTCCTGTTTATGAAGAAAAGTCGCCATGATGATACTTGTAGCTCTACAGTTTCCCCTATTATAAAATGGAAGATAATTCTTATTTTAAAGCATCCATTCCAGTTTAGTTAGGCTGAGATTTAAGTGTTTAATGCAGTTTAAGTAGAGGCCATAGGAACTGTAAACAGCGTAGAGTGTTTAATCAGATCCTTTCAGCTGTAATGTTCAAATACTTAAAGGAAAAAAAAATCTGTAGACACGGCAGAAACACAGAGAAAACACTTCAAGTTTCCTTACTATTTTGCACTACAGAAATCAGAAAGACAAATACTTCTCCTTGAAATGTTTAATAGTCTCTTTGAAAATAAAACAAAACATGTATGACTACCCAGGTGATTTTCAGCATGTGACCTCTGCTAAAGGTCAGTTCTTTGGAAAAATGATGAAATTGTGTATAAAATCGTAACACAAAAAAAAAAAAAAAACCACCAGCAGAAATTAGACAGTGATAAAATGGCATTGAGGCAGATTTCAGGAAATATATTTTCTTTTTCTTTTCCAGTGTTACATTCCAAGATATTTTTAAATCACAGATATTGAAAACAGATTCCCATACAATTCTTAATAAGTTACAGTAGCCACCAGTGTTAGTGGTTCCTAACATGTGGCAAAAAATATAATACTTCAAACTCAAGCCATGTCATGCTGGTATTTTACCAGCATTCCTCACGCTATTGTTACAATTCCACTAGTTTCATGGCATTTAATTCTCTCTGAATATAAGAACAGAGTATCTCCCTTTCTGATATTGGCAGCAAGCAGTATAATCATAATAACCACAGTACTTTTCATCCCACTGTCTCAAGATACTTTGATCCTTACCTCTGATTTTCGAGATGGAGAAACTCCAACTCAGAGCAACAAGGTGGCTCTCTGGAATCAGCCAGCAGTAAGGTCACTGTAGGGTCTAGAATGCAAACAAACATCAAAAATTCGAACTTCAAGAATTTTATAAAGCCTACCTGGTCTCACAGACAGAAAACTTACAATTCTAATCAGCTTGCCATGATTTGCCCCACAGTGATGCCCACATGCATCTCCAGGGCAGCATTACCTCCTCACCCTGAAGCTGGGATCACAACTGGACAGACACAGGGAGTACACAGCCGTGCAATTCCCTCAAAGGTGACAGCCTCATGGGGCATCCTGAACAGGGGCAAGTGTCCCTGGGGCACAGAAGCCAGGGAGAAGGATGCTCCCCAGAAAGATGATCCTGTGGTCCTCCCACTTGAGTCTGTACCCTTGGAGAGGAAGGGGCACAGCAATGCTCAATCTGATGTGGGCACACCCACACCAGAGCCATGACCAACCATGTCTGACATGTGGCATATGCCAGTCCTTATCCCCAGGACTGTATCAGATTCAGATGTTAGGAGTGCACACACATTGGGGCAGCATTTAAGTTTTATATTAAAAAGTATAAAATGGATTACTCCTCTGTGATACATTCATAATTATTTAATTAAACTTACTGTTTATACAAACACATTGAAATAAATCACATTAACAAAACCTACTTGAATTTGTAAGCAACTTACATACAATATTTAATATTTTAAAACTCATCAAACGCTTCATTTAACAATTAATTAACTAGAACATTGAGATAAAAGCCTTAAAAAGAGACTTGAACTATTCATTGAATGTCAACAGAAAGAGATTCTGAAAGAGATCTTGAAAAGCTTGCTGTAAAGCTAAATCAATGTTTTTATCAGGAATCATCCCTAGTTAGCTATTAACAAACAAAGCAGAGTTACACATAAAAGTTCAAAAACAGAAGTCCTGTCATTAACATAGAATATTTTAGAAGCTGCTGCAAACTCCTTATGAGGTGCTATTTACAAAACTGGATGGGTTTTCTGTTCAAAATGGCAAATCACACACTTCCCCAAAAATTCAGTTTGGGAATGACCAAGCATGATTATAAAACTGAATGGGAAAGATGGGGGTAGGTGAAAGACATGACATCTGGGAAAGCTGGATAATAATATTTCAATATTAACATCTATTTTTTACACAAACAAAAAAAGTCAAGTCGAGTTTTTAATTTAATTTCAACCTGAATTTGTTTGTTCAGCTTTTTTCAACAGTATCACTTTTCCTTACATTCCATGAGGTTAGAGATATGAAAAAACAAACTACACATGACCAACAGTAGGGAAAGGCTCATTCCAGGACACACAGGGCTGGTTATCTGTCTCCTGCATAAAATACAATACAACAGTGGCTAGAAAACTGTTGCTGACTTAGCTGATGCAAATGTTGCAGGCAAGTTAGACATTTTGGAAAAACCTTCTTACTTTACAAGCGTTATTAATGCACTTCAGATGAAAGCTTTACTTTTCTTAAGCCAGGACAGGATTTCCTGAAGAGCATGATATGTTCCTGGAAGGAAAGTTGTCTGTTTTATTTGTATTAAAATAATCTTTTAGATTAGATTTAGTGTTGGATTTAAAATTTAACATTCTGTTAAGATGATCTGATATTTGCCAAACTTCACCACCAAAGTCACAAATGCAATTACAATAATTTGACATTTCTTTTTCATGTATTACCAAGGAAATGTACAGAAATGGAACTAAGCCTAAGCTAAGGGTGCCCATTGCTCTGGCAAAAACACCGATGTCCAAGCCCAGTGTGTTTCTTTTCTTGCAAGGACGTCAGCAGTATATTTAGCACCAGGGTGGAAAGAGGGGAGGTTGGACTAAAAGACTCATATTACACTTTGCAGATCTCATATTCCCACTTTTGTGCCACTCCTGGATTTATGGCCTCATCATTTCATGGTTTGTTTTGAAGTGTTTTGACAGACAATTGCTTGTCTGCCTAAAATTCAAAACCAGCTTTAGTAAGATACACCAGATGCACAAATGAAGCCTTCCCCAGAAAATTATATTATTTTTTCAAAAGGAAGTGGTGGGTTATTTTTATTTGTTTATTTTTAAGTCACAAAAAGCAGACAAAGTAGCAAATGAAAGAGGAAATAATTGTATATACAATAAATGTGATCATCTCTGCTGCATATATTCAGCCTTATTAAATACAGGGTTACTCTATATGAGATCAGATGAGGCCTTAGTCACACACAGAGTTAAACATAGTGGTGCTGTTGAGACACTAAAAGATGAGATATTGCTGCTGACCACAGAGGGCAAATTACAATTAAGTACACCTCTTTCTGGGAAGTTTGCCAAGGAAAAACCAGGGAGAGGTGGCCATTACTGCTGCTTTGCTTAAGCTAGAGAAAAAATGGAGATGTAGTTGCTCTGTTACCAACTGAGCACTTGCACTCAGAGTACAAAGCAAATCAGTGCTAATGAGACAAATCAGGAAACCAGCTCTGAGAAGGAGTTCAAAGCACAGAAGTACAAATGCTTCAGCTCTCTCTGTGTTATCAGCTTAGCACTGGGATAGCTGCACCACTGCTGGCTGTTGCTCTGGCATGGTGCTATTTTTTGCATACTTAAAAACAGAAAACCATAAACAAAAAGTACAGATGTGGAGTTACAGCAGAAGAAACGAGGGAGGTTGAAGACACAAAAACAAAGCTTGAGCAGCACATTTACTTTTGATGAAAGGGGTACCAGGAAGAGCTGAAACCATGGAGGTAGAGTGATAACAGCAGAACACAATAAAGAATATTCATATAGAGCTGAATTTCCTCAGCAGGCAAAGGAGAAGGACAGGTAACAACCTTGGCCACAGTGACTATAACGTGTAAAGGATGAAAACCCAACCTACCACTGCCCATACTGGACTCAAGATTTATTCTACTCGAGGACCCAAATTGACAGAAAGAACATTGCTAATGGCAGGAAGATATCACGTCCTACATTGCTTCAGTACTTTGTTGCTTCCTTGCAGAGAAGCTGTGTGATTCAGCAAGAAACAGACTATTCTGACTTTTCAGTCAAGATATCTTTCGAAATTTTCTACAGGTCTTTGCTGGTAATACAGAGTACTAATTCTTCCATACTTAAGATAAAGAGGACTGACTGTCACCTGCAGCATTGACACATTCCTGCCATATTCTGTGGTGGCACCTAAGCAGAGGGGGACACTTCAGCATCAATCTCTCATCTACCATGGCAAGCAACTTACCTCCCCAAATGCATCCCTGACTGGGTAGTTTTGTTCTGGGTCCAGTGTTAGCTCCAGTTAGCCTCTCTACCATCCCGGTAGCTACAAGATTTCTTTTCTATAATTTCTCATTATATTTTCAATGTGAAAAGTCATCATTAAACGACATAAGTTAGACTATGCCCTACAAAATTCTTTAGTATATCTTTATGTCTGGATCAATGAGCCTTTACTTTTTTCTTCTTTTTTTTATGTGTGAGAAAAATCCCTTTTGGCGTAAAAAGAAAATACTGGGAGTTTCCTCTTGCATGATTTCCTGAGATCCTTGGTAACCAAAGATCATTTATATTACTGTCTCTTACCATCTCTCCGCCTCTCACAAGGCTGGGCATCCAAGTTGTACCCAACTATGGCTAATCAAACAAAAATTTCACAAGGTACAAAATAATACAGATGGAAAAGTCCAATTTGAAGCCTCAATTTCTACATAAGTTCTGCTTTGTCATTTTTGCCAAGATGAGTTGGACCTATGGGTCTTCTCTTGAGAGACTTCCCTTTTCAGTGTCACCAAAACACTGGAGCCAGCACTTCACAGGGGTCTCTGGTGCAAAGAAAGCAACGTCACAGGTGTGCTACCGAAGCCAAACTCATTCATTAGTCCAAGGTCTCCTTTTAACTCAAATACTGCTTCATAATGAATAAAAGTTTGGCACCCAAAATTTGCTTAACAGCATAAACCAATATTTCCATGTGGTTTCTATAAACTCTCAATCCAGGAACAACATTCAAGGGTTTAATTGCACAAAAGGCAACATCACCAACCTGTCACTCTGGATGACCTGTATTAACACTGAGTGTCAAATCACCTGCAAAAAACAATACCACTGTGAAAAAATAATCTGTCTTGACCTCAGTGCACATTTGTCTATGTAATGTTATCAGAAAGTTCAGAAATTTGAAACATCTCATAAATAAAGAAAGCATTAAAATCATTTGGAAGTACACAAGGAAGTGAGTGTTTCACTGTTCTTTGGCAGCAACGTTTTCCATGAGTCCTTTCCCAGCCTGACCATGCACAAGGCTGTAGGACTGAAGCAGAAACTGGTTAAAATATGCATGGGCACGTGTGTGTGTCCATGTTTATACACATGCACACACACTTCTAAGCATGTGCAAAGGAAAGAATGGGCGTAGGAAAGATTTTAAGAAAGCTTTTCTGCAGGGCAAGCCTAAGGAAGTCAGGGACAACTGCTTTCAGTAAACTGATCTGAGATTAAGAAAAAAAGGAAATGGTTGCCTTTGATGAAGGAGTTTAGAATAGGTACAGCTGCATTGAGCAGGAACAGGAACTTTGTAATAAAAACACTCTGATGTGGCATTTACCCCAAAACACCGTTGAGTAAAAATAAATACACATCCACAAAGCTTGGACTATTCTGGTGCTGTTTTAATCACTTCAGAGCATCACAACATCTGGGGTGCACTGGAAGTTAAATTTCTAGTGATTATTTAGGATTGTTGCAACCAGTTACTGGACATTTGTGTCTTTTAGGTAGCTGCATACAATGTGAATCAATTACAGCATCTGTGAGCAACAAAGCTCTGCAGTAGCAGCCAGTCAGTTAAGGGAAATGAGTTCCCAGATCCAGGACCTATATCACACACATTCCTTGTTGGGTTCATCTCTTTTTCTTATGAAGGTTGTTTGTATGGATTGCTACTGTCCTAAAGTCACACAAACTGAAGTCCTCTTGTTCTCACTCATTTGGGCTACTTTCTTCCAGTCCAGTACAGCTGTCAGTCAGGGTGGGATCTCTTTGAGAGCAACAAATGAGCCAGATGCATAGTTCAATGGCCAGACACTTCAAGTCATAACAAGCTAGTGAAGCGAGCTAATTTTGCTTGCAAAAGAGTTAGCCTTTATTAGCCACTAATACCACTTTTTGCCCTGCATAGCCCTTTAACCAGCTGCAGCTCCATTGACATCACATTTTGGAAAGATTACTAGTGGCACGTCTGGTTATAGAAAGCTTAGAGGGCTTCCTAGAGCAGCTACCACTTATTAGGACATGAATGAACTTAATCTATCTGATGAGGAATGAACTTAAGTTACTACACTGTAGGCATTCATATGGGGTAAATATTGTCACTCAGACCACAAATTCTGCAAGACATTTTTGCCTTTTTATCATATGTTTATCACGTGTATATATGAGTAGTGTAGATCAAATTCATATTAGTAACTTAGAACTGATGGAGAACATGTACAGAATTGCATATATATATATATATTTATATATGCACTTATGCCATGATATTTAGTCCTGGGTTTAGAGGGAGCGATGAAATTGTTGGTACTTTGTATTTTTCTATCTTCTCCACTTATATAGAACTGAGGAGAGTCAGTAGTCTGCACTCATAGACTCACTTCAGATACGTTCTGCATTAATCACTAGAATTTACAAACCCTGGCTAAATCAGGTGTGATTACATTTTTTTTTTCGTATGGAAGTGTGCAGTGATACCTTACAACTTTGTGATATTGCTGTAGATTAAAAATCACAAATTAACCTGCTGATCTAGAGGATAGACAAAAGATCAAATCTGTTTTAATCAGCTATGGCACTCCCTGCACAGCAAAACAGTAGAAGCTCTTAAGACTCTAACCAGCTAAGTACAGGCAAACCCTCTTGATTTCATTTCAAAGGGTTCAAAGTCTAAGTAAAGAGCAAAATTATACTCTATTCTGCATAATGTTTAAAGAAATACAGTACAAGGAAGCTGCACAAGTTGCAATGATGAGAGGGAGAAGAGAAAAAGAATCTCAAAAAAAAAAATAGTGTGTTAAACAAACCACTTGCAAGTTTTCATTAATTTTAGTCTAGCTTTGAAGAAGAGGGAGAATAGCAAGTATTGTAGGTTCTCAGTCAAGTTATTTAGGTGGGGAATCCAAACCAGTTGCATTTTTTAGCAAATATAATCATAAAGAAGACTCACAAAGGCAACTAATGTCTAAAAGTAGTAAAAAGGCCAACAAAGGAAAGACAGGGAGATAACTTTATTTTAAGAGTTGCCTACCTCAAAAAAATCAGGGTGTGGGGCCCTGCATACTGGGAACGTGCCTCAGTCACTGGAAGTAATGGTCCTGCTGTTTCCCAAACCACAGCAACACCATGCCTCTCCTAGAGCAGCAAGAAGTCTCCCTACAGATGGACGGCAGTATCAGCATCATGTGATGTCTTCTATTTTAAATTTTTCTAGTCTGCTAAATAAGGAGTAGGTCCTGAAAGGATGTGTTTCTCCTGGATTATAACAGCAATAACGTACAAAAGCAATAATATGCTCTCTTATAGCTAGGACGCTTAACATACTTGAAACCTAAACTGAGTAAAAACAATGAAGAAGGTTGAATTATTTCCTTTAATGTCACTGATATTTTCTGTGGATCAGAGGCATGGTTAGCAATATTTATAACATCAACTTTTCATCATTTAGAAAACTGTAAGGAAGGCCTCCCTGGGACCAAATTGGAAATTCTGGTGAACATATTTCAGTATGGAGCAGCTGACACATGGAATCAAACCACAATTTAGCATTCATGGGTAGAATGTATGATCACTAAAAGCATACCTGAGCAAAAAGAGGGAGCCAATCCAACCAGACTACAAGCTGTGTCAACAGAAATAATAAGTATGTGCCCCTTGACACAGGATGAGGAGGGATGTTCTCCCTCCTTCTGTCACATACCAGCACAGCTTTGATAAGAAAACTGTGGCTATATATCTTACCCATGGTTACACCAAAGAGGATTTGTCTCTGCCTTTCCTCCTGATCACATTCTACAAAGTCTACCATAATGGATTCTCACCCTGGAAGTTATCAATGAGTGCAGATGCAATCATCCTCTTTTTGCAATTAGGCTGGTCAAGTTCCTACACAGCATTTGAACGCGTAGACCCTTAAATACTTCTCTTGTACGGAAAAGGAAAGAATCCAGCAGGAAAAATCCCAAACATCTAATGGAAATGCAATTCCTCTCCCATCTTAGCAACACCAATTCTCCTCACCAGTGCCACAAGCAATATCTACCTTTGCATTTTTATTTCACCTGTAAGCACAGAAATATCTCATGAATGCAGGGCTGGTCTTCTAACTAGCTAATTGCTTATACCACCCAAAGTAAAGCTGAAACACAGCATGACAGCTCATCTGCCAGCTCATCTGGTAGGTCTGCTGTTCCCAGTACTGGTACCACACAGAGAAGGCAAGAAGGTGAAGAAAAAGGGTTGTGCAGGAAAAGCTGCAAGAAAATACCTAGCTTGCCAATTCCGCTTGCAAACAAACAATAGCTATTAAAGGTGAAACCTGCTTTGTACAATATACAGAAAGAGAAGAAACACTTTAGAAAGGACATCTGCTGCAGAGTAGCAGGAGCAGAAATTGCCATCAAGACTGTGCAGCTGGCTAACATCACTGGTGAAAAACAAAAACAATCTTCTAGGGAAAGCAAAACAGCAACCAAACCTAACAACAGGGTTAAAACTAAAGTGAAGAGAGATAACACTTCCTATAGGTGCAACACACTTGCAACTGAGGGGAGCAGCAGAGAAGGGAAGCCATGCTGATACCATGTCCACGGAAAACTGATCCTCAGAATACATTTGCCATGTACCACAGACATAATAAGTGTCATCTGCACCGTGAGATGCTGCCAGAGATACTGATGGTCTCAGCAAGTTTCTGGATTTGATGTATCAGGAACTGAGTTGCCATTGACCCACACGGAAAGGACAAACCTGAAAGGAGGGATTAGGATTGGCACAGGCAACATGGGTTAACTTTGTACAATGCTAAAAATCAGGCTGAGATTTTTGTTTGTATTTCCTCTCTCGCCACCCTCCTGAGCTCTCATTATTAAAGAGGGAAGAACAATGTCAGATCTCACACAGAGTCAGCACGGCATGAGACAGGGAGTCTGTGCTAAAGCGATTTTATGGATATGCGATTGCAAATGAGATAAAAACTTCCCTACAACTGCAGCCCTTCTGCTTCCAAGGCATTCCCAACCTCTGGGGGTTATTGACATTTACCTAAGGACTTCTTTTCTAAATAACTAGAAAATTGCAGTGATCTGGATCTGTCATAAACAGGCAGTCATAGTCTAATGTGGGACACTGCTCAGTTGGATACCCAGGCAGTCTGCAAGAAGAGAAGCCCTGCATCTGAGGCTGGAGCAACAAGAGGGATTTTGCATTCCTGTTATCTCCTATGCAGTCAGCTCCTGGCCACAGAAAACATGCAGTTGTGCTTTAATTGGGGATTTAATTTGGAGAGATTGTAGCTACATGAAATCTCTTTAGACAGGGATCTTCCCTGCCACCTCCCACAGAAAATGAGTGTTTGGAGTTATATGTCTCAGGTCATATTAGCAGAGCAATTTGGCTATCAGTTGCAAGGATATTCAGGGGACTTATCAGACTGTAAAATACTGAAGTGTGATGACCATACAGCAAGTGCCCTCACCTGTGGCTTGCCAGACAGAAACTTTGAGTCATGAAAGCAGAAGCTGGCCATGTATGTGAGAGAGTGAGCCATGTATGCCCATCTCCAGCCCATTAAACAACCTGCCACAGCAGAGCCGGGCTGCAGCACTGGTGCAGCTTCACTTTCAGTGAGTCAAATCAGTCAGAAGCTGTTTATCCTGTTCACTGTGTATTAACTTGATGCTTATGCGACACAGGCTCTTTCATAAGTTGTTCAGCAAGGGGTTTTGGCAACGGTTTCATGTTACAAGGCTTCTTTTTATATCCCCTGCTGCCTTTTCAAGGCTCTATCCACCCATTCCTTACAACTATTAATAAAGTATCCCTTCCTCCAGCTGTCAGACCAGGCTTTACAGTCCGTTTTTAAGCTATTGTTGCACTTCTAACAATTAAGACTTCACAGCTTATGCTGGTTTTTTTTTTCTCCTAAATCCAAAGTGCATTTTTAAAGGAGCTATATCAGCTGACATCTTGTTCTAAAAATAGGTAATCAAAAAGATAAAACCTGATGAAATGCTTCCAGGGCTTTTTTTTTAGTTCAACTCACGTATTTTTCGCAAACGCATTTTCTTCAGCAACACAAACTGTACTTCTCTGTATTAGCAGGAAAGAATTTGAGGGGAAAGTTAATTCTAAGCCGAGTATCCTGACAGAGCCATGCTCATGCTGTCCTTTTAGAAGGCATGTCCTCTTGCTACCCCTTCATTGGGTAGATTGACCCACACAATGGCCAGAGAAGTGGAATACATAGGTTATTTATGCTTTATAATATATATACTGTAGCTGTTACACCTATTCCACATATGGTACAGTCAGCACTGATCTCACCACCGTCTCACCAGAAGACCATATCTAAATCTTAGGTAAAGCTCTAGGGCAATTAAAAGGTTAGGGAAGAGAAATGGAGAGACAAGGTGATGTCACTGCTCAGCTTTACTTCCTTCAGCCTGCACCACGGCCAGGTACACATTCCAGTTTCCAGCACAGCAGTACCCAAATCTTGTCACCTCGATTCAGAAAACCAAAGATCAGACACTGGGACAATGAAAAGTGAACAAGGATTTTGATTGCACCCGGTTTTTTCTTCTTTTGTCTTTCCATGTCGTGTTGACAAACCACACAAACAACTGAGTTTCCCTTTCAAGGCACCCTACTCCAAAACTTCTCTGGTTTGAACCCTTAAAAAATGGAGGTGCTCAAAATAAACAATCACTTTGAATACCTTGGCCTATATCCCAGTAGGGAGTGAATCTAGTCACGTACACAACAACCTTCAAACTACAAAATATGAAGAATTAGAACAATAAAACTGCAAAAGGCAATATGGAAACAAAAACAGCATGATGCAGCAACCAAGATCATGTAGCTCTCACTTAGCTACTTAAATTGTAGTTGAACCTACTTGGTTTGTTAGTCCCTGCTGTGAGCCTAAACCCCCATTAGTTTTCTCTTCTTTGAAAACAACCCAAAACACAATTCTTACACCATCAAGTTTAAAATATGTGCATTAAGAGCAATACTCCGTGTTATGTTTTACCTGTGCTGCTTCCTTTTTCCTGTGAAGGAATCCCAGATTTCTCTTATCCACTGCTGACTTTCTCTTTCCTGTTGGCTCAGCCTTTCAGAGGAGTTGCTACCTCTGCAGTTCAGGTACCATTTTTTTATTTAATGAGAACATAAAGCTGTACAAAAAGTATATACTTGATTAGTATTATTCTTTCATCTAAGCACACTCATTCACAAAAAAAAAATGCATGGCCAGAAGTAACAGGAAGCCTCAGTACTTGAACAATAAAACCACTGAAAGAAAAAGTTTTACAAGCCAGCTCTGGTGCACAGACCACAATGGAAAAACTGTTAGATTAAACTACTTTCCTTGTCTAGGATGGAAAAAGGATGAGACAAAGAAAGAATAAAATTAATCCTTGTACAACCTTATCATAATGAGAGTTGAAAAAATATGGACATTTAATCCTATAAAATACATTTTTATTCAACATTTTTTTCCTAACTTGGGATGATTACGTAAATATCAACTGTTTCGTTTTGTTGGGACTTTTTAAAAGAATTTTCAATAAGAAATAAAACTTCAGGGTTATTTTGGGAAGACATTCCAATTTTTAGTATTCATGAATAGAAAAACATTGTTTCAATTTGCTGGGCTCTTTTCCTATTGCATTTTTCATGAGACCCACAGGAGTGACCGTCTGCATCCATCATCTTCTATGGGACAATGACAGCCATAATGTACCAAGTTGCCCAAAGAAAACCATGATTCTGATGCTTAGTGGCCAATACCAGTTGGCAAGCAAGCTCAGACCAGTAAAGAGACTGGGAGCAATAGGCATGCAAAATATAAATTGACTAAAGAAATACGCCACAAAAGGGAAATGCACAATTTATTCAAAACTAAATAGTCTTATAATGGAAGCACAATGTTAAAAAAATTAATTTATTTTCATAGCATGTTGATTTTTCGGAAGTTGCTTTAGAATGTCATCCTGCTGGCAAATTCCTGCCCTGTCCAGATCTGTCCCTTTCAATCCCTGGTATTTTATATTCCCTAAAAGATGATTCTGTTGTCAAAATCACCCTTGAATATGAGGCAAAAAGCAGGTTAGGGCACAACCAGTAAAGAAGCTATAGCAATATGTTCTTAAGGTCTATTCAAGAAATGCTCTGTGTTAGGGTTAGCATACAAAACTTAGACTTCTGAATATTTAGGTATCACAATGCTGTTGTAATAGAGGGAGGCAGGCTAGTTTGCTAATTAAAATATACAGAACTGGCAAAACATCCCCTAACTTCTTTGTCTGCCACTGACCTACTGTAGCCCTGCTGAAGTTATTTTAACTATATTTGAAAGGTCTTTTAGGGTACCTATCTTCTTCCACAAGATGCACAAGATGCAATTCAAGTCTGTGTAATAGTGAGGAAATCCACACTCAGAAATGGACTAGAAAAAATGGAAACAAATATAACAAATGCATACTTGATGCTGTTCTCTAGCCCTCTGCTTGATTAAATAATATGCCCTTCCTCTTGCAGTTGAATTGAGTGGTTCTTGCATCACACTGTAGGAGTTTTATCACATTGAAATTGGTTTTCCCAGCATGATTTAACATTATTTTATTTTTAAAGCAGTTTTTTAATAGAAAGTTAAAACAATCTCATGAGAGAAATTTTCACAGCAAATATTCCTCTTGGGTTTTCTCAGGTATTTTCTTCATCCAGACCAGATTGCTGCACACTTCCTCATAACACAGGAGCTGAGGAGAAGAACAAGAGAGGAAAGAGTTTACACTCTTGAAATGCCCACAGTTGTCTCAGACAACCTGGAGGCCTATCGAGGCTCAGAGCCACTGTATTTTGTAGTCAGATGAAAATGCAGCTTGAAGTTGGGCAGGAAACAAGTTTCATGAGCCCAAACCACAGATTGCATGCCTGCCTTCACCATCCAACTCACCCAGGGTTGAAATCTGGGAGACACCATTTGGGAGAGCCCACAATGGCACTTCCAATGCACAAGCTGTGTTGTCCATGGGCAAAAGGAAGGCAGGGTCTCTGAGTGCCAACATACAAAAGGAGCCTGTATGCATGAGAGCTCTTATCACTGGCAGGCTCTAGGACTTGCAAAGTCACAGCAATGAAGCCCAAAATACATATATATGCAAAACAAGCCACAAACTTTCCACCCTGATGAAAGCACAATGAGGAAAATCTTTCCGACAGATTCACAGCTGGCTTCAATCTACAGCCTAAGCATATCTAATGGGTTCTTTTATCAGAGAAGCTCTCACAGGGTTCTGGCTGCTACTGAGGGCAGTTTGCCACTGTGCAGACCCCTCAACAAAAGTCTGAGAGGACACTGTGTACTCCCTACACAAACTGACGCATGGGGAAATAGAGACCATCTGCTCCAAATTCTGGCCCCACTTGCACCTTTATTAAACCATTCCAGCTCCTAAGGTCTTACTCCAGCTAATGTAGCTGCCATATGATAGTATCAGAAAAATGCAAGATGCTCCTCTCAAAAAATCTTACTTCTTCTTGTATCACTCTCAGAAGTAAATTAAAGGATTCTACCCATGTGCACACAAAGTAACACCTGGTCTCAAACTCTCCTGGGTGTAACTCCAGCTTCTCTAGAGACAAGAATTTTCTGTTAGGAAGAGGCTTAAGAGAAGCTACCACATTCAGCAAAAGCAGGACCTTTATCTTCTACAAGCTATTAAAAGAGAAAAAAGTTCAAAACACCACATACATTTATGAATATTTGCATGCTGGGGGCTTGATGAGAAGTTATTGTGTGCATGTCATGTTGTAAGTAAAAAGTACTTCAAATATATATTACTTTATTTTTCCCCCGTGGTTTACAGATTTGTCCTGGGACAATAGATGTTTACAGAGGAGGGGGATATGTCTGTGATTAAGGCGGCTTTCAGCTCTTCTTCCTACAGATACCCTGTGGATATTGCTGTACTCTCCAGAATCCAAGCTTCCACTTAAAAAACAATGAAGTTTCTAGCCCATCTGGGTTTGCGGAAGCAGAATGTAAACAGATGTACTGTTGTCTTATTTTAGAAGCTATAGCAAGCCAGACTGAAACAATAGCACTAAGAAATGTCAACTGCTCCCATTCATCTCAGTGGGGTGGGGTGTTAACTTTGAAGCCTAATTGTGACCACTTTAAAGTCAGCCTTTTAACCATTTCACTGCTATTACTACACCAGAAACTCCAAAGTAATGAACTTACCCAGCCTCTGTATTTGTATGCATTACTCCAAGACCTTCCATTCACTTGAAAAGAGCACTGCATTACAAACGAGCTAGTTTGAATATTCTTTTACTTAAGAAGTTAGCTGAATTGTTTGCTACTGTCTTTCAAAATTAGGGTTAAAAGAAAGTCAAGGGTGAAAGGTTAGATTCATTGTTGTTGCTCTCAAAAGTGCAACACGTGGGATTTCATGCTTTTTGCTTTGATCAGGGTGCCCGGATGGCAGTTCATTTCAATAAACTGACAAACAGCTACATACAAAACTAAAAGTAATGACTAATCAAGTAACACTGCATCATCGATCAGGAGTGAAAAAAAAAAAAAAAAAAAAAAAGAAAAAAAACAAAACTTCCTAATGATGCTGTAGCATATACTTGCAAAAATAAAAAAGGGGAAAGAGGAAAAGGGTCTTCATCTTCAGGAAATTATAGTTGCCATTACCTTAAATCCAAGGTGTATTAGGCCTGGTTCTGAGTATACAGAGAAGCTGTCCCTCTAAAGATATTTTACATCCCATTTCCAAGAAGCTGCTGCATTCTACATCAGTGGTCACTCTGAACTCTGCATGTGAATTTTCCTCCAGGACCAGCAGTTGAAGACTAGCAGCTCTACACACACATTTTTGTAACCATTACTTCAGATGCTCTAAGAACTAATGCTGGACATTACAAGGGCAAGTTATTCTACTCTAGCTTATGTTTCTGAGCATCCAGAATCATGCTGACGTGCAGCTGAACTCTGAGTCACAGAAGTCATGGTGCTGCAGGGCATGATGGAGATGCCTGGCTGGATTTGGTGGTGCTGTTTGCCACACACCTGCTGTCTCTCTGCCCAACCAGCCCTCCTGCCCACCTCCACTGCAGGACATCTCTGCATGCCTGCCCACTGTGTCTGCCACAGGTCATGGGTGACACAGGACTGCTGCAAAGCAATATATGCACTGCATTAATACTTCTACAGTTGCATCTATACTGACAATCCTTTTAACCTGTCATCTTCTTCCTAATACAATACATATTAGGCTGAGAAGTCAACACTAACATCACCACTGCGCTACCCTGGCCATCATTAGTACATCCATGTTAGGCACCCTAACTGGATAATCCTGACATGTCTCAAGATGCCCTCATTGCATCTACAGCCACCAGCTCAGGGGAAGCAAAACAGGAAGGGGAGTACTTCAGCTACATGACAGAGCTATGGGGATGGCATCACCGTGAACCTTGAACAAGCAGCTGGGACAGGAGTAACCTCTCTAGGTCATGGAACAGCAACTGGAAGAAGGTAAGGTAGAAGGATCTGCATAAGCCATGCTATATTTACTGCAAGATACTACTTGAGCACACATTCTCACTCCTGAATAAAACTGTCTTTACATGGGAAGGCCTTGAATTGATGAGTGCTACGTGTGGTAAAGGGATAAGGTTATTTTGGTAGAAGGGGAAAATTTTCCTGCCTACACAATGCCTAGGTGTTTGTGCAAACAAAGCCCTAATTCATGCAGTGCAGGTTCTTTTGCCTGCTACAACAGACAATACCCCGACATTGTTATTAGTAAGTTATGAATGCACAATACTTCCATGTGTAAATTCCACTGTTAGCTGGATGTTAGGGTGTTTGAAATTTGCCCTGCTACACACCAGAAATCACCAGATACACAACCCTCTGTTGTCAAATATTAGTACTTCCTAAATCTTGATCTTTAAACTGCAACATAGAATGTGTAAAATGCTCATGACATAAAACTGAAAATAAACCTCTGCTTTCACTTAAAACCTGTGAGCACTGACTTCACACACAAAAGGCCTGGTATGGAAAGACAGACATGCACCTTCATTTTCTATTAACTTCAATCAGCTGCAGCAAAGTGATTGGATCTCTACAGAAGGTGCTGAATAAGATCATATATAAATTCACAGAAGTGTCTGAGTGCTGTTGAACATGTTTTCTGCAGATGCTTAGAGGTGCAGAACAAAGGCAGCTGAAAACAGACTTGGTAAGTTTACAATTTTACTTTATCAGTGTATTAAATTCCCATTCAACATCCATAAGGCACCACGCACTTGTTACAGAAAAAATAAACAGCCTCATAAAAACTAGACTTGCCACTCTTTGCTTTGCCTTGCATCCCTCTTCTTTTCAACTGTGAGCAAGTAAAACAACCCCCTGACAGCTGGATGTGCAGAAGTCTGTGCCAGCAGTGTCCTGGTCTGGAGCATCACTGCAGGCTGGAATGCTGACGCTGGCAGGGCTGCCACTGCGTTTACTTAACACTCATTTCTCTCAGTCTGCTTCAGACCAGAAATGCAGGCAATGAAAACCTATTCAACCTTTGGGAACCTCAGTCGTAGCGGTTTAGCAGAGCAGGGTTTGTGCAGGTACATGAAAGAGGCATTCAGAAGACACTCCCATTCCAGGGAGGCAGAAAGAGAACCCCCAGCTGTCTCTGGTTACCTTTTATTGGCATGAAAAGCAGGAGGCAGGAGGGGCAAGGTTTCAGGACAAATGAAAAACAAGCTTTCTAAGATTCACTGTTCAACCTCAAAACAAAAGCTCAGCGAATTCAAGCTACAGGATCTTAGTTCCATTTCTTTCAGTTTAGTACAGAGACGAGAATGAGAAAACTGCTTCAAGTAGTGGATTAAACATTAATCTGAAACAGAATTAGAGAGAAAAAAATATACATTATGAATTCAGCTAGTTTCCTAGACAAATAAAGAGCAAATTGGCAAACACATGAGAAAGTTTACCATGTCAGTAGGTATCCAAGGCTCTTTGGTTAAAAACATTTACACCACGATGATAGCTGGACAAAACAGCTGTCACAGAGGCATTATTAAGTAGAGGGTGTAATCTGTAAACATTCACCACCCAAATTAAATCAAGGTCTGTTGAGATGGAGGAGAAATGCCTCATTTCAGAAGGCAAGCCCAATGGCTGCAGATAGCCCAGTGGTACCTTCCAGAGGAAGCCAGCCCAGGGCAACATGAGGGTGTGGGGGGCACTGGCAAGAGTGTCACTCCTTGGAGCCACCAGCAGCTGGGAAGGAGGAATGCTATCCCCTCTGAGCCAACAGGGATAGACAGCTTGCAAAGACCTGCACTGTCCCAGCCTTGCTGCATGCCTGAACAAAACCCAGTTTTGTGTCTTGCATGACACGGCACACTCTCCTCCCTAGGTGTGGTGGATGTCCAGATTAATTCTGGGTTTAGTGTATTGAGCTCCTTAGGAGAGAAGATGGAGGGGCCAAAGCATCCCCACAGAAGCTTCCCCTCAGAAAACCCAGTGCCCCTCATGTGCCCATGAGCAGTTCGTGTACCATGCAGCCGTGCTACATAAGGGCACAGCATGGGGACCCTCCCTGCAGGCCATAGCACAGCCCTGTGTGGCAAAGGTCAGCATACCTGCTCGTGAGAGGTGAAGAGATAAGTCTTAGTGCAGCATCCAAGTCCTTCCCATTAAATGGGGACAGTACAGAGTTCCTCCTTCTTAGGAAATGTAAGGTCCTCAGACCCTGCAGAAGAGGGGACCGCAGATTTAGTGACCAATAAATACATTCAACAGTTAAACAGATTATGTCAGTTGCAAAAAGATAAATAATAACCACGACACCTAATATTTACACACTTCTCCATACAAACCTATTATTTTTCTGTAGAGGTGTACAAATATGACCTAACCAGTCACCTGAGGACACATGGTCAAAGCCTTGGCTTCTTGATGAACTGCAGAAGTCTTTTTAACCGTGACCACATGCTCCAAAGTTTGTTGCATTGAATCTAGGCAACACAAGTTTAGGTACACTTCTGTAAATACCTTGAGATAACTCAGAGCCTTGTATTAATTTAGGTGGCCTTCATGACACCTAAATGTAGGTGGGTTTGTGAGACTTGAAAAAATGATACATACTAGGTTAGGGGGAACTGTAATAATTTTTCAAAGACCAGTAATTTACATCTAGATTATAAATTTTTGCTGCAGTTTCAATTTCATGACAGATATAAACTACCCAGAAAATAAACTATCTGGTTGAAGCAATGATCTGGATAGCATGCTAGCTATCACCTTGATACACAGTGAGACAGAAAAACAGGAAGGATTTATTTGGAATTCATTTGGCATTACTGTAGGATTTTCTGCAAGGGAAAATATGCAGATGTTTATGTAATTCCTTAGTTCTTTGAAGAGGTGAAATGTATAATTTAGAAAAAGCTCTTAGAAACACTTAAGAGAAAAATATTTTACTCATTACAGTAACTTCTTTTTTTCTAGATCATTCTTTTAGTCTCTTAACATATCTTAAAGCAAACACAGACTGCCAAATATTTTAATCAGAATACTTCTGATCTGTAATCTCTCTGACACAGATCCTGTCTTAATAAATCATTTCACAGTCTTGAAGAACCATTAGAAACAAACTACATCATTTGCAGTCATGATATAAAGTTACTTGGCATTCCCGTGGGTGATATGAGAGGATAGAAAAAATGGTCAAAATTCAGTATTGATGTCTGAATATTTACAAATTGGTGGATAAGGACTTGATTCGTGTCATTTGTCAGGCCATGATACTGGAGCTGATCTTAAAAGCTAACATTAAATGTTATGAGAGAATATGATGAGGTGCATTCCTAGAGAAATCTGACTGAAGACAACAGAAATCACCCCACCAACATAATACGATTTGGCTGGTACTCAATGTTGTAAAATGCACACTGGGGATATCTCAGACCTTTCACACACCAAATACATTTTGGACACTACTTTAGAGATAAATAAATTGGTATTAGTCTTATTTTGCTAAAAAGAATATTTACTGACAGCATCTTTTCATATCTTCTCAGATTTTATGTTGGTGGCAAATCTTGCAGGTGGGAGAGTAAATACTCCAGCAGACATCTGCAAAACATAATGCAGTTATATTCTGTTATTAAAACTACACTCTTTCTAGTGTTTTTCATGGCATTCTTTTGCTATGTAACACTCTGCTTTACTAGTATCCCAATATGTCCCTGATCAATTTTTCATCATGATTACCTTTGCCCACCTGACTCCTCACTTGCAGAGTCCTTTTAGCCCTTATTTGGGCAAGTTACACTTCCCTTTCTGTTTTAACTATAATGGGCAATTGTATGTCAGTCCCTTGTAGAGAATGGACACTGCACCTGCACCTGAGCTCCCACCCACACAACCAACATTGGCAGATTCTTGTGGTTCACATTTCTGTTACTGTGCCAAGTTCTGTTCTGTCATGTGCTACTCATCTCCTCCTGTTTTCTCCTTGAACATGTGCTCTTTCCTTCTTCTCCTCAACTGCCCCACCTTCCAGAGCAGAAAAAGGAGCTGCTCCAGTGGACATGGCCAGAGCCTGTCCAGAGTGTTCTCTGAGTCTGCTCCCACACTACCGCAATATCTAACCCTAGCACTAACTTGGAAGTCCTACCCATTCCTGGGCAAAGCCTACTGCTCATGCAATATGCTGGTTCAGCAGAGAAGTAGCAGTCTTTGAAGGGATTTAGCTGAGTTCAAAATGAAATTTTTTTTCCCATTTATACATATGAACAGCTGCACCCCTGTTTTGACATCCCCGCTAGCCAAGACAGGAGAACAAACAGAAAGCTTTCCAGGAGTGGCCTTCAACAAAAATAACAAAACTGACTTAAATGGTTCAAAGCCACATAGGAAGACCTGTCCCTTCCAAAACCTGGAATAATGAAAAAGAACAATCCTGGTGACAATATTATTTGCTAGCAAACAGATCCAAGCTCTGTGTGACTTGCAACATGTAGTAGTAAATGCAATAAATGGCAGCATCTTACTTGCAGGAAACACCAACCAAAAATTTAGTACTAAATATTATTAGAAAATACTAAAGAATTTGAAACCTTTGCTTCAGATATCAGCATCACTAATTACTGATTGCACAGAAAAATCACATGACAGGCTTGCTAGAAAGGTTTTATAACCTGATTCCAAATGAACAGTAATAAAATGTGAAGAAAAAGTTTGAAATAATGAAATAAAGCAAGTTATCATCAGTCCCACTGATTTACATCAGTAATTTACCCACCATGAGATGGTTGGTATTTAGGGAAGTTTTGGTAAATATTTTACTGACTCACTTCTTCAGGGCATTTCTGTTAGAAAGAACCCTTGAAAAGGAGACAGTAGACATATTTTAGAGGAGCATGCAAAGGTAGTTGCAACAGAGGCACAGAAATATAGATTAATGTGCAAGATTAATGAAAATTTAGATATCATCAGTTGTTTATCCAAAGTTTCCTTTCATTTAGAAACCAGGCTTACGAGATGATGTAACATCTGTCAAACCAGACATAACCATTGAACTCTCCCACTCCATCTTGACTCCTTCTGCTCTTTTCCTGTATTTCAATGCTAGGTTGTACATGAATAGAAAATTATTATTGTGTTTTTACAATTCTTGGGAGTAAATATGTCCCAGTTTGGGGAAATCCTTTTATCTGGACCCACTTACTCAGCATCACAACAATCCGGTATAAAAATACTATTTACACTTCCAGCTGCTGCCACTGCCTCACAAAACAGACCAAAATTTTGTACACAACTTTGACTCCTATGAAGTAAACATAAGTTTCACAAACAGTTTCCTTCCCACCACTGAGAGAGAATTGCCTATGAAATTCAGACTGCACAAAACCAGAACAAAACGCTTTGGAGGAGGAAGCCACGGTTACACCATAACTATTTGATGCTGCAGGGGGAAGAAGACATAACTTAACTTGTTCAAAGCACTTGTACTGAGCACCTTTTTCTTATCACTTATCCTGGGTAACAGACCTCATCCAATTGATCTTTAGTTGGATAAGTAATTTTCATGACCTCCTGGTCATTAAAGTGTTTTTCTCCTCTATCTGTCATTATACGGACTGAGGATTACAAAGTTTTATGAAGTCTTTGGGAAGGGGTTTTCCTTGCAAGCTTTTAAAAAAAACAAAGTATTCCATCATTCAAAGAAGGTGCAGTGAACTTTCATGAAGATTTTTTCTACTTTCCAGTGTTGTGGCTTTTTATTTTCTGCAAGGTAATACAAGCAAGAACAGTTTCTGGAAAAACACCTGAAAATACTGTGAACAGAATCACAGAATAATAGAATAAGCCAAGTTCAAAGGAACCCATCTGGATGATCAAATCCAATTCCTGACCCTGCACAGGACGCCCCAAGAATCACATAATGTGTCTGAAAGCATTGTCCAAACACTTCTTGAACTCTGTCAGGCTGGTGCTGTGACTGCTTTCCTTGGGGAAAGTAGTGCCCAATCACTCTCTGGGTGAAAATTTTTTTCCTGGTATTCAACATAAACCTCCCCTGACACAACTTGGCGCCGTTTCCTTGAGTCCTGTCACTGGTCACCACAGAGAAGAGATCAGTGCCTGCCCCCCCCCCTTCCCCTCATGAGGAAGTTGTAACTGCAGTGGCTCCTCAATCTCCTCTTCTCCAGGCTGAACAGACCAAGTGACCTCAGACATTCCTCATATGGCTTCCCCTCAAGGACTTTCACCATACTTTTGTCCCTCCTTTGGACACTCCCTAATAATTTAACGTCTTTTTCATACTGCAGTGACCAAAACTGCCCCCAGCACTCGAGGTGAGGCTGCCCCAGCGCAGAGCAGAGCTGGACAATCCCCTCCCTTACCGTATGGGTGATGCTGTGCCTGATGCTCCCCAGGAGACACTTGGCCCTCCTGGCTGCTGGCTCATGTTCAGGACATAATGTAAGGGAGGTAACATGGAGGAAGTCAGGAGATTGAGCTGCACTCAGGACTCTGTGTCACTTCACAGACACTGCTGTGATACAGCTAGCAACCAGAGATGGAGGCCTGTATGGTTTCTATTATATTATTGTCCAAAACAACACTAGAAGATAAAAAGACACAGCTGTGAAGTACACTGTGATGGGGTTTCAGAAAAATAACTCCAGTTTCATATCTCAGTTGGGTCATGCTCACACAACAGAAATAAATATTTTGTAATTGAATCAGCTGAACTGGACTTGTATAAACAAGACCTGATAAAGTTTAAGTTTTGTCTGACAGTTTCCAATGTTCAACTGCAGCTTTTTTCTGAGAATTTCCTATTCCTGGAATTTATGAATTTTTCATGAGTCCTCTGATGAACTGTGAACACATAATGGGAGATTAGGTGATTGAAATTAATTCTTGTGTCCAGTTTGGAACTTAATTAGCTTGGTTTCAAACACTGAATTGTAAATGTACTGAGAGTATGCTACTCCAAACACTAATTATTCTATTTCTAAATTGTTCTAGGACTATTCAATGTGTTTACATGCCTTGTTTACAAATGTCTCCAGGACTTTAAGCAGTTCAATTTAATAACCCCAGTAAAGACTAAGCTTAAAGGTCATCCATGTCAGTGTGATCAAAGTCTCTCTGTTCCTAAATGAGTGCACAATTCAGTGCAATGTAGCTAATACAATGAAATCAGTGCTGTCAAGTGATAGGCAAGCAAATCGCAGCCTGGGAGAAGGTCTAAAGGCAGAAGACCCAACCATTCCTCTCAATGTAATCCCAGTCATCCCACACTTCTGACTAGAATTCCCTCCCCACCCCCAAAAAAAAAAAAAAATCCCAAATCCACCTTTCACCCAAAACAAGAAAAATGAGTCAAAAATCACTAGCAAAGGATGATGTGAATGCAGTAATCCATCTATTATTAAAGCACCTACAGACTGCCTAAGCAGAATCTCACTTTTTTCCCTTCCCCAGAATGGCATTTTTAATGTGAATATTTTTGATTGATTTTCTAGGAGGACAAAACCTCCACAAACCAGAAAGCAAATGTAAAAAAAACCCTATTTCAATATTTAAATTAAGCAGTCTTGCTGCCTATATTACTAAAATATAAATTATAATTTCTCATGTTTCCCTAGAAAAAATATGCATATTTAAATTTCTGGTTGCAAGGAAGGGCTTAGGGGTAAACGACTGCTGGAAAAAGATACACTGACCTAAAGGTAAGAAGAGGAAAAGTGAGGATGTATCCCAGAGACTCTTCCATTTCCTGTTGCCACTAAAGGAAAGGACAAGAACTGAGAGGGTTCCTGCCTGCTGCTGGCTGGCTTTGTATATTCCCTGGTGTTTCACTGCTTCAGTCTTGGCTCAGCAAGAGTTTTCTCACCCAGGCATCTGTGTCAGTTAATAGCAGTAAGACCAGAAAGAGATAACTCAGCAACATCAAGGCAACTCTCTTCTCTCTACAGGAAAGAAGATGTGGAATAGAATTAGATGCCAAAAAAAACCCTCAAAAAAACCAAACAACAAACACCTCAAGCCACCTGTCCATCCACACTGAGAAAAATCTGTGCAAGGAGCAAGCGGATACTTTTCTGCCTAACAGAATAAGCAGATTTTCTAAATTCGAACACCTCTGACAGCATCATAGTTCATATAGCTGTGTTGAAGGAATGAGACTATGAAATCTGCCTGTGGCCATATCTGGGAACTCTCCTGCAAATGGCCCATGCCTGCGTTAGCTACCTCCTTCAGCTGGTGGAAGTGGGTGGCTGTGTGCAGCCTGCCTGTTGGAGTGGCCTCTGCAATGACCAAGCTCCATGGAATGCTCTAAAGGGCTAGGGCAGAGAAGAGCATGGCCCAAATGGGGACATTCCCAGGCACAGCTTAACTTATTACTGGTACTTACACAGCACTGATGTCTTTTTAAACTAGCATGCTATACCTGCCTTTTTCAGGAGGCAGTCACAAGTGACCAGCAATCCGGTTACAAACAAGAAGTGCTTGCAAGGAAAACTAGAGGTCTTCACTCTGTTGAGCTCAGGGATGAGCTGCAGGTTTTTGGGGGGTACCTGAGAAGCAGGTACACCTCAACAGCATCACAGACACCTTAACATGGACTCCCTATATCATCTTCTAATTTTGCTTTATAGAACTTTGTGTGACAACACTTAAAAATTCTCAAGATCTAACACAAAAGTGCGTGTACTGCAAACAGCCTCTCAGCAGCTATATTTGCATTCATTGTTACTCCTTAACCTGAAACCTCAGGTTTAAATAACTGTCAACTGATATTATCAATGTTTGGTTTATGAGTCATTCAGCCAGCACAATGGGCAGGGGAAGAAAACAGCACCTTTACAACACATGCCCTAATTTTTCTGCTGCCATGGGGAGCAGGAGAAGCAGAGAGGGCACAGGAAGGATTTGTATCCTGAACAAAAATATATGTCCCAGCCCAGAGTTCTACCTGTTAGGCACACATAAACTCATAAATCAAGTTATGAACAGAACAGCAGGAAAACAGCTCTGGGACATTAAACCAAATGTTTTGCTATAGTTTCAAGTTGCCGCACGAAACTTTCTGCTAACTTGCTTCCTATTTAAATTTGGTCCTTCACACAAACCACAGATTTCTGTAAGTTTTTTTTTTTTTTCTTTTTTTTCCCCGTCAGTGAGTCTCCAGAAATTGGAAAAGAGGGGAGGGAGAGAAAAATCACTGCTCTGGATTTGGTTTTATACAAAGGTCATGTAAAGAAGGAAATGTCTGCCCTCCCACACACACGTGCTAAGGACAGTTTTGCTAAAATTAGCCACTGGTGGAAAAAGCACAGAATCGAGCTGTTCTCACGAGTCTTTCTCTTTTCAGCAGAATTCTGCACCATCCCAGAGCCCAGCAGACTCAGCCTTGCCGGGTGTTGAGCACCTCGTCTGGCCACTGGCTCCAACAAAAGCAGCAGAGAGCAAGGCACAGTTGCCAGTCTCAGATTGCACAGATATGCCCAGACTAGAATCATCTGGGATGCATTAGACTGGGAAATCTCTCGTCTGTGCTAGCATACCTGCTTTTTATTCAGGGCAAGTGTCATTGAAACAAGATTTATATGTTTGACTGCACTGATAAAATTGTCTACCAGAATCTGGGTTGGTCACTCTTATCTCAATATTAAAATTAAATATTCCTATGAAAACTAGCCTTGACTTTTGTTGCACAAAGTAAATAAAAAACTATTTGTTTTCTTTAAAGTGGTGAATTGCAGATATCAGTATAAAACATAAGGACTGGAGTGGAAAATTTTGCATTATGGCACTAGGTGATTATGTTTTATCTGTGCTGCAAAATAATTTTCGTATTCTCCATAAATTGTTATAGCTTCTAAACCTGATCACAATTTCAACAGTAACAGACCAAAAGCAGTATGCAAATACTGATTTCCTATCTCATGTTCAGGTCCTGCTAGCAATTGTTCAAGTACAAGCATATTAGATTTATGAGTGTTTCCTTAATCTGCATTCTTTATTCAGAGATGCGGACCCTTGCCGACACCTTTGTGACGCCTGGTTAACGTTCAGGGCTTCAATCTCTTTCTTGTGTTTTCCAGCACTTCCTTGCTTCAGCCAAATCAAAACCACAGGCAGCACTGCAATACTCAAATTTTTGCCAGACAAAAAACAGCCCCAGAAAGTTCTATGGCCTCCCTGTGTGGTCAGCTGGAGCAGGCAGACCCTTCCTAGGGGCACTTATTTTTACCATCACCACCCCCACCTCTCCAAAGTAACACACATGGGATTAATTGTCCTCTAGACACGCCTATTTAGCCTCATTGACTATAAACGGGGCTTAGGTGACTAAATGCATTTCTCAAAATAGGCAAGATGTATCTGTTACTGGAACCTAAGCCTCAAGGAAAAAAAAAAAAAAAGAAAAAAATTACCTTCAATAAGAACATGGTCACCTTTTCCTTTAAAAGCCCTACTCTGTGGACCCCATGGGATCATGCACCAACTGGACACTCTACAACTGCCCTGGCTTACAGTTATTTCTGGTGCAGGTCTTGTCCTTGATTTTTGACCTTTTGGAGCCCCCTTTGTGTTAGGTAACACAGCTCGCTCACTTTCCCCAAAATGCACAGGAGAGTAAAGCAGGAAAGTGAAAGCAATAGCTACATACCATCAGGTACGGAAAGAGTTAAAGACACAAGGAGCAGGAAAGCTGTCTTTCTTTAGGAACTCCTACAGTTTCAGTCACTTATTAAAAGAGGATTTATATTTCTGAAGTCAGGATCTGTACTTCCCCTCTCTGCCGAAGCCGTGTGTTTCTCGGCCAGGCTGTGATGAAAAGGGCCCTCCCTTGCCCATTGCCAGCCAGCGCTGACGCCATCCTGTTATTCTTTTTCACCTTGCACACATGTTGAGGCTTCTCTGTGGAAGTCTTGCTGAGACACACATCTCTTTGTCTCTTGTTGCTCTCTGCTCAGGAGGCCTATTTTTTTAATCCCAGATTTCTTTGCACATTGCTCAAGCAGGAATGTTTCTGGGATTTCCGTGAAGGAGGATCCATACATGTAAATAATGCAGTTCACTAATGGCATCCAACCATCCATTAAAGCCAGAAGTCATTTCTATGGAGACAGGGCTGTACAGAGCTCTAACTAGGAGGTCTTGCTCTTGTTTGAAAAGTCAGACGTACCTAACTACAACTGATCCAAGCAGGAAGGTCAGGAGGATGGGCCACTTTTGCACCACAGCGGGATTTGGCAGGTGGATGTGGAACCAGCCACAGGGTGATTTAGCTGCAAGAGGCACCTCTCCTACCTGCATTTCTAGAGAAATGCTGCAAAGGCTCAGTGTCTCTCAACAGTACTTCTCCCTATTGGAAGGGAGAGAAGCAGAGGCCATCCTTGAGGCTGAATTTAAAGACGTGGCTAGGGATTGTCTAGATTTTTTTTACCTGGTGGTATGCATTCTTGGCTGATCTGTGCACGTCAAGCATAGATGGCTACAAAGGAACTCTTGCAGCCACTTCCCTTTCCCTGGCCAGGTCACTTCCATGTATCCCACTCTGTTCTCCCAGTAAAGAATGAGTCTTTCACAAATGGGCATCACCATCATTTGCCAGAGGAGGTTGAGCTAATAGGCAGCAAGAACGCTGCACAGCAAAGACACAGCGAGCACTGCAGACCACTCCCAAGATCAGCTCAGATATGATGCAGGTGTAGCCACAGGCTTTCTTTGTGGGAAGGAGAGAAAATTGGATAGCTGTATGTTATGTGTCTCTGAGGTTTTTAGAATGACGAGAATAAAGTGAAACAAGATTAAGAGGCATGTTAGGCCGTCTCTGACAGATCTTTTCCACTTACTGGGAAGAGTCTCCCACTGACCTCCTGGGAGGTTCTGAGCCCCTGAGGACTCCACAAAGAGGCTAAAATTTTCAGCCACAAATGGCACTGTTTTCTGAGCAAGGCTAAGCTATCCGGGAAGGTATCAGCGCAGCCTGTTGCTACTGATCCTGTGAGCAGAAGACAGAAACAGTGGATCTTTTGTTTATCAGCCCTCTACAGTGTACAGCCCCTTTGTGAATAATAAGTCACCTTTCTGCAATTCTCATACAGTGCAATGCAACAGTTTCAAGTCAGCTCAGTTAAACTGAACCTGTAATCAATAGATATCAGTGAGTTAAAATAGTGCTGATAAGAAAAATGTCTGTACAAGGAAATTCTGAGGAGCACGGTGCAAGAATAAGTTAAACCAGGGAGGACATGTTCTTTCTAATAAATGCAAGTTACTTTTGGCTGGTCTTCAGATCTCAGGTTTACTGCTCATACTATGGAAATCATTATATCACCTTATCATGGGCTCAGATGAAGCAGTGCTTACTCATGCTTGCAAAGCATTTACAGATTAGAGAGAGCAGGGCCTGTAAAACCATAAAGAATACTTATTATTATTACTTGACCAGAGCAATAGGGAAATAGGCTTTAAAAATGCTTCAGCTCATTAGTTCATA
Organism: Corvus cornix cornix; assembly: GCF_000738735.6. Taxonomy (NCBI): domain Eukaryota; kingdom Metazoa; phylum Chordata; class Aves; order Passeriformes; family Corvidae; genus Corvus; species Corvus cornix. The sequence continues at coordinate 25,356,358 of NC_047056.1, forward strand.
ACTATCTTTTAGCAGCTAGAAGTTTAGCTGACAATCTAAAAGCAAAAACCAGCAAGCTGCAAGGTAGCAGGTTCAGACTTCGTTTGTCTCAATATAGGCTTATTTTTTTGCCCCTACCACGGCTGGTAATTACTTTTAACAGTGTTTTTAATCCAAAGGGAAGAAGTAGTTGTAGAGGTAAAGGTAAGAAGTAGGCGTAGAGGTGAAGGTAAGAAGTAGATGTAAAGTAAAAGCAAATGAATCTAGGACTCATCCTGAAATATCTGTGTCCCAAAATGTTACCCTCTAGCCCACATCCCAAGTTGCTATCCTTCTCCCTGCATAAGCTTTTGGGGTCTCATTAATGCACCAGGCAAGTCTACACAGCGGAGGGCTGTTAGAGATCCTGAGGTAGCTTTGAGGAAACTGGCTTTTCTACATGGTGCATTGCAATGCCATGCACGGATGCTAGCTTAGATCCCAGAGGCAATACAGCCTTGTCTGTATAGCAAAGCACCCACACTAATTAGCCCTGCCCCTGAGGATGTTGCAGGAACGGAGCTAATTAGGTATGCTGAGAGGCACCCCTGTTAATTAGCCCAGGGAGAACAGAACAACACTAACAGAGCTTCCGATCATGGCATTAGCTCAGGGATCTCTATAGTGTACTTGGCTGTGTAGCATAGCTGAGCCCACAGCTCTCTTGAGCACCATCCGAAGAATCTAAATATCTTCTTTCAATCCAGCCTCACCATCTGACCCTGCTTTTGCAAGTATTCATAGTGGTGTTTTTCTCTTGATGGTAGGAAAATTAAGTAAATAGATTCAAGAGAATGAAGGAAAAAAGCCAGTAAAAACCACACTACAATAATCAAGTGTTATTAAATTCAGCTACAGGTAGCGACATGCCTGTAGGGAAGCACTGGATATTCCTAACCCGTTTTGATAAAAGGCATACTCTGGCTAGTGGTGCATGTTTTGCAAGCAGTGTATCTCTAAAGGTACTGTTAACTCAAGCCAACTCAGTCACAAACACAGATTATGATATACTAAGTTGTAGCCATGCAAGATTTTCCATTACAAGTTCAGGGCTGGATGAAATAATTTAGGCACAGGTACACACCTAGGAAAGATGGGCAGCAGTTTTATGCCCTTCTTTCTTCCCTGGCCTGCCCCATGCATTAACACAGGGCTGTTCTGGCTGCTTCTCCCACCTCCTGTCTGCAGCAGACCCAGCTCACCAAGGACCACTGCCCATACTGTGCACAGCACATGTGAGGCTCTCACCAGCACCAAGCACTGCTCACAGCTATGCCTCAAACTCCCAGGGTTGCTATACAATAGCACAGGGGTAAACACCACTCTGTCTCCACTACAGCCAGCACAGATAGGAGGAAGGTGATGTGACTATTGTTAAGGGAACATTACCAAATATCTTTCCAGCCACTATATCGTAGGTATATGTAAAAAGGCTGAGTTTGTGCCTTTCAGAGAGAAATGTGTGTGCTTTGTGCCATTCCAGGAGGGGGTTTTGTGGTTCTTATTTTTGCAAAATGGAGCACAGTGATTTCCAATTACCTTCCAGGCATGTGTGCAAAGGCACCCATTTCTTTCCCATATGTTTCAGAAAAATGTTTTTGCACATGGGTAACTTCTGAATAGGACATAAGCCCTTAAGTCCTGGTTTGAATTCTTGATCAAAATGCAAAAATGCATGGTGAAACTTTAAATCAGCCTCAAAAGCTTATAACATGAATCTGCTGGAACAGTTGAGAAAGCCAAAACTTTCAAGAAGTGGATATTAGGAAATCATAAATACTAGAGAAGGCAGAAGTTTCTTCTAGAATTAATGTGGTTGCAGTAGAGATAATACTAAGGTTTCTTCTAAAGATTGCTACATTTTAGGTATATAAAAGCAAAAAAAAATCTGGCTCTTATCTTTCAGGTTCACAAGAATTTATTATTTTGATACGAAGGTGGGGGAGGTATATGCAATATATTTGAAAATCAAAGTTCAGTATTTAATCTTTACTTCTTATCCTTTAGAAAAAAAATCTTTAAAAGTATGGTTTATGTAGCTTTATGATAATTGTCAAAATAATATAGTGTCCTATAGCATTTACTAATGCAAACTGGTATCTCACACAACCTTGACTTTACAACAGAGGTTCTGGATGTATACCAGACACACAAAATGGTCATTAACTTGATATGATATGAGAAAGGTGTTGAAGTGAATAACTTATATAGTAGTAATAGTGGTTCTGTCTACTGACATTTTATCTTGCTTTTGAATGGCAAAAAAGATACTTTAACATGCCTTGTCTCTGGGCAGCTTTAGAGTGACCTAGAAACTTCTCAGTTTCAGAGTTCAAAACAGGCCCCCTCCATTTATACTTGGCTGGTGCTCAGAGACCTAGAAAATAGAAGAGACTGAAATCCTAGGCAGGAGCATCCCATAACTCTATAAAAGTTTATGCTGTGTCCCAAAATAATGAAAATACCCCAACTCTGTTTCCAGCTATATAAATAGCTCAGATTTTCAGCTCTACTGCCAGAACTTAGCTAATACCCTTCAGTTTATTTGTCCAGTTTTACATCTACCAATAACTATTTTCTCCACTTCTATCTATTCAAAACAAAACCTGAAGCACAAAGGTTATCAACTCCCCAAACCTCTTGTGCATAGATAGACCCACAAGGTCCCTGTCAATGAACAACAGCTAATCATTCATTCTCATTATACTGGCACATAAATCTTCTGAGTGACCAGGGAAATGGGAAGCCTGCTACCCTCATAACATTCCTTGCGTGCCTGCTGAAGGCGTTGTGTCTATGCATTGCCCATGACTCCCAGAAACGTGGAGTTAAGAATAATTCAAGAGACATAAGAAGGACTAGGAGGGAAGGATAACCTGCACATAAGCTTTGCCAAGAAGTCCTCAAAACTAATTAATTGACGTGGTTATGAAAACAAAGTAAAAAGCCTGTGATGCTAATCAGTCTTATTTCTCAGAGGCTGACTGGCCTTAGTATAGTTTCGCATGTCATCAAAAAAAAAAAGAAATTGTGGTTAATACAAGAGCTCATAATCTTATTCAGCTTGAGAGCCCTTAAAGATTTTCTAATGGAGGTGCTACTTAGACAACAGTTTCATGTTTCTTGAGGTATTCTGCACTCACCTCTTCCAACCATTCACAGAAACTAGAGGTCCAGCAGACAACAAGCTGACATTCACAGAGATACAAGGTCATCTGTGAGACAGAAAGGTCAATCGAGTGGCCAGAAGTGTGTCCGGGGTGTAAACACGGCATTTAGCAAAAACAGCATGGTCCAGATCTGCCTGACGTGTCCATACAGGCATGGCCAATTCCTTTTGTGCAAAGGAAGAGCTGCCATTTCATATGAAAAAGCATAAACCTCTATCTGCCCTCCAAACTCTAGAATTATAAATAGTTTGAGTGACAAATACTTCTGTCACAGTGTTCGGGATACCTTCAAAAGATATTCCCAGCACTGTATATGACTAACCAAAGCCTGGCAAAGTTCACCCTTATAAATATATCCTGGATAAGCCTGTTGGTTTGAACAGGAATTTGTGTGTCTGTGTCTAAAGGAAGAAAAGAAACAGGAAGGTTGGTCATGTCAGTCACTTGTACATTTTTCAAGCTGATTGGTAGAGTTTAATATCTATGCTTTGACAGTAATAAGAGCACTGAATTCCTAAATGTTGTGTATTATGTTGCACAACAGGTTTTATCACAAAAAGCTGAGTAGTCTTGATGAATGAAGTTTCACATGTTACTGTTGAAAAAAAAATTAGACATTATTTGCATAGATTGCATTAAGTTGATTGTTTCCCACCCCTCCCAAGTATCTCAGTACCTTACAAATAAATTATAGTCAGAAAGTTATTAAAATAAAATTTTTAAAAAGTCCTGAAGTAAATTTCAAACCACAAGACAAAGCAAACAGCACTGTAGTCTATTTTCAGACCTCCTCAAAGTTATTCATATTCTAGTTGTCAAACAATCATACAACTCCCAGACATCTTTCTTTTCCCTGAAATCCTGCTATGGAGTCTTCCACAGACACATTAAATTATTTCCTGTTCAATATGTTAAGAAAGAAGAAAGAAGCAACCACCCTTGACTCACATGTGTTTCTCTTTAAGAAAAACGGTCTCCACAGTTCAACAAGGCGAATAGTTTTCTGTAAATGAAGTCATGCTGAGATCTTTAAAGCACCTAGGATTAGAAAAGCAGTATTGGTAGCAATGGCATTGTCACACAAACTAGAAATACTCCTTCTCACCCTGTTTTTTTAATTCCAGCCTTCCTGGGACAGTGTCTCAACCTGTACAAACCAGATTCTCTGCTAAATTTACAACTGTGTTGAGAAACGTGTCACTGCAGAGAAGCACAAGGAAAGCTGTGTGAAATACTAAGGGTTTAAATGCCCTTTCAAAAATATTTGTTGTCATTCTGACCCAACTGGAAGAAAAAGGGAGACGAAACATTTGCAATAGCAGCTTGCCTGTGTTGGTAGAGCCTGAATATGGGGTTTTGCCTGGTTTATTTTAAGTCTGAGCAGCTAGCAGCTGGAGTATGTCCCACATGCTAACACTTGGAATTCCCCAGGGAGAAGGCTTGTTTCAAATGTCCACGCCAGCCCTCCAAAGCTGGTCGTCTTTGCGCTTTATTAAGTTTATGTACTCCATCCTTGCCTCAAGTCTCGATGGAAATGCACCTATTCTGAACAACTGAACGTCCTTGCCAGCTTCACGTGGACTGGTTATGATTTAAATGCAATCTATGAACAATATCTACTTGCACACGCATACACACCCCAGGCAGATACTGAACAGACGCAGCCTTACAGACTTACACAGCAGCTGTGACAACAACTGATGTCACCTCCTTTGCAGAAATTTCCACAAGCGTCTTCCAAAGGCCAAGTTAAATGAGATAGAGCTTATCAGTTTCTTTAAAGTGCTCTGGATGAGACCAGTCCATGTGACCCCCTTCCTGGCCACGGGGGTGTGGTATGTCACAGTTCCCCTATCAGCTGGCACATGGTGGTGGGAGATATGAGACAGCAGAAAAGTAGTAGTAACAACATCACCCAGACTGCTGAAGACAGAGCGAATACGCTGAGTAACTTCAGTGTGTGCTCACTTACTTTCTGAAAACAGGTGGAGGGTTTTCAGCCCTGACTTCTGCTTGCACATCCTACTCGGCACAGATGGGTGGCAACGTTGCCAGCTATGCTTTGGAAAGGCTATGGTTCGTTAGCATCGTATTAACGCCTTTAGCAGTCAGTTGCAATTTTTTTTTTCTTCATGGACTTATCCCTTCTTTTGCATATTCTGTGAATAAAAAAGAAATTACTAGCAAGGATGTTTTTCCAAAAGCACTTGCTTAAGATAAATTCCCTGCCTCAGTTCTTGCAACAGAAAGATTAGAGAATTTCAGGAGATACACTCTTCAGTTTTACTGCTGAAACTACAGAATGTTTCCTTCACTCTCTTTAATTATTATTAAATAATCAGTTGTAAAGAGTTCATTTTTAAAGTTTCTCACAATAATTACTTTTAGTCAAAACACCAACTAGCCAATAACATATTAACAGAAACAAATATGTAATATTTGCAAAACATCTCAATACCTCATACTTGGTAGGACAAAAAGACTTCTTATTTGAAGTAAATTAAAAACATAGCCATAGTGTTGAACATTGCATTCAGCAACTTGCAGTTTTCACCCCAGGGCTCACCCAGTTTCTCTACATGGGCTTTTTAACACAGAGGACAGCTCTTACCCCAAGCTAGTTATCATATTTTGGTTAACAAATGTTGGTAACGCAACAATTTTCTTTGTGAATGTGCGCTTTCAATCTCTGAATTCAAATTCTTGCACCAGCATAGTTGAAGTCACACTAGATCACTTGAGCATGTCCCTTGTAAATTGTGCTATTGGTGCAAGAGTTTCTGGAATACAGCAGCACGATGTAAAAGTTCTGGCTCTAGCACAGCAGTGAAATATAGGTATATAGTATATGGAAGTACTGAAGAATTTGTGGCAACAGCACCAAGAGAAGTTGAAATTCAGTCTTATGCTCCATTCCCATACTCCTCCTCCTAGCCCTGCTACTGAACGTGGAATGACAAAAGTTTGGGAATTTTAAATCAGATTTTTTGCAGTTCTGCCAGATTGCTCCAATCTTACTGTCATCTCACACCTGTTAAAAATCTCCCTGACTCATCTAGCCAGCTCACATTGGATGAAAAAAGCTAGCTTGCCTTCACCCATTTCCTCTTTCAAAGTTAGGTATCTGCAGATAGAAAAATAAGCTTTCTGGGGCACAGACAGCCTCTCCTATTTCAACTGTGGTGTACCCAGCTCAAAATTGTGGCTGGAACCTGGATGTTAATGTCACCTTAAATAATAATATTTTTTCAGGTGCTGGCCAGAGTTTTAAGAGATAGTTCCAGCAATAAGCATATCGGAGCAGCCAAGACACAGCTGCTCGAAACAGCAACGTGCAGTGGTTATATATGCAGTGAAAAAAGACCTCCTTCAAGGAAGCTATTGAAGACAGCTGCAGATCGGTCCTCCTCAGGGTTCAGGAGTTTTTTTCATCTTCTGTAAGCCAGCCCTGGGCACGACTTTAGAAGATGATTAAACCAAAGATTTGTGTGTCATTACACCCTCTCCAACTCCAGCTGCAACTTTTTATCCATGAAAGCCCCAGGATCCAAGATCCAGGATAGAAGCCTCCCTATCTCTGTACTTCCTTGGCATGCTGGTTACAGTCACTGCTCCCACCACCACCTCTGTCTGAACTGTGATTGGTTAGAGACCCTTGATCCTTGCTGGAATTGTATAAACAGATGCATGGATTCCCAGCCACCTAAAATCACTGGTAAGCCCTGGACTGTGGCAGACAAAAGGCCTTTCAGTATTCTCCCCAGCAAGTCTTCCACAAAGGTAGAGTGAATTTTGTGCCCAAGTACACCTTTATGCTGTGGGGATGCTTTAAATGGTTCTGTTATGTATAGGACAGATATATATTTATATGTAATCCTGACCATATGAATGGTGAGATGCCAGCTATGAATCAAAAGAATTTATAAAGTTTTGCCAAAGGCAGTCATAACTGTGAGTTGCACACACGGGTGCTTTAAGTGCTAAAAAAGGCCCTACATTCTTCACACCTGAAATATGGGTCCGTAGCCTCTACACCTACAGCATTCACAAGCCAGTGCATGGTAGCCCATGCACAGTGATTTTAAATTTGAAATGCAGACACATGACCTCAGATTCCTCTCATAAAGGGCTATCTGTATTGCAGTGTTTGGGACTTACAAGTGCAAACATAGCAGAGGCACTAAGGGCTTATGTGAAAAAATAATTATTCCATGTAGAAAGGAAGTTGGCTTGCTTTGAGCAGAGGTGTTAATAGACTAACCTTTTTCCCCAACACCAGCCTGCTTACCTGAAAATATGAAAACATCTACTGATGCAGCACTGTATTTATTTGAGGTGGGTATCATATCCCGCTCATGTTAAATGTCTTGCTGCATTTCAGACTAAGATAGTCATTAATGGGAATACCAGCTATAAGAGTCATTTAATGAAAAATAAGCCCTGGACAACTGTGCTGCAATTTTAGTAATTTGGAGGCAGAGGCGTGCAGATCATAGCACACAAATACAGCTAAATTTAAAAGAGTAGCTTCAGAATAGATACCTTCCCCCATCCATTGGGTTCAGGACAGTTAATAAGAGCTCGATTTTGAATGACAGTACCAAAGCAGGGACTTGGCACAGAGAGGACTTGCTTCAGGGGAGAGATATGCCAGAGTACAGATAAAACCATCAGCAACTGGAACAGGGGAAAAGGTGGAAAGACTACAAAGATCTATGCTAGAAAAGGTATTTAGGTCACCCTCAAAGGCAGCATTACTTTGTTACCTAAACAAGGTTTCTTCTTCTCCCCTTCTTCTCCCTTCAAATGCAGTCAATGGTAACTCCCAAGCAGTGGCAAAAGTGACAGTACTTGCATAAACATGGCATTAGTAAATTAAGCACAGGACCACTGGTTGCTCTGGCTGTGCTTGAGTAATGTTTCCCCAGCCTCTCTTCTCTTTCCATTAGCAGAAAATTAGTTTCCTCTGCTAGCATAAGCATGCACAAAAGTAGGCTCCTAACCCTATCAAAACAAGTCAGGCCTGAAAATAAGGAAGACAAAAACCTACAGGAAGTGTTTAAACTAAGCCAGACCCTACTGAGAGAACCAAGCATCATGCAGCTATACCTATAGGCTGGGTGGGATCTCAGGAACCCCGAGAGTGTGGGACAACCTCTTTGCCTGCTTTTCTTCCAGCTGGAACTGAAATAGGCACGAGCTAGAAATCACCTCACCAACAGCAATACAAACATGTCTAGGAGACACAAGCGCTGTTGATGCAACTTAGGCAACAGTAACCAAGGGCACTTGTTCTCCCAGCAAATCCCTTGTACCTGAGAGGGATGCAGGAGCAGCATGGATAGGCAAGACCTAAAACTCTGCATCTCCTTCCTTGCAGTTTGAATATGTAGATACTCCTTGGTTCTGAAGTTTCTTTTTTGAGTAAGGCTAGGAAAGGATAAACTTTGTTGTCTCAGATTGGATACACCCTTCCTTATATTTTCTTTTTCCAGCCTAAAGGAATTTAGAGAAGGGGTAGTGTCTAAGGTCATGGGAAAGAAGACACAAAGCTGCTAGGACACTCAATGGAAGATGTGGCTTGCCAGCTGCTAATCTGTGTGGCAGGGACTCCCTGGACATCCACATCTCAGTGGAAATCCTCCCATAACTCTTTCTCTCAGGACTCCATCATCCCTAGTGTTAGCATCTCTGCAATAAAATTTAGATCTAAGATCTAAATTAGAAAAGGAAAAAGTGGGGCTTACAGCATCTACCCCTATCTATGGAACTCTTGCCTCTGCTTCTACTAATTGATCCATCTGCTTCCCAGAACTGGAACTGTCTGCACTCAAGGGAGGACCTTGCTTTTGCTCTCTTAGTGGAAATGGGTGTGTGTATTTGGGGGTGTTTGCACTCTTAGGGGTGGGTTTATATCCTCTAAAATAAGCAAGTTGCAAGGCTGCTCTATGGAGATGCACAACACAATTTCTCAGCAAGAGCCCAAGGCAGATTATGCCAGGCCATTTCACAAGATGTTGGAGTGCTGATACATGGTGTGCATGGGCACCTTTTACATGTATCACACACACCTACTTGCCTGGAAGCAAATCAGTAACTCCCTACACCAAAGCTTGCATTTGTTTGCTCTTATTAGAGGTGGAATGGTGCCTGAGGGAGGACCACAGGCATTCCATTACTTGGGATCACTGCCTGAGCAAAATGGAAAGGCTGCTAAAAATAAGCAACATTTGCTCATTGGTATAAATAACAAAAGCAAGAGAGAAAGAAAAACAGAAAGAGAACAAGATGAAAATGAAAACTGGCCCCAGACCAGGCCTTGCAGAATGACTAGTCACCTCCTCATTGCCAATTCTCTCACCATCTCCACTATGGGCAAGATACTTTCCACTGCCAAGTGCCCTCAGCTTCTTTCCTGTAAGGACCATCACTTGCAGATTCACAGTGGGCCTGAGCATAGGAGATGGATCCCACAGCACCTCACAAAATACCACTGTGATCCCTGCAGTAGCTTGTGAAGTATTTGGTTTATCTCTATATTGTTTATTAAGGGTATTATGAAGGGGGTGGGAAAGGGAAAAAGTTGCTCTTCCATAAGGCTATCATCACTAAAAACTTTATCCTCTCCTTATTAAAATAGAAATAACTTTTGGATTCCCATTTTTTAACAGAATTCCTGAGCAAATCATTCCCAGAGCACCTTTGGCTGCCTATTCTCAAGTACTAAGGTTGAGAAAGCTAAGCCTATCTATACTTGGAGGAAAATAAGGATCGGGCTAATTAAAAATTCACCCTCTCCCTCTATTCCTAAGAGCACTGTACACCCCCATGGCACCAGACATTTCAGGGTGAGCTGTCTTTTTACTGGAGAGTTTAAAGCAGAGTATGCTTCTGGTTACTTCTCCTTTCAGTGTCTCCCCAATAAAAAGGAATAACAATTGGAAACCAGCTCCCAAAGTAGCACACTCCATTTTTCCTCTGCTTCTATTTAACGTATTCTATTGTAATAAAGTGCACACACACACTAATCTATTAGCCCTACAATTAAACAAATAATGGTATTAACAACTCCCACCCACCGCCTTAAGCAGGTTTAGCTGGGAGAGCAGAAGCAGCTGTCTTTGCCCTGCGTCTCTGCGAGAGGTCACCATCCTGCAGCAGGATCAGCTGATCCTCCTGGATAAACTCCTGAGCAAGTATAGTGTACAGGCTGCAGCATGATCACAAACCACCTCCAATTTCAGTTTACTCTGGCAGTAAACTCCTACAAAAATAAGGGAGGAAACCTAAGGCTGGTAACTGTTTCATTTCTTAGTATCAGATAAATCCACCTTTGATTACATTTCAAAGTCCCAAAAAACGGAACAGTCAAGAGGTTTGTAAAAATGATCTAGGTTGCCGTGAACATGAATTCTTGTGCTGAAAAAGGTCACTAGCATAACCACTGAAATACCCTGCTAAAATAAGAGTTACAAGAGGTCCTCTAAAGTTTATTCAGGCATGTGTAGACTTTGAACATTTTCAAAACTAGCTAGCTCTATGAAATTAAGCTATTTTCAAACTTAGGACTAGGACAAGTTTGGGTATCTCCATATGGCCCCCAACAGTGCTGCAATATCCAAGCTATCATAGCTACCACATGAAATCTCAGTAGTAAAGAAGATAAGAGGACAAGGTTCTGACTCAAGTGAGAGATATTTTTTTCACATCAGACCAACAGATGATTGACTCAGAAGCTATCAATGTCTTTTTGGCATCCAAAGTGGAGACACACATACTTACAGTGGACTTGCTTACTGGTAAATATAGAGAAAACAGCAGGTGGTTACAGTTAAGTTGCTGGTGCACAGATTTCACACTGTCAGATTCACATGAAACAGAGAAAGATGTCAGTTTTGAGTAATGGTGTGAATGAGAAGAGTGCTGAACAGTAGATATACCTTGAAAGCAGCAAAATAATACAAAAGGAATGCCATGGTCTCCACAGTGCAGGGAGTGTGTGCAACAGAAGATTAAAAAAGGAGGGCAGGATTTATTATGCTTTGTCTAGAGTGTTAGGTAAGGCATGTGAGGCTGAGAGGTGTGGGAAGACTAAAACAATGAAGAACTTTCAAAAGGAGAATGATTTGTGATATCTGCAAGGGGGTTGTTTTACAATGCTTGAACCACATTTAACGTAGCTGCAACACCACAAAGTCCTGGTATAGGTGCATCACACTGACAAGGGAGGATCTCCTCTTGTGGCTTTCACCACACTTGTCCCAGCCTCCTACGTTCGGTTTGCTGACACAGCTCCAGGTAGCCTCAAGACATCAAACCCTAACACAACCATCCTGTGCACACTTCTCATGCCACCCTTCCAAACACCACAGGCAAGGCCTGTTCCTCTCGGTCACATTTGTAATTGTAGGCACTCCCCTGCAGCTAAGGTAAATTCAGAGCAGGTATATCTGTACACAGACAAGCAGGATCTGGTGTCTATCCTGTAAATCCTGCCTAAAGTCATCCTCTAAAACTTCCATGGCACATTTTCAAACTGTCTTATTTAAATGATCCAGGAACACTGAGAGCATGAGAGAAGAGGAGAGGGAGTAGGACAAGGCTGGCGCACATGGCAAGGGCAGGCATGGAGCCAGCCAGCTCCCTCAGGGCAGGGGAGGCAGCCCTGCTCACAGCAGGCACACTCAAAGCCACTCTCCCCACTATTCCTGTCACAGGCCACTCCTGAAGCCACTCTCCCAGCTATTCCTGTCCCAGGCCACTCCGCAGACCCCCTGCCAGCCTCTGGAGGAGGGCACAGGCACATGATAAGGATAAGCAGGAGCTGAAACGAGATGGCACCAAATGAATTTCCCTCTGCATGACCTATGCAGTAGATTTTCTGGCATCTAAATAAGCACAAAGAGAAACCCACTGGAGTAAGCAGGGCCCTGCGTCAGCAAAACACCATTTCTCACATGAAACACTTTGGCTGGCAGAGCTGCGACGGTGGGGATTACTCACTGTTTCCAACACCATACCACATGTTTAAGAGGTGATTATGAAGGGACAGGCAGAGCATTCATCTCATTTTCCTTTCTTCTTTCTTTAAAATAATTTCGAGTGTACGGTTTCTGCCCTCAAAAAATCAATTCAGAGAGAGGGAGTCCACTAGTTTATTACCAGGCAACAATTCTACTATGGAACACACTGTGGATGACCAAAAAGCAAATATAATGACATCATCACAAGCATCAAGAAAGTAAAAACTGAACAAGAAAAGGATTTATCTTCAGCTAGCCTAAAGTAAATAGTTCAGTCAAGCAAAGAAAAATAAATCTTGACAATTGCATTCATTTAAGAATTAAGGAAAATACATCTGAAAACCAAGGTCACCAAATCTGACCTTCTGTATTGTCCAGCCAATGAAATTTCCTCCACTTACATTTTTGTCCATAGCTTTTACTTGCTGCAACTTTTTATTAAATATTTCAGCAAACAAAAGGAAATAGCAAAACCAGAAGGGAGGCAGGACAGTCTTTTTCAGGGAAAGTGGAAACTAATTCAGAAAAGTGGGTCAAAGGAAATGCTGAAAAATACAAATCCATCCTACAGTTTAACTAAAGTCAGAAAGTACTAGTCTACACACAGTTATTGTAGCACTTAGTAGATAGCCCAAATTTGCCCTGGAAATTAATAGAGATAAAGTAGAACAGTCACCCAATAAGGGCAAATAGGCCAGCATTTGGGACTCAGGAAAAGGCTATGCTAATAATATAGTGGCAAACACATGTATTTGCCACAGATCATACAAGTCCCTTTCTACCCATTTTGAGTAGAAACCCATTTTCTGTTTATCCACTAAAGGTTCGTGTTAAAGAATGGTGCCTGACAGAGAGTAAGGGCAGGAGGGGGCTGGAGGTCAGGAGAAGCTCCAGTGACAAACCATCAGCTTTTAGATAAGGTTAATGGTGGCTCTAGTTGCATTACAAGGGAGAAAAGCACTGGAAGTAAGAAGCCCTCCCTCACAGCAGGATTAAGAGAGATTGTAAACAACAGGGAATTATGCATCTGCATAGTCTTCATCGAGAAAAAAGCAGCTAAACCAGGAGAAAAGAGGAGTAAGAGCGTGGTACCAGAAGGAAGTAGGGGAAGGGGGTCAAGGGTGCGGAGCCAGGAGAGTGCCTCTGGGAGAGGTTCTCAGCGGCTCCAGCAATGCCTCCTACAGTCAGGTGGCTGCTTTGAGCCAGGCTCTTCTGGGAGCCCTGCGAGCAGCAGGAGGTGCACTCCAGAGGTGGGGAGCCCCGCCAGAGACCACTTGGTCCAGCTAACTCTGTGATGCTCCACGGCCACGTCTTACACCATCTTTCTCCCTCATGGCAAATTTCATCAAGAAAATGTTTACGGCAAATAAAACCTTTGAAGGGAAACCACAAATATTGTTGTCAGCAGCCGTCAGACCTGTGTCCTGTTTTATAACTACAAGTGCAAAGTAAATGAGAGGTGATTTGGCAATGGTGTGAAGAGGCTGTCCCTCTGAAACTCCCACCTTTGTCTCCATTTCAGGCCATGCTGTGCCTCGTATTTTACCTTCAAACAGCTAACTGGCAGAGAAGTCCATGACGTAAGCTAGTAACTACACAAAATTAGCTCTAACCAAGTGTGAATTCATTTGTTCCTTTCTATTTGCTCTCCCTTGTTCAAACATAAAATTTGGTACGAGTCAGCATATTTCACCACATTTAAGATTATAATAATACTGGCAAAGACAGGGAAAAAATATCACTAATGCAAAGGATGAACAAAAATCCAGCCTAGGGACGATCATGGCAGCAGAGAAATTCAATATACTTGAACTCTTGTACTACTTTACTGCCATTTCCATTTTCTAGTTCTAGTCTAGCATTTCTAATTTAAAAAAAAAAAAATTTAAATTGGAATTTCTTCCTATGAAGGATTTAAAAAAAAGGAAAAATAAAAAACCACCACCCACCCATGAAACTAACCATTCTCCACAATGATTTGTGGAATAAGACTTTCTTTGCAAGATTTAAGTACCTCCATATGATTAATATAAAAATAAACACCACTTGCCAAATAAATCTGGACTGATCTAATCTAACAGCATCTAACCACTCTACATGTTTCCCTATTGTTATACCCCTATGGAATGACTTTGCTAGCCCCCCCGAAACCTCTTGCTTCCTGTACCTCCTGCATCTCAAAGGCATGCAAATGAATCCTTAACAGTTTTTCCCTTTCTTTGACACATACAACTTACTTTTTTTTTTTTTTTTAACAGGCTAGAAACAAACAGATTGTATTTATTTACATTGTGATAGTCTCCAAAGGCTCCATCCAGCACAGTGGTGAGAGCAAAGAACCAATCATTAAAGCAAGACCAGAGTTCAGGCAGCAGCAATTGATGCTTGGAGCTCAACACTGAGAAAATTTCAGATGTGAGTACGCACAAAGCAGAGAATTGTTCACTGGACTCCAGCAGCACTGCAAGTTATAATCATTTCCTCCACTAAAATTTTTGGTATTTCAAGTATGGGAATGTATTTCCTCTTAACTTGGGTTTCTACCCTTTACATTGTCATAAAACCTGGTTTCCAACACCTCCGTCAGTGTATATGAGGTATTGTGACAACCAGGAACAACCCCTATTCCCAGTCCCATAAATCTATGTGGGTAGGCCAAGAGTTATTAGAACAAAGCCAAAAAAACACAGAGCCAAATGGAAGTGTGGCTTCTTGACTTAGGCAAGATAAAAGAATTAAAAAGCCAAGGGCAGCATTTTCAAATATAAAGGTAAACAATAGGCCTCTAAGTCTGTACTGAGACACACTAATTTAAACCCCAACCCTCTTCAGGAATCCATTTCAGTTAAAAGAGGACCATTTTAGATTAATAAGTTTAAATGTCAGGCAACATACCTGTGAAGCAGTCTGCAAACTTAACAGCAGAGCACAGCACATAGTTCCAAGAGGACTGAACAACACAGGAAACTACGGGGTTGGCCAAGATATCCTTGTGCCCCTTGCGATACAATTACTCTGAGCAAGCACAGGGTGCATTAAGTTGTCTCTGTCCAAACTTACTGCAATAATCAGGCTACACACCCCTTGCTGCACAAAGCACATCCCTCCATCTGTCTGAGTAACCACAGTATCACTTTTTTTTCCTGGATGTGTGATAGAGCTTCTGAAAATGCATCATTTCAGGACAGAATGAAAAATAAACAGCAAGGCTGGCTATAGCACAAACAAACTGCCCCTCCTCATCTCCACATCATCGCGCTTGGCTCTAAAAGGTGATGGTTACAACAGCAAGAGCTGTCAATGGTTAGTTTTTCCATGGGGTTTACCTACTGGGGATCTTTAAAAAAATAAATCCAGGCTTCAGGTGAGGATGCCAAACAGTGTCAGTGATGTTAGGCAGGGGTCACTGAAGTGGTCTTTTCACACTTAAAAGAATTTAAGTTTGCATTTGTATTGAAGGAGAGAGAAGGTAGGAAAGTCACACCTGAAAAAAGTTTAATTCTGAATTTTGGGGCCAGGAGATGTCTACCAGGTGAATAAAAAAAGACCTCTCCCCTTCTGTAATCAATCAAAATAGATATTTCAGAAAGAGTGGGCACTCCCAGATGTTCTGAACCACCTGCAAATTTCTAAACATACCTAGGCTGAGCTTTAATCAGATGGCCAGCAGAGACAATCATCCCTCTCTTGCAGTTCACTGTGTGGCCTTAAATAAATCACTTGCATATGGTCAGCATTAGAGAAGAAGAAAGTTTTCTGCTCCTTTTCATATAGGGGCATTGCAGGGAGGGCAGGGAACAGAGTTGATACTGCTTTATTTATAGGGAATCTTCACTTTCTCAATTTTGGGAAGATATTTTTAAATATACCACAAAAGGCAAGTGAGGGAGAAAGGGGAATTTTCGGTACCTGGTGACATTCCAAAATAACAAAAATATATGAGAAAATATTTGAAGAAAAGCTTTCATTAGAGAAAATTAGGGACTGTCATAGCTCAGAAAGAATAGAAACAGTCATCCAAGAGCTTGACAGAACATGAAATGTTCCTCTCCCTTGCCTTTGAAGGTCACCTTTATTCTTGGTGAGATTCTCTCTCTGCAGAAAGCGTGAGAGAAGAAAAACGCTTCACATGTGTCTGCAGAGCTTTTGTACAGAACTAAGTTTCCCATGAGGTTACCTCGTTTCTCGTCCCACTTACCAGCTATTGATACTTCTCTCATGTCCAGAAACCAATTAATTTATATCAGCAGGATGGGGATGTGTCTATAACCTGAGCTAACTCGCCAAAGATGAGTCTGCATGTAGGTTTGCTTTTAGGCACCACTGCTTCAACTATGCAGCACCAAGGGTGGATAAAAAAAACCAAAACAAAACAAGCTGGGTGAAGTGCAAGGTACATCTGGATCACAAAATGAAATTGGATTTTCTGGGGCCCCTTTCCCTGCACCCCCAGCCTCAGGCCCTACAGACAAGCATGAACTGCAGTACAAAGCACAGTTGGCAGCTAATTTGGATTTAGCCATTTCACACTTGCAAGCCAGAGATTCAAAGCCAAATACCAGGGCCCCCTCCTACTTTCCAACACAGAAACAATTTAAAACAGATCTAACACCTAAGTAGTACTGATTTGGTTATCTTCAAAATCCCCATTGTTCTGTTTAAAGAGCATATCCTCCTAGAATAGCCTCCTTTTGATAAACAACTCCTTCTGCGTGTCAGCCAAACAACAGTTTTGGTCTTTATCACAAGTGGACCAGCAGCAGAAACAGTGTGTGGCAAAGTGGGGGAGGAGGGAGTTTTAGCTGAAAATAGAGTTCATTGTCAGCTGGACTTTAGACTCAGGTTTTTAAATAGGTTTTGGAATGTGGATATGAAGCAGTTAAAAGAACCCTACCTCTAGCCCTTAAAGGAAAAAACCCTTATTCACACACTTAAAAATCGTAGTAGAACCTCAGGTAACAGGGTCATTTGTCTGTTGTACACAAAAGCTTCTTGTGTAAGAAGGTAAAATAAAAGGAAAAAAGGTAAAATAAAGGAAAAAAAAATATTAGTTCCTCAGGAAACAAACAAACAACAAACAAAAAATTCTTAAATAGAAATATGCAACACCAAATAAGCCGTTTGAAAAAACACATTATGAAATTTAAATACTTTTTAAAACCCATAAAAACAGGTACATAATTTTCAAAGGTTGCATAGGCTAGAGATTTCTGTGCCTTGTACAGTTAGTGGAAAACAAATAAAATTGCTAGAAATTATTCGTATTTTCTTGCATTCCGGATACGCACATGGAGGAATGTGACTGTTTCTGAAGTGTTTATTTTATGAAAAATATTGACTCTTTTCAGTAATATATTATTGCATTATTCTATAATGACACTATGTAGTTAGATTGTATATTTTGCTTCAAATATCCCCTCAGCATGGCTGAAAATAGTTTTACTTCTTCAGTTCCTAGGATTAGTTGACATATGGATGTGATATGCACAATCAAAAATCTGCCACACAAAAAAATCTTAGTTTGTGTGTTCGATGAAGAGCAAGCTATCCTAAGAAAGCTGATTGTCTAAAAGATGATGTGACTGACTGTAGTAATCACCAACATATGCGGGAAATGGGAAAATTGGAAAAAAAGTACACCTAAACACAAAAAGTAATGACCAGAGCAAAACACAGCCTGGAAACCATGCAGCTCCTGCAAAGTCCATATGCCTTGTTAGCAACCGCATAAAATGGTCTTGTAGCTAGAGGCAGCATTCCTACCAAAGTCTTGCATTAAAAAACGCTCTTAGGTCCAGAAGCTGCCAGAGAAACCCCATCACTTTGTTCTAAAATGCTTGGTGGAAAGCTGTAAGTGGCCTAAACAACACCAACTTCAACATCTTGGGCAGTGCTATCTCCTGTTGGGGCTGACAGCACACCCGGGCCGCGGGGTGACCCCGCTCGCACAAACAGGCAAGGCCTCGGATAAGGCGGCCGGGTTTGCAAAACACCGGCGCTCCGTGCCTGCTCTCTGGGCTTCCCACAGATAGAGCATCTGGGCAGCGTTAACTGTGGCATTCTGTAAACACTGGCTGGATGCTGATAGAGCCTAACACAGGCAACAAAGTGACCGGGGAACACTGCTCGCCTCTGTTCTGCTGGTAATCGAACCGCGTAGCCAGATGTTGTGCTGTGGAAATGAGCTCTGGAAGTAGTTAAAGAAGTGTTTACAGCACAGTTTGCAAAAGATAAGGAGACAAGATGCTCTTCAAAAGTCAGGGAAATCTGTCTGAGCATAATGTTATTTCCTCCTGTTCAACCAAGGGATACAGATACTTCAAACCAGCTTGAGCCAGAAATTCACGCTGGCTTTTTGGCAAATTTCCAGTGGCTAGCAAGACTGGCTAGCAAAGTTTTGGTCCACTAACATCATATGGCAAAGCTCACGCCTGGCCAAAGAGGTGACAGAAGTTCTCAAAAATCTTACATATAAGGCAATAAACTTTCCAGGTCTTTCCATTACCATTTAAATAGGCCAACCAGCTTTATGCACATACATATATGCAAATCATCAAATAGGATGGGAAAAACTTGGAATATAATTGTTGTGCAATTGACAGGAAGGAATTAATGTTGATTTTCTTTTTACTAACAAGATCTTCTAGATCTTGGTGGTAAAACATTCCATCAATTGCATTTTCTAAAGAAACAGAAGTCAATTCCATTCATTCAAGGCTCCTTACTCAGAAATGACTGGCAGCAAGGATTTACAATTGTTAAACTGATCTTCCTCCCATTTGTGATCATCTAACTACCTTGTAAGAACTACAGTAATTGCTGCTACAAAAGAACAGCTGTTTTAAATGCATTTTGGCTAGCCTTTGCTACAGTTCAGAAGGTTGAATGGAGGAGGATGACCTTTTCCTGTGATCAGTCTCCAGAAGTTCTGCCTGGACTGCTGACAAACACTCAGCCATAATAGGAGAGCCTACTCTGTGCATCTCAGTGAAAATTTCATAAGTTATAAAACTCATCAAGGGAAAATAAGTAACTCTTACAACAATGCTTCCCTAGAAATCACCTATTATAGTAATGACAGTTGGCATTTAATGTTTATCATACATTCAACTGCAAGAAAAGAGATACAAACTATCTAGTCTTGCAGAGACTTTTTGTTTTCATAAGTTTGGGGGGTTGAGATGGGGTTTTTTACTTGGTATTTGCTTGTTGTTTTGTTGGGGCTTTTTTTAACTGAAATAACCTATGTTCAAATAAAGCATATGGTTGTTTTCTATGTAAAGAAAGATAAATGCTTTCCATCTTTTAAAGTCAGCTGCAACAGAAGGAAGTTTGAAGACAAAAAAATAAAAGGGGGGGTGGAGAAAAGCAATAGATTTCTTTTTAAGGAGAAGTAATGAACTTACACAGTAAAGGAAAGATTTAAATTTAAGGACTTTGAGCAACACTGCTGGAAAAAACCCAGTCTGTGCATTCATGCCATTGTACTCCAGACAGAAAAACATACTAGCAATTATATGCAGAAATGTCATTGAGGAAAACTGTATTATGGAATTAAACAGAGATGAAAATTAGCAGCAAACTAAAGGTGGAGCATAACAGAATCCAGTTTTGGACCTAGGGATCTGACAACATGCTCTGAATATTCAGAATACAAGGTCAGGATCCTCAAGAGTACTATGAAGAGAACCTAGGCTCATTTCAATGACACAGAGCAACTCCTTTAAGGAAACCAAATCACATGCAGAACTGTAGCATCATCAAGTAGGACAAGGGGTTACAGCAAAAAGAGTACCCTGTTCTCAATGCTCCTTGGTCCAGCTCCTACAAAATAAATATTTTCCTACCATTTCCCTTACTTTTCCTTTTAACAAATTTACAAATGCTTGTGAAAAGGAAACATGAGATTGCATCTGGTTTGTCTACGGCGCCATTTGTTGCTATATGGAGACTACTTGGAAAAGTTGATGAGTGGTAAGTTGGTGCAAGATATTAATAGAGAAACAATAGACATATTTCTCTCAGTGTTGTGCTTAACCCTTTAGTACTCACATCTTGGTTTCTCCCTCTTGTCTGGGAGGCCCAAGCACAGGATAATGATTACATCTCCCTGCACAAGCTGCTTTCCCCTCCAAAACATTAGCAAATGTCTCCTTTTTACTTCCATGAGCACAGTGTATGTAAAATTATTTTTGGAAGCAGGGGAAGCAACTCACTGAAATGTTATTTTTTTCCTTATTCACTCCTTTAGAAGAACTGAACAATATCCTTTAATAAAAAGGATGATTTGCATGATCAGCACAAGTCAAACACCATAAAATTTATTTTTTCCTGAAAGTATAGGTAGAGAATGAAGATATTTAAAGGAAAAAACTCTGCCCCTGATACCCACTGAGCAGCAAGCTGAAGCATGCAAACCACTAAGTACTTACTGTAAAGATAAAACTTTATTGAATGCAAAGAGCACCCCTTCAAGAGCCTTTAATAAAGGAGAAAAAAAAAGGACACATAAAAATGATTTGCAGTTTCCCAATGAACACACCAATTTACTTAATTAAATATTGCTTTCAAAGTTGCAGTCACAATAGCTCTTGTCCCCTGCCAGTTGCAGTAAGAAAGATACATTGAACAAGGATGTCAGCTGAATACTAGCATTGATGTTAATGCCAACTGTCCAAAGCCTTGCCAAGTTCCTGACGTTTAGAGCAAGGACTCCCTCATTTTTAGCTCTTCTTAAGGCTTTGTCAAAGTACTGAAATTCTAGAAGCCAAATTCTGTGCATTTTGTAGAGACATACAAGACCTTATATTTTCAAACAGGAGAAGATCCTTTACCATCCGGAGGTTTTTTTTAATGGAAATAATTTGAAAGTTATTTTCATTTTCATGGCTGGCTACCATATCTTTGTCCCACATTTCATTACATTTAAGCTCACTTTGTGAGTGTGCTAATATTTTGATTCAGATTAGCAAAAAAATCCAAAGAAAGTCTTCCCTCCTGAAAAACACCAGTCATCCTCTGAAATTAATTTCAAACATTCAAATCACTATAGCTTGACATCTTTTTTTCCTTGCTTTCTCATTTCAGCACAGGACATGGAAACTCAGATGCATTTCATTAAGTATTTCTGTAGTCTTGCCTGCACCCTCAATTAACTGCAGTTTACTGATTTTTAGGAGAAGAAATTGTTGTTGTAGTTGTTTTCTCCAAAACCAAGTCAGTTTTGAGAAATATTGTCATTCATTGGGCAAGTCATTGGGCATCAGGATTGAAAGGTAAGATCACACAAAGAGCAGTGAGAACAGTGAAGACAAACCTTTTATTTTTTTTTTTTTTAACCTGCTCCACTTTGTCCTTTTTCAATTTCAGTGACAGAGGCATAAAAAGCAGCAGCAAGGTTTGACCAGTGACACTGGGAGCAATGCAGGATATACACACCTATGGAACCTATTCAGTTACCGCCATACTTGGTATCAGCTTCCACTCGTCCGAAACAGAAATCACATTGATGGCATTTCTCGTAAGTGGGTGCCTTAGCCCAGACTCTTGGTGAGGCCAGTCTTGGTCGTTGCAGACTTTTAAGGTGAGATGCATAAATCATCGGTCACTGACACTGCCTAATCACTCTCTGTTGTCAGCTTCATTCCAGAGGCAACTGCATTTAACTCTGACATACTGAAGACACGCGGCTAAGATTCACATCTTCTCAGACTTTAGTGAATGGAATTTTGGTGTTTTCTCCTTGACATTCTCAATATCCACTCTGGCACTGTCATTCTGTCCAAAGCCACATGAATAGAGAGCGTACACAAAGCAAAAAAACCTTTGCCCTTCTAAAGTTGTATTCAAGGACTCTTCCTTTCCCTCTTTTTATTTTTTAAGAAATCATTAGTTAGTTGTACTTTAAGATCTAATACCAGACAAGTGACTTTATTATTTGCTTGGGCATAAGCAACATTATTTTATATTGTAAGATCTAATCCATATTTGGAAATTTATATTTTAGGACACATCACTTGTAACTTTTTAAAGAAAATAGGAGTAGTGACCTCCTAAAAATCATGATGTGTCAAGACTGTTTTATAGACAATTATATTTTAGTTTAACACAAACACATACTATGTCCAGTAATAACCCAACATTAATAAAAGGAAGTTTTAAAAAGCCCCAAATCTAGTCCCGAATTCCTATGACACAAACACATTTAAACATATTTAAAACAGTATTTCCACTCATTTGAAGTAGTAGCTTATCCTCTTAGTCTTATTATCTGCCTTGGAGTTAGTTTTTTAAGCAAAGTTAGGGCCTTCAATTCCAAATGATTAATCTAAATGCTATCTCAGGATTGGAACGAATGTCACTGTGGTACAGAGGGATGGGAGGGGAGAGAAAAAAAAATCTGTCACTCTTCAGACAGACTGTCTTCAGAAGGAGCAGAGAGTGCTGAACACCTTGCAAGCCTGGGTTCTGCGTTTTAATTAAATTACAAAAGTCATTTTACTCAGAACACAAAAAACAATAACTGAATATCTTCATGATTCCCTAGTGCATAACTTGCACATTGCATGTTCCTTCCATTGCTTTGTCCAGGCCTCCAAATCCTCAGAGAGACTCTTGCACCATTTCTTGAGGCATTTGTCCCAATATTTCAATGGCAAACCAAATAAGAGGCAGAGAATAAAAGGGACTATAAAAGCAGAGGGTGATTCTCTCTGTTGTGTAACATCACAGCTTGAAATTACAATGAAATCAGTCAGTCATACAGAAAAAAAGCAAACTTATAAATCACATTGCATGTAAAAATGCTTCATATTTTTAAAGTACTCCTCATATGCCAGTGAACTCATGAGCCAGTTTTAAGTGACTCCCACGACGAAATTTTGCCCACAGAACCAAAGCAGCTGGATGAACAAATGTGGGAATGAAGGACCAAGTGTTAAGTCTTTGAACTTACAGATGTGAGCTTGGTGCCATCAGCAGTCTGAGCATCATCTGGTAGGTATATTGGGGTCTCTTTACTGCTGTGTTTTTGCCTCTTTCCTGCAATGATGACTAACATCTGACTGATATATTATTTTACAACGAGAAACAGAAATCATTCTCATCCTGATTGCCCAGCTAACATACCCACTGCTCAAATCATCTTTTTGCATCTAGAGTTCCTTCTATTATTTTCTGCCAGCAACTAAGAGACCATTTCTATGTTTCTCTTTTACAAGCAGAAGTCGTTCCGTAAGTCATCAAATCTGGAGTTTTTTTCCTCTGAGATCTACATACAACTCAACACATCCTCATATCTGGCATGGCACCATTTATTCAATCCTGGAAAAAAACTGCCCTTCTCTGCACACTGAAACAGAGAAAGACTAAAAAGCATGTTTTCGGTACAGTGCCATTGGTCTCTATAACTAACTTAAAGAGTACTCATGTGCCCCAAGCACTGTTGACATGCAATCCAACTGCACTGTGCAACATGCTGGAAGGCAGCAGCTAACTGCACAGGCGTGGAGAAAAAGTGCAGTGACTCAGGACAAAAGCCCAGCTCTCCCAGAAAATGCTGGGTGCTCTTGAATGTTTGTACAGAGCAGGCAAACCTTTTCTACTTGGTTGTTTCCAAGGACACGTCAGATGGCCTCATGCCACGGCAGAAGCCAGAATTTTGTTCCTCTTCTTCCAAAGGGTAAAAGGCCTGAATCAACCACTGGTACAGGTCCTGAAATCCCAAGGAATCTGTAGTTTTTCAAGCCTAAAACCGAGAGGATTTCAGGGAGCAGTGGTGTCTTCACACACAGTTTTGAAACAAGGAAAAACCCCTAGCTCTTTCAGTATAAGCTGCTCTTGAGAGCTCTACATTGTGCTACAGCTTCTCATTCATCCTTCTTGTTTTTATCAAGTGAGGATGACTAATGTGCTATTGTGATGCACTTTTCTCAGAAATGTGGCCAACTGAGGCTGCTTCCACTCCAGTTCCACGGATGTTTAACATTAAAAAGGAGTGCTCAGGCAGGCAATGGGTAAGTCATTATACCCCTCTTTAAAACAACAGGCCTTATGCATAAACCATGCTCTCATGCAAATCTCTCATGCACAGAATGGTGAACTCTTCTCTTCCAGTGTCAGGAAGATTTCACTAGTCATCCCGTATGCCCCATAGCTGTAAAAGTGGCAGTACTTGAGCGCCACAGGAAGCACAGGGTTTGTCTACAACAACTTACGGTGGCTGGTGGCATTCCTCAACCGTCTCTCTGCCCTACCGGGTTCTTACAGCTTGGCCAGGAAGTCCAGATGGGACAAACATCTTCAAAATCATTCATCCTATGCCAAGGAATGCTTTTCTAGCTCAACACAACCACCTGGGAAGGAATGTAACACTTTATGACACAAAACCAGTATATATGACCCTATATGTGACCTCAATATGAAACCACTGACTTCAGCTGGGTCAGGGTTTTACTCCTCATCCTTAGAGAACTGCTGAATATTCATTTTAGTCCCTAAGATACAAAGACCAAATGATGCCTCAGAGCAGAAGTGATAAGGAAGATAGCATTGTTTTGCTATCAGACTACTTCAAATAATTCCTTGGAAAGCAGACTCTCAAGCACAGTTACAGTAAGCTATACCATGTTTCTGGCTATCATGTATGAGGCCATACACGAGGCTTTAGACAGACAGTGCTTCAACAATTTTTACTAAATTTAAATGTTTCAGTTTGAACACGGCCTTGATTTCCCTAGACTGAATCCTGCCAAGATTTAGTTTTGACAGAAAATTGTGAGAGGTTTCAACTTGTTAAGCCATATTCAGCCCAGAATAATGACTTTTCTGAAACACAAAATATGAAACCATATATTTTTAAGATGGCCAGTTATCCCAAAATCTAGCCAGTCTTTTCAACTGATCGTGTAGGTCAGTAAAATTTGTTGTAGCACAAGCTGTTAGATCTCATTTCATATTTCAAGGCCTACAATTTCCACTCTTTCTGGCAAAAGAATCCTTGTCTTTCCACTTCTATTGGAGAAGACTTGCAGTTTCAAACTTAGCTCTAAAACTGTGCAAGTCAAGGGAGAAGGAGACTCCTCACTTTTGACTGGGACATTCACATGGGCCTACAGTCATCTGCACAAAAAGGATATTAAAGAGCATTTTTAAATAGCAGTACTAGATATTCTTGAATAGATTGCTCAGCCAGAGTAAATACAATCACTTTATTCATCTCTTCGTGGAAAGACAACACTTATTCATGCCTTATTAACCTAAAAATCCTTTGAGCAAGCTTATCATCATTCACTGTGTTTGTGATTTTAAAAAAGAAAATTTTCTTACCCTAACCAAAGGGATGAAATGCTTCTCTGAATCACTTTATTAAATGGTATATGCCTCCATCTTATAAGGATGCCTTAGAAATCTACTTACTTATAAAAACCAGGAACAAAATAAAAAAAAATGTTAAATTAGCTTAAGTTGACTAATTCCCTGGGCCCAAATAAGCCATATTCAAAACTTGAAAATATACTATTCTGTCACAAGATAAATGTTCTGAAAATCACAGTCTTCAAAACAGCTGGCATCTAGATGTGTTGCTCAGAAAATTGTAGTATCTTTTAAACAACAGAAACAAAAGCTTGGACCTAATGCCAAACACAGAACTAAATTTGTTCCTCCATACTAGAAATTTCCATATGATATTTCACACTTGCTGTAAAACAACAATTTTTTCTTACCTCAGTGAAAATTCCTTGAAAGAAGACTGTGACTAATAAAATCCCCAGGACATATAGACAGAGAACATTTTAGCAGCAGAAAGAGTTTCATTCCAACTCTCTAGGCTTTAAAAGTACAAATTTATAGCAAGATCTTCCTTAATAGTATGCAACTGTGTCATGCATTTCTCCGACACTTATTCACTTATTTTATACTTTTTTTTTTTTTTTCTGCAAATAAATAAATCCAGAAATACAAAATTTGATTTGGGAGCCTTTTTTTCCTTTCTTTTTTTTTTTTTTTTTTCCGATCTAACAATCTCAATCTGAAGTAGGAAGGTGCTAAAGCATATAGAAACTAGTTGCTTATCTGGTTCTATGTTTGACAGAATTTCACTAACTTCTCTTGTGGCAACACAGAGAAAGTTAAGGATGAATTATTTAATAATGATCTTAGCTAAAGAGACTATGTAAGTTTGAAAAAGCTCTTACCATGCTTGATGAACAAACATACAACTGCTCCCTTCATGGGCTAACACTTGTCTGAAAGAGAATGGCATTGCTGAGAAAAAAATGGGAATCTGTTTGCTTTATTTCCCCATATAATTTCATTAAAGGGAGTGAAATCATGCCTCTCATCAAGACTGTTTGACATAGTTCCCAGTGCAAACAATCCTATGTAGGGCAGGTGAAAATGTGGGCATTGCATTAAGCTGTGAAAAAAATGCTAACTGTCCTGCTTTTTCTTCTCCATGACTGACTTGGTACACAGCAATTTTATAATGCTCTTGCTCACAATAGCAGTCAGGAAGAGTGCAGTTCAGCCTAATTTATGTTTAGGAAGAGGAGCACTGACTTCCCACAATTACTCCTTGAATACAGCATCAAGCCAAAGGAGCAGCAAGGGAAATAACGATGGCTTCCATGTGCGTAAGAATTGTTTCTCTCCTTGGAAGAGCTTGTCATTAGACAATCCCATAACATAAAGGAGACTTAAGGAGAAAAGAAAAACATTGATCTGTATCTAGTGAATAAAAGCAAAATTACAGAACAGTTGTGCCACATTTATCACTGTGGAATAATTTCTCTCAAAGAGTTCCTTGTTGTTTGCAGCCAGAAATTTAGGTAGCAAATCAGAAAACTGGAGAGGTCAACAGAAGGGAAATTCTGTAAGCATTTCTTGAAGTGGTCTTGGCATTTGTACACCCCTTACTTAACAGCAGTTCAGCAACCCACCAAAACTACCCAGGATCCATCTTGTACCATACGGGGGAAGAGAATTAGTGTAGCATGCTGTCCTACATCCACCAGAGCAGCAGAGAAAGGGAGGGATGGGCCCCTTTTCTCAAAGGTAAGCCAGTTGGCCTGCTCAGCTATAATCCTGAGCCATGGCACCCAGCAGCTTCTGCCCTCTCTGCCACAATAGAGGCTGCTGGCTGAAGAAAAAAAAACCAAAACCAAAAAAAAAGCCCCCAATAACAATAAATAACAAACCAACAAGGGGTTTATATTTCTCTACCAGATATTCCATCTACTGTCTTCACGTTGTGCTTATTGGGACTATCACCTCAAAGCATGTACCTGAGATGTGGATGACCAAGAGAGAAGGAATCAACAGCAGACAGGAGTTCGTTCATTGACATTCTGACTAGAATTTGGGGCATTTGGGCTAATTTCTGTATTTCTTACATACTTCCTACATGACTGTAGATTGCAAGTGATCTAATAACTTTTTTTTCTGCGTAATTTTCTTTACTAGATACAATATGAGCTCTTGTGTGTTAATATAAACTTTCCAGGGCAGAGTTTTCCTGTCACTAGATTTATTGGGCAAGTGAGCTTATCTTTGGTGCATAAAAGTAATAATAAGAGGGTTGAGAGGAAACATCAGAAGGGAAAGAATAAGGAAGTAGATTTTAATGCCATTGCTTTAGGCAGAAACGGGCTTTTAAACTTTTATTCCGTGTATTACTCATGCAATCCAGTTTTATTTTAGCTAACCCCAAAAAGGCATGCAGACTAGTACACACAACCTGTGTTAAGTAGTACCTATGCACACAAACAAGAACACTGTCCTTCCAAATCAACACATCTGTTCTTTTACTGTATTTCCCATCCAAAGAGATAACTCAGTTTATGAAACCAGAGCACTAATGAAAACCAATATATTGACTAGGGAGATGCAAGCCCAAACAAATTGCACAACACGGAGAGTGGAGTTAAGCAACGATGACGCACAGACTGCACAACACAAAAAAGGGGTGGGTCATAACACACAAATACACATGGACATGGGGACTGGGAATAACTATCAAACATTCCCATTTTGTTTTTACTTCACATTTTTGGACTTTGCACCCAAGCACTTTGATGTTTATTATTTTATTGTTTTTATCAGTTATAAAATGAACTAATCAGTCTGCAACAGTTAGGATCTGTTATTTTAAGCAATCTCCATGAGAACTGCAAACAGAAAATCCAAACTCCATGGCTGAAATGTAATGGCATTGCATATAAATAAGCATAGACTCATTCATGTGACAAACACTACACCCATACCAAGGTATGTCAGGAAGTCAAGTTGTCCTTACTTGCAGCACATGACAACTGGGCCCTATTGGGTTTCCTCCTGACTGTATTTCTCCAACAGTGGGGCAGAGTGAACACTTCAGAAGGAGAAGAGATCCTGATAGAGATACAGGCATGTGTAGGTGGATTAATGGTGAATGACCAATGTATGATTGATACACTCCAGACTCCCTGGCTGTTTGATGTTGCTTGTAAGAATGAAGGCATCTATTTGTGTCTTTAAAATTGCAATAAAAGCACTAAATTCGAGTTGCTTCTCTCAATGCGTTTAAGAGCAAAAGGCTGAAAGGTTCAAAGTAATCTCTCTTCCAGAGATCCAAGGTTAAACAAATAAAGTTCCTCGAGTTTCAATTAGCTATTATCTGCAATAAAAAAGAAACCACCATATAACAATAAATATGGCAGCATAAAAGCAACCAGGCTGAAGAAACTGAAAAAGCTTATTGAGCTCAAGGGAGGAGAGCAATGCCTGGTCAATATCAGCTCCAATCCATGACAGAAGCCTTCATCCATTGCTTTTCCTTCCCTGTCCCTCAACCTAGTATGTTACTGGTGCACAGAGTGCATCCAGTGATGATAGGACTGAAAGCTGAGGTATAGAAAACCTAAAGTCTTGTGTTTAAATTATGGATAATTCAGACAAGATAATAATGTGACACTACCAGCACCAGTAGCACTTTACTTTTTCCTGAAAGTATCTCAAAAACTCTTACAGACACCATTGCATGAACCAGTGAGGAAAGCAAATATTATCATTCCTCTTTATTCAGAGAGGAAGAAAGACCACCTCAGAAATAAGCCTAAAAAAACCCAAAACACTCAGCTCTCCTGAATCCCAAAGTTTCGGCAGTACTTCAACAGTGTTGTAGAGATCTGGATCTGAGAGCAAAAGGAAAAGTTCCGACACTTACCCATAATAGGCTGTGCTGAGGGAAGCAGATGAAGCAGAACAAGAAAACTGCCCAGCAGATACCATATAAACACAGTTAGTAAGGGCTTATCTGAGGAAGAGGAAGAGCTAAACAACACTTTAGAGCATCGAAACTCCCAGCACATCCAGGACGGTTCAGCTGCTCGGCAGGTGTGAGCCACTTTTGCAGGCACACCAACTCAGCTCAAGGAGATGATGCAGGGAGAGACAGAGCACTGCAGCACTATTCCTCTGTGGGAGCAAGAGTAGGAACTGCATCCGACAACCCCATTGCAGCCAGGAAAAGAAACAAACATGAAGCTCACCTTGCACTTCTTGCATAGACAGGGTTTTGCAAACAGTGCAATGCCTCAGCATACTGATGTTCAAGTTTAAGCCTAATCTCACCAGCATTTGGAGACTACTCAGGGCAGATGGTTTTATTCTTTTATGTCATTGCTTATTTTGAAAGTGAAAAAAATAGTTTTCTAGGTCCCTTTAAAATTGTATCTATAACTTGTTCAGTCTTGCACATGGTTCCTGGGCATACTTGCATACTTGACCTCCATCCACTGAGGATTTTAAAATATCCTCATAGCCAAGGGGCTTATGAACAGTGACAAAGAGTCTGTAATCTTTAATACTGACTGAAACCTGAAAAGCCATTTATTATACAGTTACAAAATGCATCAAATCTACAAACTTCCACAAGTTTCTTTCTTTTAAGAGCTGTCAGAATTCACTATATTGGGATAACTGCAAACAGTTGGCCCCCCATTGCTCCAAGAGTTAATCATTAGGCCATTACCAGTAAGGCTCAAAATGCTGAAAGCAGAGAGAGAGGGGTTTTTGTCAAAGGTCTGGGAAAAAGACACAATACAAAGTCCAAGACCATCAGCACAGGAAGATGAAAAAAGCTAGTCCATTCCCACTGAGATGACCTCCAAGTACACAAAATAGTTTCTAATCTGCTTGAGAATGTATTTTAAATTTCATTTTAATAGGTTCTAAGTGCATGCAAACAGAAATAATTAAGATGATCAGTCTGCAAGGAGGCAAGCACATAAAAAGAACATGAGCACTTCAAAGGGTTAAGTAATCATAGTAGTAGTCATTAATTAATTTATAATTATTAATTATAATATAAGAGATCTCTGGCTGTTCTTTAGCAAGGAGCTTAAAATAATGTCCAGGTACTACATTAAGTTAAGCAACAGGAAGGCATTCCTGAAACACCTTTTGAGTAGCAAATCCCACTTTAGCAAAAACATTTTTTTCCCCAGAATATCAAAATTCCAACAATGTATTTAACTGTCTCAATAAGATGCATTATGACTGAACCTTAACAATCTGAAGAAGAGAATATACTCTGTAATGAAGATTTTCGTTATTTGGGTTATCATTATTCATCTGGTTATTTGTTAAATTGGATATTAAGTGCATATATTTATAGATGCATAAAGTTATGTTCTATATTAAATAATTACATACAGAAACACAGATATATATATATACATATATATATAAAATTTTAATTTCTAGAGTTTTTCTGGGATAAAAAAAGTCCTTTTTTCCACCAGTTCTATTCTCAAATACTCTCAGAGGCAAACACTGTAGCTGCTAGTTGTAGACAGGTAATTAAGAATCAGATTTAAGAACTGTCCAAAAGTCATTCAGAGCCAGCGGCAGCATGGAGAGCTAAGTCTGCCTCTGGCTCTCCAGCCTGCTTTGCTTTCAAGGTGCAGGAACTCACAATGAAATCTGCTGCACGGTGCCAGAGGTGACGTGTTTGTGTCATGCTGACCTGGCGCTGCGCAGTCACTGGCACACAAAGGGCAGTGGGCAAACACCACCGCTCTGCCCCCAGGGCTGCAGGGTTCATGGGGCAGGAGCAGAGGGAGACTGCTCCTCACAGACGGCGCACTAAAACAGATTTTATATGAAGAATGCAAGAATAAGGCATGCTGCCTGCCTCTGACGCAGATTTTAAATCTCTTTTGAACACTTCTGCTTGGTGAACGTCCTTACTAATGCGGCCTAGGCAGCTGTGTCACTTCTGTGATAGTGTTCTGTGTGCCACAGCCTTTAAGCTCCTG
Organism: Corvus cornix cornix; assembly: GCF_000738735.6. Taxonomy (NCBI): domain Eukaryota; kingdom Metazoa; phylum Chordata; class Aves; order Passeriformes; family Corvidae; genus Corvus; species Corvus cornix. Next base: position 25,387,867 of record NC_047056.1, read on the forward strand.
GGCATACTGCTTTTTGGAGGCCCAGTTCTGTAACCGATGGGATGGAAGCAATGTTACGTTTCCTAAAATCTTTCTTCTACCCTATGCTGCTTCGTCTGCATTAGAAAGTATCACACCAATAAGTTGTGTATCTATTCTTTTTCAATGACTAAAAAAACCAAATAATTTTGAAAAGTATCGAAGAGAAAAATAACTCCACTAGTAGCATGGGGCTTATATTCCACATTTAAACACTGCCAAGCAATGAAGCCATTCTGTACATTTTATTTCATTGAATTTTAGCATGTTTGAGTCCACTGGGAAACTTGCCTTGGTAGCTTAAAGACATGGTCACCTTATCTGCTTGGACCCAAGAGTTGTCCTCAGAATACACAAGCTGTACCCAGGTGGACTTGCATCAGAAGTATTTTCTCCACTGCATGTAATGAAAAAAAAAAAAAAAAAAGGAAAATAACAATTTTACATATTCATCTGCAGCTCTAGCTTTTTGTCTCATGAAGTCACAAAACCACACAACACGCTTACATCATTGCCAAAATTCAAAAACTATAAATAGGTCTATAACCTTTTGCTTCAAATTGGAATATGGGATTCTTTTCAAAACACAGAAAAGAAAATGGAAAATTTATTACTCAAAAATAAACAATGTCCCTTCTATACAAGAATTGTAGCACATATGCTCAACAGTAACCAAAATGTGATGTCAAAAAAAGAAAATAACCCAGAGAATTATGATTTTTGGGTGAGGATATAAACAGCAAGAACAGATGAGCATTTAAAAATAAAGAGCCTATTATATTCAAATGAAACAAAGAATGAGGAGAAAAAAATAATAAGCTATAAAAATATATCTGTCAGCAAAGCTGTTCTGAGACTGAATGTTTCCCCCATGAGATTCTCAGGAAACACCAGGCACCCTCCAGGTTTAAAGCTTTCATCCCTGGGCTCTGAGCTATATTGGTTTCCTGTATAAAAGGAATCGAGACGAGAAGAAAACATTTGACCGACTGCCCCAGCAATCATACAGTGTTTAATACTTTGTGGAGGGCTGCCTAACACAACAAACCAAGTATTGTTACAGAGGACTCAAAGAGTCCAACCAATTATATCCCTTCATGGGCACGGCTACACTCGCCTTTGATCACCAGTTCTAACTACCAGCAGTAAAGCAAACACAAATCTGCAGACAGCATCAATAAACCTTGCAATGAGAGTGAACACAGATATTCTGTGCCGAGTTGGATTTTTTTTCCCCCCTTTCCCTAAATCACCATCAAAATTATCTACTGGTTGTCTACTCTAACATGCAGACTCCAAGCAAGTGAAGGGTAGCTTTATTCACTTTTTTAATACATGTGCATGCCATCAAGCAGATTTTGTAAAAAAATTTTTTTTAAAAGAAGTACACTTCAGCAGAATTCTCTAACCACAGTAAAATTCAGTGTCCTAATTACCTGGAATTCATTTGTGCTTTTATTAAATTCTGTTTTTACGCACGCACAGATGTAATACATGTATTCGTGATCAAAGAGTTTGTAGAAACACTCTTCCTTCCACTTCACTATTTGTTTATTATGTGCACTCTTTCCTCAAGATTTTCCTGCTAAACACAAGCTAAGCACTCCCGATTTTCTGGTGATTCATGCTATTATTTTGCTATGACCTCACAGCGCAGGATTTAATCAGTGAAGAGGTCTGGGCTGAGTGGGTTCCAGGTATTGCTCACCCAGCACTGTAACTTGGGCTTTTTATTCCCACAGTGCACAAGTTCAACACAACAGACCTCCCATACCCCAGAAGCACATAGTCTTTTCAGCTCAGAGGCACAGCTTCAGCATAAAAACCACAGTGGTTCTCCTCATGCAGAACAGACAGGTTAAAGGCACAGATCAGAACCCAAGATTAGGAAAGGCAGTCTGGTCCGGCAGTTAAGCCACTAGCCTGGGACCTAGAAATCCCAGCTCTGCCTGTGACACAGCCTGTGCTGCTGGTGGCACCACACAAAATCACCCTGGCCTCAAGCCCTGGAAATCTGCTGGGCCTGAATGCCCTTGAAATCACTCAGAGTCAGGCAAAGAACTTTTGAGGGTTTGGGCCTCATTTCCTTTATGCCGCAATAACTGACTGTATAATGAAAGATGATAACATTTCCCTCTCTCACCAAGGCCACTGAATACCCCCTGTAAGAGGGACACCCAGCATACCTGCCCAGGCCACGTGCTGTACCGCTTCAAAGAGACATGAAAACAAATATTAGGTTTCACATCAGCCTCAAGATGCACTTTTAGCAGTAAAAGCATGGGATTGCAATCCCACAGACCTCTGAAGAATTAAATAAAATCCAATTCTGTCACTCTTATGTCTGTGCTCAGATATTTCGTAGTAATTGGTGGATGCTAACTGGGCTTTAAGCCTACTGTCTGCTTTGTCTGGCACATGATTCAGCTCCTGCCACTGCATAAAGTGTTCAATTTATTTAGCTGCATCTCCCTAACTGGCAGGGCCAGTCCTCTCTTCCCTTCCAGCTCTGCTGCTTTAAACACCTCCCAGTGCATTTCACTTGGGAGAAGCTCTGCATCCATGGCTGGCTGGCAGGAATCCTGTCTCTCATGTGTAAATAAAAGCAAGACAATGCTTTTTGAATGGCATTTCCCAGAAAATAAGGATCTAATAAAAATTTTCCACATTCTCTTAGGTAAAACTTTATCTATTATTATTATTATTATTATTATTTAAAGCTGTAATAACCATGCCAATCCAAAATTTAGGGTGGGAGAATCTGGAGAAAAGGGAGGTAGTTCTTACTTGCAGTACAGTAAAACATGACTTGGATTCAGTTTCTAACTTACTATAAACTTCACATATGTTCTCACCACATCTTCCCAGTACCCTTGTTCGTTTTGCACATGATCCAGACGATATGGCATCTTTTCTCTCATCATTTGTCTGCCTTATCTATTCAAAATATAATCTGGAAAATAACAGATGTCTTTTGCTTTGATGAAGAACTTTGTGAAAAACATTACTATAGTACAGCCACAGCTTTTTCGCCTTAGTAGTACTACTTACATCTGGATGAAAAGGTAATGTATGACAAATAAGTAGTAAAAGCCAAAACACATGGGTGTTAGCCAAAAAGTCAACTCAAGATTTATAATTTACAATCTGTTAAACTCATGCCTTTATGATTTTAAAAAATAGTCTACATAACTTGTAAGGAAAACCCCACAAGAAAAGAAGAAAATAAGCACCAAGGAGAGAAAAGTCAAAGAAACATCAGGTGTAGAATGAAGACTGCATAGAAATTATAAACAAGCCCTTATGTAGAAATAGAGCACGTAAAATACAGTACTTAGAGCAAGTAAAGCTGGATTTAAATAATTACCATCCTATAATAAATTGGGAACACAGTAGATGTGTGAGCAGACACAAGGTGAAGTTGCATCTAATATGGTGATTCACACTTACTCAGAAAATCTGGTTGCTACTATACTAGTTGATGCCAGGCTGCATTTTATTCAAACCAATAAAATCTTTCGTGTGGTCTCTTGACCCTGCTAATTGTCTAATTTACATTTAAGACAATAATGTTGCTTAGTAATTTTAAAAGGAAGTGTTCCCACCCTGGAGTGTTATCCCTGCATCTCCTCTGAAGAAACTTTAAACTGGTGAATGCTTCAAGTGAATGGGAGTTCCCTGTGTCCCAGTTTGTAATTATCTGTCTTAATTGGTAAGGCTTTACATACTAATTCTATCTGGCATGCTCAGAGAAGGCAAAATCTGGAGTTTTCCTGATTTATCCCATCCTGTGGAGGTTAGAGGAAAAGTAAAATTCTCTCCTAAGCAGGCTCAAAGGTAGCAGGATGCAGTCCAACAATGTGCAGACTTAACATCTTTTAAGGGCCTTGCATTTAAAAGAGTAAACCCAGCTTGATATTCTGCCTGTCAAATGTCAGTACAGAACTCAAAGAAACAAGAGGCTCACAGAGCTGTGCAGTGTCTTAGGCCCTAACCATACTGTACTGAAGGCAGGAACTGCATGGGTTGAGAGGAAAAACATTATGCCTTAAGAAATTTCTCCATCTTTTCTACTCTAATAAGAAAAAGTTGTGGAAAATGCTAAGTGATCCACAAAAGAAGCTGTCTCTCCCTATCTTCTTCTGCTGTGGCATGAATGGAGAACTTAGGCAGGTAAACACAGAGATAGAACTGGAGTCAGTAGGTTGGTTTCTCAACACCACATTTTCCTTCCAGTCACTGTAAAGAGCTGTGTTGAGTTTAGGTTTTGTATATAATACAGTCGCTACTATTCAGTCTGTGAGAAAACATTGGTGCTTTCTTGCAAAATATAAGCTGGTATAAAAACATCTCAGAATGAAGTGGACTCCACTAGATATCGTGTTTGGTGAGTATTACCCTATTGATAGGCAGACCACCAGCTGAGGTCACTTCCATCTGGAGTCTCTGTGTGTGCATTCAGGCTGAAAGCAGAAGCTGTTTCAGGCCAGAGGGTGCATCAGGAATTACCAGTATCACTGGTTTACATAATTTTGTTAAAAGACTCCTGTTTTGCTACCCATTTTCCCTGGGTGCAAAGCCACATCACAGTCCAGTACCACATTCCTTACATCAGCGTGCCTTCGTGGAGGGATGTGTATAAATAAAATTGGATTGGATGTGCAGATATGAGCTGATAAGAAAAAAAAAGTTTTGCTGCTGGATATTTTTGTGTGTGGAGATGTTTAACCTGGATCATTTCAGCATAGACCTACAAACAGCTGCATCAGCACAACAGAGCAGCAAAAAACTGGCAGCAGAAACAGGCATGAGCAGCAGGGGTAGGAAACAGGAATTCCTTAGTTTGTCTTGTGTCAAATCCAATTTATGTAACATCTAATTACATCTTTAGATTTTCCAAATGGGGGAAGGAAACAATCTCTAGTTCTTAAGACAAGATCTGATGTAAATTATTTTATATTGCCTGTACTTACACAAGAAACGAGACTTTGACATACTGCATTCACTTTCGAGTTCTGTTCTGAATTGAACTAAGGGAATTGTTCCCTAAATGATTGCTGGGATCCAACTGATCACAACTGATGAAATCCTCTCAAACTTGTCAATTCCTCAAATGTTTCCAATTTTTTTCCCCAAATGACTCTGTGTTCATCCAGCAGTAAATGACACTGAGGCACCTGCAATAGCTGATGCAGTGTGGCCCTCAAAAGATGACATGCTGAGCTGTGTGACCACAATCCTCACAAAAAGAAGGCAGCAGTAAACCCCTTTAAAGCTTGTAGTTCCCTCATTTTGCTTTTAAATGGTACAGCAATAAAGGATTGACAATAATGGTTAAAAAGGATACCAACCCCTGCTTCTTTCCCTTTCTCTACCTAGTGTTGCTGCCCAGTTGCTCTTCTGCTCTTCAACTGCAGTTCACAGCCCAGGGTAATACCAAAATAAGCAGTGGCTAGGTTGAAATGCCAGCCACTAGGCAGTGGTGGCAGAAAATCTGGTGGGTACATACATTCATTCGTTCATTCATACTTCTACCTCAGAACAATGTTTCAGCAAGGGGGAAATGCCCAGTGAGAGATAAATTAAAAAAAAAAAAATCCTTCATATCTATGAATGAAGACACAGAGCTCAACCTGAACTTATGTGTAGGGGAATACTTCCTTCCATTTGTAGAATATAACTAAGAACACGCCTCAACTCCCAGAAGTACTAAGAGCAGATCATAGCAAGGAATTGCCTTTTATAAGGTACCATGCAGTTCCCATCCCTATAGCTGCAGCTTTTCAGCAGCTAACAGCCCAGATCATAAAAGACTGGGTCACTCCTCACTTAAAAGAATTGTAATATAGCTCAGCTTACACTGAACACCACAGGGAAGATAAATAAGAAGAAACCATTCTCCTTATCTCAGATACAAGAAATAAAGAACATCCAGAGAATTTTTAGGTGAACGCAATCAAAACATTTGGTAAGACAGTAGCTCATGGCAACGGCTTGTTACAGAGGCATTAAAGACAAGACTGGCAGTTCAAATAAACTCCTGTAGGATAAATCACTTGCTAACTATTATGATCTGGAGAAAACCTACAATGCAGCAGTCTAGTTTCCCTAAGCTGAGCAGCACTATACATGCATCCTTTCCAAAGCTACTGCCCTCTTGCACACAACACGGGGCAGAAGAGGTGAGAGGGGCTTTTCATCAGGAACAGTGTGGCTCTTTTGAGCAAAGCACATTTATATCGTCGTTGGTTGTGTTTGTCACATCTACAGAGACTGCAAACACCGTGCAGTTTTCATCTGGTGTGCACACAGAGCTAAGCAAAGCAGTGTTGCAATCACAGCTGGAAGCTCCTGACATTGCTGCAGGACAAACATGGTAATATTAATAATTAATGACTTAGATAAAGCTCACATTTATAAATTCCCTATCTCAATCACTGAGGTTGTATGCAGTTATAAACTCTTTCAACTCATAACTAGAGCTCTTCCCTCTCTCTAGGATACATGTTTCCACTCTCTCCCATGGACCAGCACTAACACTACTTATGTGCCCTCCTGGGAAGCAGGCTCACTCAGCTTATTCCTTCTTTTTCAAGTTACTTTTGGGCTGTCTCCCTGAAACAGTGCAGTAGGGTCACTCCAGCATTGTAGCAAAAGAAGTGATAATCATGGATGACAGCAGACAGGAGGGAAGGCAAGGATGAGGCTGACACATAACCTAACCTGGAGCATATCCTGAATCTTAGCTAAAAGAGAAGGCTATGGGCACCATAAGCCTGAGGAGTTTTCTAAGTCACAGAACTGCACAGTTCCAGCCACAGTGACTGCCATCCTGAACTTCTCTGCAAAGATTCAGAGAAGTCTCCATGAGGTTGTGGAAAGATGAGCAGATCAGTGTGTCCCACTGGACACACACTGGGCAGAGGGAGGCAACCTCAGGCATTTATAAAGACAACAGCAACTGCCAGAAATTAACTGCTATGCATAGGAGTCCTTCTTCCAAACATCAAAGAGGGGACACTGACTTCGGACCGTAAAAATTAGATGTAGTCAGAGTGTTCTCAGACAACCCCATCAGTTCAAATGCTGCTTCTTCACATGAGGGACTGTGCCTGTGGGGTCTGGGGGCAGAAGCCAGCTGGAAGTACTTGCTGTGTGCCGTTCAGAGGTTCATGGTGTGTACCCAACTGATCAGCAAGACACTGAGGGAAAATTATTTCTCCCAGACATCTCTGGCAATTCATATTACTGCCAAGTGTACTCCAGGCTCCAAATACAACTGTCTAGTCTGCAAAGCCTTCCCATGGCCTTAGGACACCAGCCACCAAAAAGAAACTTGGATATGATTTTACCAATAGGCTTCTCTGTTGAGAGAAACTTTTCATTTTTTACATATACATAAATAATTTGGTTCTCAAAATGCACCTTCTAGCAAAAATAGCTGTAAAGTAGACAGCAATGAAAAGCTGTAAGTAATACCAAGCTATGATTTACATTCACCAAAACAGTTGGAGCTACTTAAGGATAGGCTCCAGCACAAGGAATTCTTCCTTCAAACAGAACTGAGCCCAAGTAACACCTCAGGCACTGAGAAAAATTTGCCCAAAACATTGCCAAAGCAGCCCCATGATCAAAACAAGAGGGAATAAATAAGTCTCTCAGGAAAAAAGGCTCATCTCTGCTCCAGGTAGTCTGTCCAAGCAGTCTCCTCCTAATATGCAGCAGAAAGCACAAGGTTCAAGCAGGCACTCTCTGGAGATGGGGAACTCACCGAGGTCAACAGCAAAGAGTGGCAATGGCTTTCTTCAGGGCACCTCTTGAACTATCCACCCATATAACTTTAACCTAGCTTTCTATTTAAACTGATTTACATTTGCTTTACTTGCTAATGACCCTACCAAAAGAGGACTGTAGACCCTAGGAGGGAAGTCCCCAGCTCTCTCAGTCTCAGGCCTTTTTCTGACTGCAGGGGGAAAAAGCACAGGGTTTGGCCATCACTTGTATTTCAACAGCTATGGATCACGTGGTTTCATATCACAGAAACTGTTCCAAATACTTAAAATATTCCCCCTCAAACCACTCAAGTTTAATTTTTCTCATGGAAAAAAAAAGATTAAAAATAAAAGGCATGTTTCTTCAAACCTAAACACTGTCAGATCAGACACTGGCACGAGTTCAGACCTAACGTTTGTGAGGCTAGATCAAAGCAGAACCCCAGAACTAAAAGGCAAGGAATGAACAGGTCTGAATCTCTGGTGCCATGGGTTTTTTTGAAAACCAATGTCGTTCCTACTGTGTACATTATTTAAAGGTAATGGGTAAGGCATTTCCCAATGTAACAGGAGGGTGCAGGAGTGCAGCATGCCCAGGAATCACATTCAAGCAGAACAGACCACCAAGATGGGAGGCAACAAGAAAGGCACAGATGGAAGTAGTGTAAAGTGAATGCTGAGAGCTGGAGGGAAAATTTTCTGTAAGGATTGCAATGCCTCAGAGTGAATGCTGGAAGCCTTCAGGCAAGTGGCTGCTCTGTTGGCACATAAGCAAGACCCTGTTTTATTACTAGAATGATTTGAGGAAAGCTCCCTCTTCTACGTCCCTGAAGACTGTCTGCCCACTACTCACTCTGCACTTCTTCCCTCTGCCACCTCCTGTGTGTAACACCCGTACAGTGCTACGTAATGTGGCCCAGGGACAGAGCTTGCAGAGACCTGCTCAGGCATTTTTAATTGCAGTTCTGTCTGAAGCTGCTCAGAGCAGATTAAACATGCAGTTGTAAAAACACCTGGGGTAAAATCCCAGCCCTGTCACATTACCAGCACCCATGTTCAAAAGCTTACTGGAGCTTTGCACAAAAAGAGGATCACGCACACTCTTTTTGGCTGTATACAGAAAAATAGGTAAATTTATTCCAGCCTATGGCCCCCACGTTCCTGGTCTTTGGCCTAAACCATGGGAAAATAACATCCAGAAAAACATCAGGAGTTTGAGACACTCAGGACAACAAGCTGGCCTGCACCAGAACAGGGCGGCTGGGGAAAAGATTGACAACTGAGACCCTGTTGACACTCAGTTGTCAGCTTCACATTATCTCTTTTAACATCATTTGAACACTATTCTGGTGCCAAAAACGTGTGGAAATTTCAGAGACTGAGGGCCTTGCAGCAAAGTCAAACTCACGCACAAAGTCAAATGTGATGCTGAGCCCTGCGAAGTACAGCCCACTGGCATGGGGCAATCTGCCAGCCACTCACATGGTTAAGGATTCTCCCCCCAGTGGGATCTGTGGGAATTCCTAGTGCTCAGGATCAACTTCTCCAGAGACAACAAAATCAAACACCATATTGAACCATCACTCCATCATGGCCCTACTGATTTGAAGAATTTATTTCTTGGATCAGGAAAGTGAAGAAAGTTCTCTTAATCTGTGTGGACTGGCAGGGGGAGGGGGGGAGATTTGCTTTCCTTCTGTAGAAATCCAAGGGTCACAGCCTAGACAGCACATAGGCCCAGGGGAAGGTGATTTGAAAATGCTCTTTATTTAGTTTGCCTGAGCTTAGACAAAAGAGCAGCAAAGGAGAACAGATCATTTTGGCATCTGGGAAGAGGTGTAAAGAAACACTGAAGGGTGCCCACTGAGACTCTCATTCCAAAGTCCTCTCTAACAGTGCCGAAGAAATTCTTCAGGACACTTGGAAAGAATATCAGCATATATGATGCATTTTATAGCAGAACTTGGTTGAACAAATATGCCAGATTGGACAGTCCCATTGGGCTGTAAGTTCAAATTTTCTGGATACTTCCAATTCAACACAGATTTACCCAATTTCCAGCTTCAAGATACAACAATCTTTTGGGAGATCTTAAATGTGGAGATTAGGTGGCCTATGCCTGTGTAAATCAGCTAGACCTGTCGTCAATCCCTTTGCAAAGACACAAACAAACCACATGTTCGCAGCACATTTGCCTTACCCAACAATGTCGCCAATGGAGGATGAAAGCATGCCAGGTATTTCCATCCAGCTGCTAAATCAGAACCATTTTGCTTATAGAAAATCTTCCAACTACAAAAATAACTTCATTCCAGGTGGTTAGTGGTGGGCTGGGTGGAGCAACAGGGTATCAGTACTGTTGTCCACACAGAACCATCATGTTTTAGCCAAAAACATTTAAAAAAGAAAAACCCTGGATGACATACAAGGAACACCTACAACTTTCTGTGCATGATCCACTAAATGTATTGCTCCAGCTGATCTGAATTATGTCTTGCATTTGCAGATTTATTTCAAAAGACATTGGTGAGTAAAAGAAGAAAAACCTGAAATAAGAGCCTTCAGTAGCCCTCCTGTGAATAAGGGCTGTTGCTTTTATTAAGATAAGAAGAAATCACAGTGCTAACACCAATAATGTGTGAAAGCTAACAGCCAGCTCTGGCAAGAGCAGAACTCCTGCCAAGAGCTGACGAACTTTTCAAATGTGACTAAACTAGGGCAAGGCCCAAGGTTTCCTAAAGCCACAGCAGTATCTGAGGAGATACTTAAATCATGAATGTGTCAAGAACAACCCTACAGTGCCTAGTTCTTTCTGATGTCTCTGCCCTAAACACTTCAGCTATACCAACAAAAGTTACAACTAAGTTGAAAGAGTATTAAAGAAGGACTGTGTTTATTAAAATGAACAAAAATGCATGTTTATTTTCTGAAGTTTAAGGGCTATCCCTTGAAGAGTAACCAATGCAAAAATGCATGGCTCGTTCCTCCCCTGATGCAGTCTTGGCAGAGAGAGCTTTGTGTGATGTTCTGTTTCAGCAGGAAAGCTGCTAGTTGGTTCACAGGTGACACCACAACGTGTGATGCCCTCAAGTGCCATTTCACAGCCTTCAATGGCAAGCTGTTACCATTAAGCCTGGTTTAGCCAGCTAGATCTAACCCCAGCCCACAGACTGCCCAGTCATAGTCATGTTGCACCGCACCCGAGCCTTTCCAAGGAAAGGTAGAGTCCTGCACCTGTCTCTGCAGCCAACCCAGGGCTGAAACACTTTCACCACTTCTGCTAGAGACCACACCATTGCAAATGAAGCACAGAGGTGCTGGAAAGCCTGGCAATAACACCAAGTGCAAGCTGGGAAGGGGTGAAAGTAGTGTCCCACTCACATCTGAACTGCCACAATTTGCTCTCTATAGAATTTTACTATTTATAAATTGTTTGACCTTACATTGTGAGCAACAAAACCTTACAGGTAGAGAGCAATATGTTCATTCTCTGTTAGCTTTAGCTACACGTACTGAACGAAAGAGGACAACAAGAAAAAAAATGCCTGCAAGTTGAGGATGAAATTACAGCAGGAAAAGACATGAAGGCAAAAATCTTAAATCTCTAACCTTCCTCCTTTAGTAAAGGAAAATCTTAACTCATACTACTTATTACTCCTGATTGTTCAGACTCACTGAACCTGTGAACACACTACGAAATGAAAACTTTCTTCTTCATACTTTCAATGAATTAGAACATAATACTCTGCCCAAATTCTTGGGTCACCTTCTGACACATAGGTCTCAGCCCTGACCTCTAGAACAACACAACTAAAAAGAATTTGGCTAGCTGATATGAAACAGAGCTTCCAAAATGCTTGTCACATGAACCTTAATAAAGCTATGATAAATGGTTTTCAGAACCAAAATAAATGAGAGCCCTGGAATACCCTGAAAACTCAATCTAAGGAAATTAAACTATGATTAACACTTTTTCACCATATTCTACAGAAACAGTGTTTCTTCTTTGGGAAGACAGTGCTTTCATGATGATTATTGGGAGACTGGGTATAAGTCTCCTTTCATCTTGATTACTTATTGAACACACACATTCCTCCGACCAGTAAGTTCTGATACAACCTTTACTTTTACTTTCCTGGAGTGACTTGCAGCAGCACATTCACCAGTGTGGCCAACATCTATCATGTGTGCTTTGCCCTGCCTTTGAATTAATTTGGGAATCCTGTGTGTGCGCTGTGGTCTCTTGCTTCAGCACACATGCCACTGGCTGTTTATGATAATGACAGGCAATGGTGCAGCTTCTACTAAAAGGAGTTCCTGTTTCATGGTCCCTTACTAAGAGCCCCCTGGGGAAGTTACGTGTCAGAGTTGAGTCACCCAGTTCATCACTGCCAAAAAGTAGCACATCCCATGCTCCAGCCCTGCCCTTTCTTCTCTCCATCCCAGCCATGCTAACACACCCTTTTCTCTTGGATCAAACTAATGTTCATTAGAGCCTTCACTGAGCTGATTCAGTTCATTAACCCAGGAGCAAACAATTCACTTTTTTGTCATGTTAGTTTGCTTCCAAGCCAGCGGATTGAATCCGTTTCACGTGGGGCCTGAGAAGTGCTAGACATGCTGTCGGCCAGGGGCAGGAGCCAGCCAGGAGCAGGAGAGAGGAGCCATAAGATGAGGACAGGCCTCTGGATATCCCCAGCACAAAAAGAGATGATCAGCTGTAACATGTCGCTTTACCTTCAGCAGTCTGACCCTGATGGAAGGAGGTTTCTTTGCAGCCAAACAGTGACACAGCTGCAGCTCTTCTCCTTGAACTCTCAGCAGTGTGCCATGAACCCTCAACTCAGTAAGGAAGGACCCTGACAACCAACAGGGACACTCTGAACCTTAACTAATACCCTACGGACAGCCAAGGCAAAAAGTAACTTTGATGCATTCATTTCAGCTGCTGGTGGTGGAGAAATGCACACTGCAGCTTTCTGTGCTTGCCCATGGCTAACAGTTTTAAGACTGCTTGTACTGAGTGGGCCTTTCACCACCTGCATCCAGGTGGGGTTTTTTGGGAAAAAAAAACAAACCCAAAACAGGTCTGCACAGAGTGAGAGATAAAGGAGATACTGGAAAGGTACAAAGCTTGTCATATTCCTAATCCTAAAGGCCTTCTTCTTTCTGTGCTTATTGCAGATTACCTGCCCCTCCCTGACTATTCCTGCTCCTTGCCAGCATTTCAGACAACTTCTTCCTATTTGCCTGCCTCCTCATGCACAGAGACCCTACCTAATTACCTTTATACAGCTCCTGCAGCCTGTTCCTTTTATAAGCCCTGGAAGGCCATTGCTCTACCATGCATGTTTACAAGAAATCAAATACTAATTAATAGCCAGAAAGCAAAAATTTTACACATATATGCCTGTATTTGCACATGAATATGTATCAAATACATATATACTTAAGTATGTATAGTATATTTAATATTACTCTTTCCCCTCTCCCTCTATTCTTTGAATACCAGGGCAGCTAAATTCCACTGGAGCTTAATTTCTGTGACTTGGGAAATGCAATTTTAAGGTGCAGTGCTACAGTATGCTGGAGGTTCGCCTAGCTCCATCCAGTTTCTTCACACAAAAAATAACGCACATCACTGAAACTGACTGAGTGACCTGACACTCCCTTCCAACAATGAAAGCATTTTGTTACTTTTCCTTAACAATAGCTAGGAGGGAAAGGTTCCTTCTCCACAGCTGTTTCTTGAGAACCTCCAATGCACTGCAATGACTGACAGACCTTTCAATAGAAGAGGTTGGGCATTTATCCATCATGAATCGATCCAAGCCTTTGATAACCTGATAAAAGGATGCAGTTGACTGCTTTGTAAAACAGTCAGGATTTCAAAGACTGTAAAACAGTGGATATCATAAGTATTTAACCCATTTTCTCAAAAGCAGAGTTAATCTGCATAACTTATTTTCTCAGCGATACTCATCTACATATTAGCCTTACACACACAATCTGACCTCCGATATATCTCAGCTTTCACTTTGATTTTTGGCTTTACTTCCTACTGTGTTTTGCATCCCAAAAGCATTTCTTGTAACTTCCCAGCCAAAGTAAGTGAGTTCAGTTCATAAAGCCTGTGCAAGCAGCTCCCTCAAAACCTTCTCCTGTCCCCACCACAGCATCCATGATATCATCAGTACTGGGTAGAGTTAACATCTATAACAGAAACTTCTCCAAAAGCCACTCTTGCCACCTTTCAGCTCTGCAATGAATTGAAGCACTGCTGCTGTGCAGTGAATACACCTGCAACTCTGAAAATTATAAAGGAGGAAAGCAGACAGGTCCTTTTAGGTTGTAAAAGAGGTTATGGTCTCCTTCCAATAACAGTTCCTATACCCTTTGATATTCTATCTACTTTATCATTTCCCCCAGTTTTGCAGAATAGCAGCTGTCATAACAGAGCTCATCTTCTGCACTGCCTGTCACTGCGTGGAGGGAGATCAGTGCAGACGGAGAAAACACTTGTTGGGAATCTTCAGCTTGCCTTGGCTATGAGGCAAAGATGAGTCACTGCCTGACCCAGGAGTCAGGGGTCACCCCCTCTGGAGAGTCACTGCCTTGTTCAGTCCACTCGCAGTTAATCCCCCGTGAGTGGCTCTCGCCAAAAGATTTCTTTATCCCCTTGACTGAAAAAAAAATAACAACAGAGTTAACAAGCCCAGTAAAAATCCATGACTCAGGCAAATCCTCAAGGATCAAGTGGGGAGCGGGAGGGAACATAAACTAATCCGAGAGTCCAAAATATCTTTTGCCAAAGCCTTTTAAAAAACAAAAACTTCACTAGGGTCTCCTCGTTAGTGGCGATTACAGGGGAGGCATTTCTTTCATTCTTTCTTAACTAAGAATCTCTTCAGAACAACACAAACAAGGGTGCCCATTGACATGGTGCAGTGCTTTCTAATCCATCTGAGCAGCTGGCTTTGTATGTCTTCTATACATACTGATGGAGGAAAAAGGAAGGCTTCTTGGGGAGAAGAGCCTCTGTCTTCTCAGTGAAAATACTTTTTTTACTGCTGGATGGCCTGCAGTGTTCCTGTGGAATAGATACCATTCTTTTTCTTTAATAGAAACATTTTACAGTACATAGTTTTGAATATCAGCAGTGACTCACAGAAGTTATAAAGGATAATTTCCTTCTTTTTTCCTCAAGAGAAAATTACAAACATCTCAGACATTGGTTCTGCCACTAGTTTTCAAATCTGAAAACATCAGTCCATGTTTCCTGGGGTTAAAATAAAAGTACTAGCAATGTCACTAAATTTCAGTAGACGCCTCACAAATTAACAGGAGAACAAACCAGGGCAGCATGTACACAAGAGCGAGCAAAAGCCTCCCATGCACACAAGGGCCTGGATATACCTGTGAATTGCCTGCAATACCAGCTCACAGTGTTCATTTCCCAGGTCTATTTATGGGGTCCAATGTGGGAGAGGTGAACCCTCAGCTGCCGTCACACCATTCAATGGTTCCTAGCTTGCACCAGCACCACTGCAACAACTCAGAGTTGCAGGAAGCAAGCACTTCACCCCATTCCCTGTCCCTGCCATGTGGCCCCATATGCTCCCAAGGGCACCAGCTCCAGCATTTACTTTTCCTTTCACAGAGCAAATAATAGACAAAAAACAAAGCAAGCAGCCAAAAAAAAAACCCAACAAAACCAACAAACAACCAAAAAGAAGAGCTATCATTACTACAACAGGTAGGAATAAACACTGACAGGGCACAATCCTTCTCATCGCAGTCTACAACTTTCTCATAAGGGGAAGAGGAGGGGCAGGCACTGATCTCTTTTCTGTGGTGACAGTGACAGGACTTGAGGTAATGGCCTGAACTAGTATCAGGGGAGGTTTAGGTTGGATATTAGAAAAAAGTTTTTCACCCAAAGGGTGTCTGGGCACGGGAACAGGCTTCCCAGGAAGTGCTCACAGCACCAAGCTGTGTCAACTGACAGAGTTGAAGTGTTTGGACAATGCTCTCAGGCACATGGTGTGACTCTTAGGGGTGTCTCATGCAGGGCCAGGAGTTTGACTCGATGAACCTTGTAGGTCTCTTCCAACTCAACATATTCTGTGGCTCCCTTTTCGTAGCATTATTATTCTCTTTGGTTCAAGCTACCTTACAATACGATCTTGCAGGATTTGTCTTTACCTTCCTACTCCAAGGCCTTAGTCCACAATCACTCTACTCTCTCAAAGTGGTGTCTCCAAAAAGCACTTTTACTGTTGGGTTTCCTGTCCTACTGTCGGCTTTCCTGTCCTACTGTCCACACAAGTTCTCCCATTTTTATTTTCCAAATGCCAACATACAAACTATAGCAACAGAGTTGGACCCAGTACAGTTCTTTTTGCTGAATATTAATCCTTGTAAAAAGCAAAATTACACTTCACTTTCAATTTGAAATTTTCCAGTGGGTATTGTAGCTTTTCCCCACATATCATCTACGCAACTAGCTTTGGTTAGCTGAATTTTTGGTGGACTTCAATTTTTTGTTTCTTTATATGAATCATATCAAATAACATTAACGTTGTCTCCCTTGTTGCTTTGTTTGTTTATACTTCATTGTATTTCCCATGCCATGTCTTTTTAATCAAAGAAGTTTTCTCTGTTTTGCTTCACAGACGAAAGCAGAAAATTTTCCAAACCATCATTTCCTTAGCAAAACTGTGGGCCCTAGCCTTAATTTGAGGGGTGCAGGTGTAGGTGCTGTAAGGGGCAGCACCAGGAGGTGCTGTGGCAGTGCAGAGCTCTGTTAGAGCAGGTGCAAGATGAGGCTTGGAGTCAACAGTTCACTGTTTTGTCAAATGCTGTTTGGATTCACAGCTGTGTTTTGACCAGCTTCCATAACTTCATGCCTACATGAGAGCCCTTCTCAGGCACAGCTTCCACTGAGCCCCCAAAGCAGTGCAAAGCCTTCAATAGTGCACACTTGGCAAAGATAATGCAAACACAGCTTTTATGAGCTCCAAAGATGTGAGTCAGAGCTCACCTCTTTCTGCAGGCTCCTTCCCCTCCCTGCAAGTCAGAAACATTTCCATTGGCCTGCTGGTGAAAGATATCTCCTAAAGCAAAATATGTTCAGATTTTGTGTTACATCTGTAAGGACTTTTCTTGCCTTAGAAACAACACAGAAAAATTGCTTTGAAAGTTGCTAGGAAAGGAAATTTTAACTTTATGAGCAATTAAAAATGCATGTGATTACTGGTCTGTGTTTTCAAAGAACATATGTGCATATCTATAGTGAAACAATAGGGAGGCATGACTGAGAACTAGCATTTAATCCTAGAAACTTTGAAAAATAGTTCAGTCATTGTTTTGAAGGTCCCAATCCCTTCCAGAGCTGTCAGCTCCGAGGGTAAAGTCACTTAGCCTTATTTAATGCAGGAATGAAACAACAAGGGGAAACACTGCATAAAACAGCCTGGGCAAAGATACACATCTTCTGGGAGCAGTCTAGTTATTCTTTTCCGCTTAAGCCAGTTTCCCCTCAAAGCTGTGAGTAAAGGAAACAAAAGGTTGGATATACTTAAGACTTTTTAAACATAACTAGGCTCCTTCATTTTTCATGTCTTTCATTTGCTGGGCCTTTGCAATTTGCCTTCAACCTCCCCGCTGTGAAGTCCTCAGTCAAGTCAAACCTGTTTGCCCTTTGTGTGTGTTCGAGTGCCCTTAGACCCAAACTCAGCCAACAGTTTAGAGTAAACAGACCTACCCAGGGAGGAGCTGGAATTTGAACTGCAAATCATGTGTGTCCCAAACAATTACTCCCTCTCCAGGTGAGGGAATGCAGCAACATTTCTGGTGTCTAAGCAAATTTCTCCGCAGCAGTTTGCAAGATGGGAGATCGGTCTTTTTTCATCACAGGCAGGGCAGTGCCTTAGAGAGACTCATCAACAAAAAACCTGCTTAGCTAACTAGTCTGCTACTTATGCTTACCTACTGCTGATTTGATGAGCTAATATTTTAAGAACAGTGGGAACATCCCGGAACCACCCTCTTACCTCAGCGATTATGTCTAAATCGTTCTGCCGAGTATCTTACATAAGAGTTGCATAAGTGATGCATTCTGCTCCTGGTAAATTTGGCTGCTCTAGCTAATGAGGAGTACCACACTGTGAACTTCCCAAACTGCAGAGCTCCAGATAGACCAAAACTGCACTGTTTGACACAGTGCTCATCCTGTGACTGACCTTTAAAAGAAGATTAAACCTAGGCAAACTATTGTAAAGCCTGAGCAAGCTGAGACCTGGCAACAAAGGCAAACACAAGCACAAAGGAATCACAAAGAGGAAAGAAAAGGATAGGAATAAATAAGGGAGAGTGATAATCTCTCTCCATCTGAAAGAGCAGGGACCAGACCCAGATCTGAGCATGGAGAGGTTTTGGTATGAAGCACCTCCCTCTACCTCCTTCTCTCACCACCACTGGTTTAGGGATGCTCAGATCTGGACCTGTGAACTCACCTCCTACGTATGCATGTTCTAATTACACTGGATAGTCCACTCATCTCTTGACCACAGAATTTAAAATGTAAATGACAGGCCTCAGATAAAGGCTACGTATTTGTGAAAAGAGCATGCCCCATGCAAGACCTGCACATCCTGCTCCCCACAGGAAAACATCTCTCTTCTGCATTGACTTAGAAGACTTCTCCAAAGACATGTCAGAGTGGTGGAAGCTGAGAAGGATGAGCTACATAATTAGTGTGGAGAGGTATCAATTGCAGGCTGTAAACTGGAAGAGTAACTTCAGAGAGCTCCATTAAACTCTAGGTATTAATCATGATTTCATTTTTCTTGACTCTTTTCCCAAAGCCCGAGGATTCAGGCTTTGTATGCATAGAAATGCAAGAAGAATAACACGCACAAAATACATGGCCCACATTTGTCATATAGATCCTGTTATACTTAAGTCAGAACCCAATGATACTTTGACTATCACACAGATATCATGCATTATCTTCTTTATGTAGAGAGTACGTACAGAGTTACTTAAAACTTACACTAAATCTGTAAGAAAGCTGGCCATTGGGACTAAAAGAAAAATTTAAAAAATAAAGCAACCCATGAAACTCACAGTGGTTGAGAAATACACTAATGAAGGTGGATGGTGCAACCGCTATTTGCCTCCCTTGTCATTATGAGGTAGTTCTTATTATGTGATCACATACTGCCTAGACTCCTGCCTCATTTACTGCATAATTATAATGAAAAGGAAGGTAAAGGTCTTAATGTGAAATGTCTTGGAAGGTTGATCGGGGAGTCACATCAGCTTTGCTATAAGACACATAGCACAGTCTACACAGAAACACAGTCGAAGCTAAAAAGCATATCTTAAGCACCAAGTATTTTATTTGATGTGACCGGCCTGGTTATATATCAGGGGGCCAGCCTGGGAGAGGCACGAACTTGGGATCTAGATTTGCTTGCTGTCGGCAGGTGCTACGTTGTGTTGTGACCTGTTCCAGCCACACCTATAATCACACAACGAGCTACAGGTAACTCCTGAGATTGCCTTTTATCTTTAATCGCTTCCTGTTCACACTTCATGCTGCCAACACCTCCTGTCAGGATTACTGCTGTTTATTTGCCATGAATATCTAAGAATATCATTCATCCCAGCAATAAAGGTTTCCATGCAGTGAGGCATGCTTCAGAAGTGGCCTGAAGTATTTCCTAAAAGTTTGCTTGACTGACTTGTTGGTTGGGAAAGTAAACAGGAAGACCTACATTGTCTGTCATAAAAAGCAACAGTATTAGGCAGGCGGAGATCACTGAAGCAGTTACTCCAGTGCAGTTTTCTAGAAATTAAAGTCTCGTACGCAGATGAACTCATCTACCAGTAGCACCACTACTATGAGTCCAATCTTGAAAGCTCTTAGTCAGGTTGATTTGTTTCTTCTTACAAATACCCCGATGAGACACAGCTACAGATTTTAGATAAACTGCATCTGTCACTAACTACTCAGACTCAAGATTTCTAAGAGATGATGGTTTTATTTCGTTTACGATCCTAACTGCACAGTACAACAACTGAGTCATACCACAGGCTCTTAGACCATATCTCCATCTCCCACCTACACATAATGATACCTCAGTGGTCAGCCTAATTGCTTTCAAGACAGTGCTGAAGAGCCTAGTAACTAACTTCTCTCTCATGAGGACCTGCAGGTGTCGGCAGCAGTAAGTCCCATCATCCTTGCTACATCCCACCACACAACCAACTCACGGATGGACATCACTGACCTTTAGGAAATGTTGTTTGACAAACACTTTAAAATACCAGAACCTGTTTGGGAGGCCACATGCAAAGCTATATCAGGGTATTTATAGATCTGAAAACAACCCCTTTTTTATTGAAGAGAGAAGTAGTAATAGAGAGAGAGAAATAGAAAAATGAGGGCACACTAAATGAAACCATCAGAAAGTTACCCTGAAACAAAGGGGAAAAGGACTGTTTCTTGCACTAGTTAATATTCAGCTGTGGAGCGCATTGCCACAGGATACTGCAATGTCAGTGCTGAAAGGACTCCAAAAGCAACTGCACCAAGCCATGTAACAGAGATCTATCAAAGGCTACTAAGCTCAAAGATACCAACTTCAGCTCCAGAATGCAACGCACTACTGAAAACTGAGAGAGTTTTGCTGTTAGAAGCACTACTAAGTCTGTCCTTCTCTTTTAGCTCATTACTGAGCACTGTCAAAGGCAGGACAACAGGAGGTAGTATCATCATGATGCCTGTTAAGCAAGGGTTCCCAAGTAAAGCTTGTCTTCCCACCATTCTTCATGCACTTCCTGTCTCCACTGGACCAGACGCAACTGTGATAACCTCAGCCCTGGTGAAGAACTGCCAACAAATAGCATCAAAATGACAGACACTGGACATGCTAGAGCCTTCAAGAGTCAGCATTCAGCCCCTGTTCAACATCGCCATCAGCCTCACAGAGTCTGATCAGTGAGAATTATTCTACATCTTCCATTTCACACACTCTTGCTCTCATTCTCTTTCTCAAATCACAATTTTGCCTTTGACCAGACTCATCTGCTCCCTAGGATAACAAAAGTAACACCTCATCCTCACAGCAGTTATGGGCACTTCCAGTGTTGCTTTTTTCTTCTTCTGTTAAAAATGTCCCACTTTATAATCAACATAAGCTGGAGTGGTTTTGACTGCTGAAGTTTTCCTACTGCCATTACACAGTTTCATAACTAATACTTCATTGCCTGAGTCAACCTAAAACTACTGAAAATGTCAACTATTTCAAAATTAACTATTGCCAGAAATAGTCCCATTGCTTTCAGACAATCTTATTTTGGCAGATACCCCTTGAATGCAGAAACTGCAGAATTTTTAAGTCTTCACCTATCCTTCATCCTCATCAGTATTCAATAATACTGGTTTTGCATAACTCAATAATGAGTTGCAATTATACCTTTAAGAGACTTTCAGAGGGCCAGTTCTCTCCTGGTGTGTAAACACTTCATTTGTGTATATACTGGCTATATTCGGCCTTATCACTTGCAAAAATGTACTTAGCATTTATTCTCAACGACCCTCTTCCACTTTCTGATGGTATCAGCATTCCACATAGTCAAGAAATATGGAGAGCTACATGAAGGACCAAAAGCAAGTCCTGTACTGTTGGATGGACCGATTTGTCACAGGCCTCGGTAACTTTCACACTCCTCAATATACAATGTAATATGGTTTTTTGTGCTTGGTAGTACTGATTCTCCTACTTATAAATTATAGCAACTTCCCCTGTTGCTGAAAAACCAAGCATGCTTAACTCCTCCTTCTTATGAAAAATCTTAGACAGTAGTCAGGAGACAACTTCACGGCTTTGAGTAAAACAATATTGATTTTTATGAGTCTAACCACAGATTATAAATAGCACACTGACGGTTTACCCTTATTTCATGGGTGGCACATTAGCATTGTCTTTATCACTATGCCATGAACAAATGAAAGATAGAAAAAAGTTTGCCATATTCAAACTATCCATCTAATTGTGGAGCTGCTGCACACAATTGTTTTGTACACAGGAAAGAGATGTCAGACTTTGCTAGTGCTTGGAGAAGGAACAGAAAAATGATGACCAGCAACTTTAGAAAAGTGTCTCTCATTAATGAATGGTTCTGATGGATTGCTATCGGAGCAAATAGCTATCTATAAACAGAGAACAGGGATGAATTGGAATACACCAAACACTTATTCTTTTACAGAATTCAGGCAGCCAACAGACTCTAAACTGGAACCTTGTTTCTTAAACTTCCCTCTAGGAAGGATTTTATAAAATGGTGGGATCTCAGTCCACAGATAGGATCTTTGTCTAACACCTCATTCTCTAAAATATCAATACAGATTTTTAAAGATTGCAAGTAATTGAACCTGTACAAAAAAATACTCTCAGCAATAATTTTGTCCATTTTTGCCAGGCTGGCTGGTTCAATATTTTGGTAGACACATGTGACTTCCACAGTGTGCTCCCTACCTTGTCTCATGCAATAGGAATTTGAAAACCCAGAATGTTTAATGGTTTGTTTTAACTGGTGTCACCAAGATATACAAACACCTCTTTAAAACAGTGCTCTGAGAACAGGACAAAAATCAATCCTTTCCATATGAAAACTCACTTCTTTAGATCTTTCTTTCAGGAAGCAGAGTTCTTGTGTCCTCTTCCTGCAATAGGCAGAAGGACACAACCCAACCTAGAGGCCATGTGTCCAAGCATCTTTCCTTTCATTTTGTATTAGCCCTTACAGCAGGCTTTTATATGCTCTGGAAAACGTATGCTGCTATAACTTTGCAGCTGCTGCTGGCTGTAGCAGCCCTGTCTGAATCCAGTCCAGTGTAGGTCAGCAAGAGTCAGTGCTGGAACGAGCACTTCCTCACTCTTAGAATTGCATCATCACATCAGTCCCCACCAGAGTGTCTTATCACTGATCATCTGGGGACAGAGATTTTTGTTAATTTGCCAGATGGAGCTTAGTAGGGCAAGAACTTTCTGGAATACCTGAAGGAGAGAAAAGCTATGTGTGGCCTTCTCTCTCATTTTTATTTTTAAAATAAAAGTAAAGCAACCACTGTTAGCTTTGGAGGAAGATCCTCTGGGTTATCCACAAAACCAGAGAACCTCAAGTAAGTAAAGGTCTAAAATAAAACAAAAACCAGTAACAAATGCATTGTTTTCTCTTGCTTCTAACACAATACATCCCACTAAGCCCCTAAACCCAATACTGAATGTATTTAATTGTGATTATGCTGAACACAAGATTACCGGAGCCAGAAAATATCTTGGACTTGAATCAACAATTGTTTTCCATTTTGAAAACTTCACAATGAACATGGCTGGAGACTTGGCTTCCACTCCCTGAATGAAACCCAACATCAACTCTGGGTCCTGAGAGTCCCAAAACTGAAGTGACCCAGATGCAACAAAGGTCAGTACAACCAAGAACCACCACTGAATTTACTATTTTTGCTATCATAATGTCTTTAGTCCCAAGCCAGGACCCCTAGTGCATTAAGGAATGTGCAAGTCATCTTGCAAAAGTAGTCCCTACACCAAAGACCTTACAGCATAAGTTTTACCAGGCTCTATTAACCACATAGAACAAGCAAGGGGAGCATGAGGGACCTGGTAACCCAAACACAAGCACATACTGGCACAATGAGCATTAGTCATGGCTTACCACTAACTAATCACAAAAAAAAAAAAATTTCCAGTAACAGTTCTCACTTTTACCAAGAAGAGACCCAACAAAGTTTATTGGTTTTTTTTTTAACCTCTCTGCAGTCTCAGTACTGAACCACCTACAGACAGAAAGCCTTTCTCTTTTTTACTAGCACCATGACATTTTGCTGCATCTTATGCACTGGGCAGGGGGAGGGGAGGTAAACCATGGCAAGCCAATCAATTAGGTGTAGACTGGCCTTTCTTTTCATAGTGAAAGGTTTTTATTAAGAGTGAGAAGACTCCAAAACTTGTTCTTATAAGGAGGTGTCAATAAGGTCTTTTATGTAAAAGCTGAGGGCAAACCTACAGTTCTCAAAAGCACGCTAATATTTCCTCTCGCGTGCTTTCCTCTGAGCCTGCTGCTCTAAGTGCATTCACCAGACCAGCTTTTATTAATAAGATTTAGTACTCTGCACAATAGTTCAGGAAGAGTTGGTGATCTTCTATGTGCTATTTATTATTTTACTAAATTTAAAGGGTCCTCAGCTTATATGCTTATGCTCCCAAGCCTCCTTCTGGGTTGGAAAGGCAAGCCACCAATGGTGGTACAAGGTGCAGTTTGGCTCCAAAAGGGGGGCTGTGACCACATCCTGAGGGCTCTTCCCCGATGGGATGTAAGCCTAGGAGACGAGCTTTGCTCAGCTAAGGACTACCCCGTGTTGGCTGGAGGCACTGGGGCTATGTGATTCAGCCCACCACTTTTTTTTCCACCTCGGGCTGGGAACTGCAGAAAGGGGTTGTCCTTTATCTCCTTTAGCACAGGTTCAGACCTCTGGAATTCCTGGATCCTGAAGGAGACTTCAAAAATGCAGAAGGAGAGGCTGGACCCACCTTGCAAAGTCATGCTACCATAACATACAAGCCTCTATCCTCTATTAAATTGGAGGGGCCTTCTAATTATTAAATGTAAAAGGGCCTTCTCCATTTCTCCCTAAACTAAGAAATGCTAGGTGAGCCAAGCAAAGTAAGTAGATTCATGTGCTCTAAAATCACACCATCCAAGCAGACATGAATCCTTTTTCTATTCAAAGCAAGGCATTGTTTGTGAGCTAACTATATATTCCCCCATGGTCACGGTGCAAGAAAAACATTCATTCTGTCTTTGACACGATACTATAATTCTCCAGGCTTCCTCACTATAGCGGGTTCAGGGTAAATTCCCCATTTGTCCTGGCCTCACAGTTCCAAACAAATGAGTCCTAGAATGACAGAACACCATTTCACTGAACTAACTAGCTGCTTTTGGCTTTCTTCTCATTTCTCCCCTGTAACACAGGGCCTTTTATCTTGGGGCTGTCTCCTCCTGGGCATGCCTCCAGCTAGCCTTAGTGCCTGCTGCACATGAGCACTGTCTATGCAATATCAGCATTGCTTTAAAAGTGTACCAAATGCAGGAAAACAGTTCCTTTCTCTCCCTCCCACCCCCCTTTTTTAATAAGAATTTTTCCATGTGGTTGGAGAAATAACATCTGGAATTACTGAAGGCTGCCAAAATGAGAGAATGAAAACAATGAGTTGAGTCACACTTGAACCTGCCAACTTCATATAATTCAGACCTTCTTGAGGCAGTTTGGGGGAAAAAAAAAAAGGAAAATGTTTTAGTTTGCTTTTTGCAATGCAATTTTTTTTCATCTGCTGATGTCAGTTACAGAGTCATCCAAGTCTTAGCACCACAGCATGGGCATTCATCCTTGGAGCACTCTGACATTTCTGTATTTCATCTATACATATGCAACAGCAGATCAAGGTTTCTTTCACTAAGCAGAGACTCACTGAACTAGTGGAATCTCTCCCAGGAAGAGATGTTGAGCCTGATTGGACTTTTTTATTCTATCCCACAGTGCAGTGCAGAGAATTTGAAATTGTCCGAAAAGTCCCTTCATTTTTCACACTTATGAATAGTACTGGTATGCTCTGGTACACTTTAAAGTGGTTGCATACTGTTCCAATGTAGCCTCTGCAAAAGATCAGCCTCTATATGATGCCCTAACCCTTATTAAGGACATTACATTTCTCTGTCTAGTCTAGGAAAGACCTTCAAGTGTTTCCATGGTCTGAATTTTTCACCTCTTTTCATCTCAAACAGTTATGCTGTGTCAGCACACAGGCCCACCAAAGCTGCATTGCCAGGACCCATAGAATGAAGTGTTAAACTGTTTAATGAAACAGGAAACTCAGGTGATACACAACACCAGCAAAATATCCTGGAAAAAAAATCACAAATATGAATCAAGCCAGGCAGCCTGAGGAGTTTTCCATGGAATTTAAATGCAAATGTAAGTGTGTCAGGTGGAGGAAGAAAAGAGCAAGCTGGAGCCTTGCATATATGAGAGAGAACACCACAAAAGCACAGCAATCAACAGACAGCAGAGAAGGATTTGTAGCAATACTTTGGGGAAAATCTAATAAAGAACTCTGGATAACAGTTTTAGATAGAAAGAACTACAATCAGACAGAAAACTTTCTCCTGCTGATTAATACATAATATATTCAGGGATTTATAGACATTGCTTGTAATCTGCCTGAATCCAAGACATACCAAATTTCATCATCCATCCATTATTTTCTTCTCCTTAAAGAAATCACTCCAAAGACTTAAGTCTCGCTGACTGCTAGGTCAGGCAGGGTTGCATAGTTCATATATAGGCAAAGCATGTGAAACTATTGTCAATCCTGTGTAGTATCACCTGACAATGGAAAAAGATGATGCAGAGTCATGCAGGATTACCACAGGAGATGGTATACTGTCATCATGAGAGCAGATACAGTAGTAAATCTTCTACAAAAGTACTTTTACTAGTCCTTAGAAACAGCCCCATTATCATTTATACTAACATTCCCCTTGTCTGACATTACTTACTATTATCGTTACTATTACTCCTGTGGCAGGAGCAGGTGACACTCATAGCAGCTTTTGCAGCAGTATCCCAGTGTGATAATTCCACCCTGGCTTCAGCAGCCCATTACTGGCTCAGGCAGAAGGCACCTACTCCCCTCGTTTCATTTCAAAAAAGCTGCCATTACATCAGGCCATGGCAAGCCACTCTCTGCACAGCTATCGCAGCCCCTTTCTCTCAGCACAAACCTACTGGAAATTCTTATCGAGCTTGCCCACTCCATTGTTCCACACTATCACATGTTATCGGAGAAGTCACTGCACATTTAGCACACGTCAGCTTTTTGCTTTTCACTAAGTCCCCTGGCAACAGTTCCAGTAGCTCTCCTCGCCTCAAAGGCTTTAAATAATCCTACCAAGATGGCTGAGCCACTAGAGATGCACTAACACCGCTCCATTACGTGGATACACCTTTGTTCCAGGATATGGCAGGGTAAGACTCACTATTTAGTTTAAAAGCCTTCATAAACAGTAAGCTAAAAGAACCCCATCTAGTTTAATATCAAAACTGGAATGTCTACAAGATGTGGCTACACTGATTTAGTTTTACTCTTTTAAATTCGCTCCTTATCTTATACCAAGAGTTTTCCCATTTAGACAGTGTTAGACTGCTAAACGGTACTTAACCACCCATTATTTTGTACTTATTAACTTACTGTCATTTAACATAAAATGCTTAGGCAAACCATGAGAGAGATCAGGATTCTGATCCTCATATTAAAAAGAAAAGGGCTCCAGGCATTAGATTGTGAAATATGATTTCCCAGGATATATTAAATTCTGGGTTAGTGTTCTTTTTGATATCACAGAAAGTCAAACCTCATTTCATAAGAGGGCACTTCAACATGCTTTGCATACAGCATGCTTTCCCTTGATAAAGGCTCTGTGCTGCAGCGAACTTGGAATTTGATCAGAACCTCTGGAGCACCCAGCAGTGGGTGTGGAGGAGAGCAAAACCCACACCATGAACCTCATCTCACAGAAGTTCCTTAGATAGTTTTACAACAAACACAAACAAGAGGAACGAGCCAAGGGGCTTAGCAGAAAGCATCACAGGCTTGCATTATGCTGCAGGAGGGACTGCAGATGCCTAGCACACATCACCTATGTAATAGCATGTTAACTTCATTTCTGCAAGAGCCACAGAATGGCAAACAAAAATATGCATTTAGGACCACTGGTGACCAAAAGGGTCCTGAGGCCTGAACTTTTTTACATACTGTCAGTCTAATTACAGAAGAACTGTTGAGAAAAGCTTATTACCAAAACCTAGTTGCAATATATGTGTTTGGGACTCAGATTCTCACAGAGTTTTAGAGGGAAGTTCCCCTCAGTCCTCACGGTCTTGCATAATTTGTTCAGATGTTCCTTTAGCTTTAGCATATTTCAAAGTGAAACATAGGTTGAAACACAAAAGCACAATTGTTTACAAGAAAACCTACCATGACCAATGTTATTAGAGAAAATCAACAGGAGGCTGCATAGAGAAGGAAAGTTGGGAACAAACTAGAAGGAATGTCCTGGTAATCCGGGGGTAGACAAATTACCAAAATACACCACCAACCACTCTAAATTCCTCTTTCTCCTCTGCTTGGGCACGTAGTTCTCCAGAAGCAGAAGATTCCCGAAATTAATGGGTACTATCCTGAGGTCAATAGAATAGTTTTTTACCCAACAATTTTAAAGTGAAGGTCCACCACTGGCAGTCTGTCTTTTAAATTTATTACTTTGATTGTGCCATGGTCTGAATCAATTCCCTGTATAGGTGGCTGCTAAATCTGCAGGCTGACACAGCCATGTGTGGCATATTAACCCCCTTCACAGGGCTAGCCTCATCTGATTGTAGTTGCTGAATAGGAGCAGCCAAGCCAAGGGTGACATGGTCAAGAGCCTCTCACCATTCTCCAGTTTGCCTCAAGCTGGAGCATCCTCCCTGATACACACTGCCACACCACCTGCACTCCAGTGAGATGGTGCTGGCAGAAAGCTGTAAGCTGCTGTCCTGCAAATATCTGCTCTTCCTTGGCAGAAAACCTCACTGTTACGTGACCTGGTCTTGCTCTAATGCAGTGACGGTGGTTGAGTATCTTCGGTGCTTCTCTCAGACAGCATGCTTGGAATAGACAAAAGTGAATTTTCAGGACATTCTTATCAGCAGGTCACGACTTATAGCAAAAAGAAAGGTCTCCATAGCACACCATATGAAAAAAATAAGGGATAATGCCAGGGTAGGGCTTGCCTAGAAGCCAGCAACAGTGATGATTTGTTGCAGAGCACTCTAGAATTGGACTCTGGACAGTGAACTTTAGTAACTACTTAGCCAAAGATCCCTGTATCTTCTAGATCAATTTATATACTTACTGAAAACTCTCACAGGTAATATAGATAAAAAGCAATAATATGAGATTATTTATATTTTATAAACATCATTTGTTATTTAATGAACTTCATTATGTTTTGTAACAGATTAAGACTCTTCCGTATTAATTCTCGTAAGATAAATTGCAAGCCTCATCTCCAGTGAAATTTTATCCCCTTCTTTCACCCTCCCATAGAGTAGGGTGCTTTGTAATTTGTGATTATCTTTTATCACACTTTTATTCTTTTATTTGCTACAACTCATTTTGATGGATACCTTGATGTGTGATTTGATACTTGCTTTTTAAAAAAGGCAGAACTCATGCAGTATCAGAAATTTACTTATATTTAGTCATTGTTCAATTGCTTCTTCCTGTGTTTCAAGCTTCCCATTGCCTGCCCTTACTGAAGATCATCTCTAATGAAGGAGGGAAAAGGAAGGGGAAAGGGAATATTTATGAGTTTCATCAGATTCAGTATTTTTTGTAAGCCTGTGTTTAGTCTGAAAGAATAGATGAGACAGTATAGATATGTCACCCTCTCTCCCTTTTAGTAGTATCCACCACTGAAAAATAAGAGTATTTCCAAGGAAAATTGTCCTTGCCAACTGAATTAGGACCATAGTTTTGTCAGCTGGGAAAACTACTCTGCTGTAAGTTGTGCTAAGAAATCACAAGGTCTTTGTTAGTGGCACTGCAAAAGCGGCCCAAGTTTCCATGTACGCAAAAAATGCTACATTAGCTACTGCAATAATTTCTGGGGTTTAAAATCTATTTTTAGCCAATATATCTGCCAAGTCTTTATATCCATGGATGGAAAAGTCAACTATGAGAGGAACTAAATAATTGTTTAACAAAGAGTTAAGTGAAAACATTTGAACAAAACAAAAAGCTTTTAATTCACTTTTTGTGAAGAGTAGCTATTCAGAGAGACCAATGCAAGATAAAAAAACCCCAAACAACTCTGTAAAATATTCATGCTTCCACTCAACTTCTTAAAACATTTTTAAAGCATCTTGCAGGCTTTTCAAGCCATTGGTGTCAGTGCTTGTCAGGGCCTTCGTATGACAGAACAGGTGTTTTGCCATGAACTCAAGTACAAATCTCATTTTGATTACCTATTTTTAGTAATTCTCATTCCAGGAGTCTCTTAAAACCTGCCATCCAGATGATGAGGTGAGCTACTCAGATTTTGTTTAGGGTGTGGATGTGGATGGATTGTTTCTAAACAAATACAGCTCTAGCCTTTGTGGTTGTGGCAAATAACTTAACATGATCAAGAGTGCAGCTCCATAACCTCAAATGCACAGGGAAAAGAAAAAATAAAATAAAAAATAGGTCGGTTTTGAATATATTTAACTACAAGGATGAGTTTTACAATGCCAGGACACAGGGTTGAGCACAGCTATAAATCAGAATCTCTCAAGCCCCACGAAGTGGAGCAAACTGTACTTACCTCACCCTCAGCCTAACACTGCAGCCTGAAAATATACAATAGCCAGTGGTATCCTATATCAGCCTGGCCCTGCTTCATGGCTAAGCAATCCAGCCTGTTTCATTCTTTTGCCTAAATTCCTTTCACTCTCTCCAGAGACAGCTCAGCTGCAAGATAATAAAACAAAAGAGCAGGGAGTATTATATCAAACCTCAGCAAACAGGCTTTTGCCTCTAAAACTACACATGAACTCATGTTGGGCATTGTAAACTACAGTTTATAACAGTTTCTTCTCCCTCAACTAGTACACCCCCTCCATTAACCTAAAGTATAGAATATACTGTACTTAAAAGAAAAGGGGGGCAGGGGAAGCAGAATCTCTCTGTACAAGCTCCTTTCTTCTCTCAGATAAACAGCATACTTATGTTGCATCTAGGACAATTATGGAACTTTTCAGAAGATATTAAAAATAATTCAGCAATTTATCTCTGTACCATGGTTAATGTTGTGTAATTATTACTGAAAGGTAACTGCATCACCAAGGAGACAACATACAACAACGTTAATTTGTAGTGAGGTGTCCAATGTGTCAGTAGCTCCTTTCACAATAACGGAAATAAGAAGAGCTATCATTATTCAGTGAAATCAAAGCTCACAGACACCTTAAATGCATGCCAATTTAAGATTCAGATCAGGTGTTCCTGAACCCTAGCTTCCTCCTATATCCAGTGGTCAGCATAGTCCTCCTGAGTGACAAGAAGTTTGAATTGCTTTTTAAGACTGAGCAAAAAAGTGTCTGGGAGGGTTAAAACAGATTAGGAAGGAACTGTGAGGTGATGAATGGAGCCTGCCCCTGCAAGTCTTCCAGGTTATCTTCATCTTCATGCCCACTGGGGACTGACTCACAGGTGTTTTAGGAAGAAGCAGCTGCCTGCTTTGTGACATTTCAGCTTTTGCCTCCAGGTTGAGAAGAGCTTACAGGACGAGATACACAACAGAGAGGAGACAGTCTGCTGGAGATATCGAACTGCATTTGCTACATCCAACACAGAGCTCGTCTGGCAAGTGAGAAGAAAGGTTTCCACATTTCAAACTCAAAAGGAGACCAGCCCCATCCCATTGACAAAGGGCAGAGATTCTAAAAGGCGAAATGCATTTAAAGCAAGTTAATGCCATTAGCGAATTTAGAGCTGCTGAAAGCTGCTTGACATGGGCTGACATTTCTGGAGAAGGACATTCTCCAGTTGCAGGGCAAACAAAACGGGAGAAGGCATTGCCCAGCTTCCCCCTCTACAGGTCGTAGGGCAGAGATGGAGGGGGGGAAACATGCATGTGAAAAATCCTGCCCAGCACTGAACAGGACCGTCATATTAAAAAGCCATGCATTGTATCACTCGTGCCTTGCTCCACACCAAGCCCCTCAGCTCTTCCTCCTGTGGGTAAGAGGCACACAAGAAAACTGCATACCAATTGAGAATACTTATTTTCTCAGTGCAGTCTGAACCAGTGAATTTAAGCTTAAGTTAAAGCAATGGATTGAGAAATCAACACAACTTAAAGTGAACTCTAAGAGTTGTATGGGCTTCTAATAAATTAGTTGGTCACCAGCAGAGTCATGGCAGTATTAATGTAAGCAATATCACAGTTCTTGGAGTTTTCCTTTCCACAAGCATAAACCAGACTCATAGCATACCTGCTAGTTAGAAGATAATCCCAGCAGATAAGAATCTGAGCTTGCCTTGCCCAACACTAATCAATATAGTATTATCCTGTCTTCTAAGATTAATTGGTGATTCATAAAGTAAGTAAAAATTGTCATTATTCCGATCTGACACATGGTGAGTCTAAGGTGTGTTAAGGCTTACTGGAAAGAAGGGAGGAAAGAAGAAGGGAGGAAAGAAGAAGGGAGGAAAGAAGAAGGGAGGAAAGAAGAAGGGAGGAAAGAAGAAGGGAGGAAAGAAGAAGGGAGGAAAGAAGAAAGGGAGGAAAGAAGAAGGGAGGAAAGAAGAAGGGAGGAAAGAAGAAGGGAGGAAAGAAGAAGGGAGGAAAGAAGAAGGGAGGAAAGAAGAAGGGAGGAAAGAAGAAGGGAGAAAGAAGAAGGGAGGAAAGAAGAAGGAGGAAAGAAGAAGGGAGGAAAGAAGAAGGGAGGAAAGAAGAAGGAGGAAAGAAGAAGGGAGGAAAGAAGAAGGGAGGAAAGAAGAAGGGAGGAAAGAAGAAGGGAGGAAAGAAGAAGGGAGGAAAGAAGAAGGGAGGAAAGAAGAAGGGAGGAAAGAAGAAGGGAGGAAAGAAGAAGGGAGGAAAGAAGAAGGGAGGAAAGAAGAAGGGAGGAAAGAAGAAGGGAGGAAAGAAGAAGGGAGGAAAGAAGAAAGGAGGAAAGAAAACTAGAGGCTGAATTTTTAAGACAGTACTGAGCTAAAAATACCTGCACCCATAGTCTATAAAGTTTGCCAGTAATAATGGTTTTGCAGTTTTACTGTAACCTTTGTCCTAGGAAGATTACTTTATCTGCAAGTCAATAGCAACACAAATTTTTATGAAGCAGGGGACAAAATCTGAGCAAATTCTCCCTTCCCCCACCCCTACCCCCACCATGCAACTTCAATCTCCAAAGTCACATTGAGTCCAGAACCATGCTAAATCCCCCCAGAAGCGTGTGAGCAAAGAAGAAAGAGCTAAATGACCAGGAAAGGGGCGTTCCTTGGTTCAAAGAGTCACCGAATCTATTTACAAAGGAGACTGAGAGGTCGGAGCAGGGTCCGTGCAGACATTCAGAATTACCCCAGCCAGAAACAGACCCTGCATCGCTTTGCAGTGTGCCAATCTTGTTCTATCAGTGAAACTATAGTAACTACATGACCACTGAGGATTAGTGTGACCCTGGGTCATAAAACTTGATCGCCATAGATTAGCAAAAGATCAGGTCAGCACTGGAGATGAAGGCTTTTTTCTTTCTTTTAAGGAAAGAGCATCAGAAGTGGGATGCTAATTCTGCTTCAGATCAGTAGTAAAACACACACATGACAAACCAAATGTGTGCTTACAAATATTTTGGCATATTAGATTAAATTATTGCACACAGACTAAACAGAGAAATCTGAAATGCAGGGTCTTATGTTTGGGATATCCTTGGAGCTTTTATACAAAGAAAGAGAGAAGTTTATACTTTGGCATTGCACGGCGCACAGTCATCCCATACCTGCTGCCTAACACAAACACGGCTCGCTGCATGGCAGCAGCGTATCTGTCAGTGCAAGAACAC
This sequence comes from Corvus cornix cornix, assembly GCF_000738735.6. Classification (NCBI taxonomy): domain Eukaryota; kingdom Metazoa; phylum Chordata; class Aves; order Passeriformes; family Corvidae; genus Corvus; species Corvus cornix. The sequence continues at coordinate 25,421,398 of NC_047056.1, forward strand.
AGAGGTCTAACAGTCAAAATCCTTCTCCTTGGCTACCAATTTGACTGTGCTGCCCCTTCAGCCTTTTGTGGTACTTCTAGTCCTTTCCAGATAAAAAACAGCCTGCCCTCTCTTCCCCAAGGCTGAGTTTTAGTCCATCTGCCCTTATTTTCACCTTGATTTTGCCTATTTTTATCTCACTTTAGCTCTGCACATACTGCATTGGCCTTGTCTGATAGGTAAGGCAGCCTCCTGCCTTCTACCTACCTTGATCTCTTGTGAGTACCACTCCTTTTTGTGAAGCTTTCTTAGGACCATCTCCTCACCAAGAACATATCCACGCACTCCTACCTGTCATTGCCCTGCACACCAGGTTGGTGTGAGCCAAGGGGAAGCCTGTTGGGGCAGGGAGCTGGCAGAGGCAGCGACACCCAAACGAGGTCAGGCAGAGAGCCAGCTTGGCCAGGCAGCAGGCATGGGGAGCAAGGAACACCCAGGCACCCAGTTCGGCCGGGCGTGCAGTAGAACCTCTCCTGGAAGATGAGAGAGAGCAGCGTTACCTCTATCAGGCAGAGGAAACTGCAGGACAACACTGACATTTGATGGCAACTGCATGTTGGAGGGGTGGTGAAGGTTGAAAATTAGAAGGTACTAGTCACTATGCTGGTGCCCTGGCTTCCTTGTAGGGTTCTGGCCCCAAAAAACAAATATATATTGCTTTTAGAAAAAAGCTCATGAATTTAAGAAAAGGATCACTCAAATGCAACCTGCCTGATGAGACAGAAGTGCCTAGAGTCATTAACCCTAGAGGTCCTTCCCAGTTCTGCATGCCTCTTTTTTCCTGGAAGCAAAAGGTGAGGCATAAAGGATCTTGTTGGACTGGTATAGTTTTCACAAGTTAGAAGGAGGAGGAGACTGCAAAGCACTGTCTGAACTTCAGGGCTTTTTTTAAGAAGGAAGTTTCAACCTTTTCTTCTCCTTTTTTTGAAATACCTAATGACCCAGCTTTGTGTTCACACTTATCCTGCAAAACAGTATGCACCAAACTCCCAAATGAGCCTTTTGCTTCAAAGTCTTCTGTTCCTAGGGCTGTTGAAGGATGAAGAAGAGTACACTGGAGTTCAGTGGGGCCAGCACATCCAAGGAGATAAACTGGGTAGTTACCCAGGCTGACAGAACTGGAGGGGCAGCATTTCTGGGATGCTTTCTTCAGAGCTGCTGACTGGTCAGCATGGCTTACTATGCAAATGTGGGGGGAATAACAACAAAAATTGATTTTGCCAGAACCGCAAAATAATTAGGACAATTCCTGCCCTGCAGAAAAGGTATCTAGGAGAAGTTAATTGCATCAGTGGAGGGTTAAAAGCCTGTGCTAACTGTACTCAGAACAGCATCAGCAAGAGGAGTAGAGCTACACCAGCCACGCGTGTCCAGAAAGGGCTTCTCTTACTTCTGGCTACCCACCACCCAGAGTACCCCCTCCTGCCTCACCTCCACCTCCTCAGTGCCTCCTCCAGGAGGGCACCTCCTTTCCTCTCCCAGCTGCTGATAAACACAGGCAGGGGTCTCATTCTTCCTCACACAAAAACACCTCTTCATGCTGATGGCACAGAGAGGGACAATAAAGAGCAGTCAGGAGGATTCTGGGATTGCAGCATTAATGAGACTCTTAATCATTCCCTAGAGGAGAAATGACCCAAAATACATGGGTTTAAAAGAACTTCCCAGACGAGGCCCTGGTGGAGCGTCAGCATTTCTTGTCAGCATCTAGCAAGGACACCTGACCACAGTGTACACATCTTCCTTGACAAAAGGAAGAGAATTTACCTCGAAATTCTTGCCACACCACTATGCACCTTTCTCCTTGCCCACCCTAGCAGAACTCTTCCAGTCCTCAGAGTTTTCTCTGGTGCCATGGTGCCGCCCCCTTGGCTCAGTGGTTTCAAACCTCCTCCTGCCAGCAGCACCCAACACGGCCACCATTACTGGGTCTGGGTGCCATGGACACTGCCTCTAACCCCTCACTACACTTCACAGCAACTGAAGCCCAAAAAATCATTCAATCTCCCTCTTCACCATAAGGCTCTCTGCATGGGGGTTTGGCTTTCATGGGGCAGACACCTCCAGCATAAAATACCTTCCCTGCTCCCATCTGCAGAGGTGTGCCTGTCCTGAGCATCTGGAAATGGGTCTTTTCTCCTTCTAGCCTTTGCTGCCCACAGCCCCAGGCCCTGAATGCCTGAGGAGGGCTTGTGAGACAACTCAGGCTCCCACCTCAAGGGTGCCATAGCAGTACAGACACCTCTGCAGAAATAGCTAATATGAATCAGGCCCTGCAGTCTTTGGTGTCTGATAACTTAAAAAAAAAAATCTCTTCCTGGAATCTGTGGTTGAGAAACGCTTGTGCCAAGTGCCATTCAGCTGGTAGCTATAGCTACATATATATATGTTTATATTTGACTTGCACTTAATACCACATGAACTGGTGAGAGTGAGAGGACATTGATCTCCACAGCTTTGCTTCACAACCAAGGTTGTGACAACACGAGACATGGGTGCACCACAGCATATTCATGGATTGCAGTTTGGGCAGAAACAGTTTGTAAACATCAGCAGAAACAGCAAAAAAAAAATCAGTTGTGTTGTGAAACAGTGACATGTGCCACTAAGAGAGTTTACTTTTCATGTACAGCGTTCCATATTGTTCCCATGCTTTTCAAAGGAAATTATTAGTGTTATTAGCACAGCAGTCCTCCTTTACAAAAGCAACTCTAGCCACAGTTAATGTTTAAGAAAGAATTAAATATTAACTCAAAGGAAAGCACAGAAGTCATGGTTTCAGACCATACATCAGACACACAAATATTGCTGTGAAAGCACAGGGGAATAACAAAAAAAACCCCAAAAAATCCCAACAAAAACCCCCAGCTTTGGTTCCCAAAGCTAAAAACAAATTTAAAATAAAATCAGCGTTCTCCTGCTTCATCACCTTCAGGTTCCCCAAGACGGAAGGACAGCATTGTCTTTCTGCTTTTCACCCCAGGACAGGTAATTTTCCTCCTGCATTTGGTTTAGCAATGACTCCTTAACAATAGAAGGTGGATCACAGTGACTTAACCTGCTGAGGAGGGCTGCAATTTGATTCTCAGCCTGAGATTTGCAGGTAAGATAAAGTGCAAAGGTGACTAAACATCACAACAAGCAAGGTCTAGCCCTGTGGCTTTGCCTGGAAGCAAAAACGGATTATTATTATTATAGCAGCAAACCAACCAAGATCTGTTCCTTTTCTCCTGTTCCAGCTCCAGTATATGAAAATCCTTGCAGCTGTCTGAAGATGGTTTTATAGTGGCGAAATGACTTGTTACATGAGTTCATAACATGCATTCTGCCATATTCTACAATAATCCCTCATTCTCTTTCCCATCTCTTCATTCACTGCAAACTTATGAGCTGAAAAATACCACATGAATATTAACTAACTGCACCACTATAAATGCGCTTTTTTATATTGCATACTATGCTGAACTTCCAGAATAATATTCTCATTAATAAGTGTGTTTGGTCCTAGACTAAATCTAAAGCATACTTTTCATTTTCAAAATGTAAAAAATTTAAAATATATTTACTAATTAACCCATTTAAACTCTTACTGAGGAAGCAAACTATCACCATCATGTTGCTGTTAAGTTTTTACAGGGAAGAGTCAGGGAAGTAAAAAAAAAAGGGGGGGGGGGGGAGGGAAGAGAAAAACAAAAAAAAGAAAACAGGAAAGAAAAGTAGAGGCCAAAACAGCTTCATAAGGAAAGTGACAAATCACTGGCACCAACACAACCTCATGGACTGCCTCTTTCAGCCTGGAAAGACACCGGCAAGGACTGACCATTACCTGAGCAATGTGTGCTCTTACTGAGCAAGTGGATGAAAACTCCGCTTATCTAAGGGAGCCAAGCAGTACCAAATGCACTGGAACAGGTTGTCCAGAGCAGCTGTGGATACCCCATCCCTGGAGGTGTTCAAGGCCAGGCTGGATGGAGCTCTGAGCAACCTGGTCTAGTGAAAAGTGTCCCTGCCCATGACAAGAAAGAGGTATGTGTGTATGTGTGTGAAATTACATCTCTTGAAGGTCTTTTTCAATTCAAGCTGTTCAATGATTTTATTATCTGTCTACTACAGACACAATAACAATATCTAACAACTCAACTGATTTCTCAAAATCCAAACAATAATTTACAACAATGAGGCAATTCATATGGCTTCAGGTGAGAAGGTCTCCAAGGCCCTTCAGAAACTCTGTGTACTTCTTTATCTTTTTTCCCTTGGCTTCATTGCATCATGCTTTACAACTCTCAGCAGGTATTGGCTAACTGGGGTTATTAAGACAAGAATATGACATCGCCAGCATTTTAATACATTGCTTCACTATATCTTTCTTAAATATTTTCTGCTCTCAACAGACTGATCCAGCTGCTTTCAGATGATATTATCTTGGACTTCTTGTTCGTTGTGATAACTCTGGGAGACATGCGAAATTCTTCCCCTACGTCCATCCCCTTCTTACACGTCCGTCTGCACTGAGCGGCTTGTTCCACAATTCTTCCCAGTCACTGCCCACACACTGGCCTATATGTGGCTGGGCTTACTCTCTATCAGGCCAGAGATCTCACAATCTTAGTTGCACAATTTCTTGTTACAAGCTCGTTTTACGCCAGGTTGGTAATCGTACATTCATCAGCCTCTTTTATAGTACTCTACATTTTATTTGAAACACTGTTCTCCCTAAAAGACTTGTGGGGTTCCTGCCAGGAGCTTTAGTGATGTTTTCTTGTGGCTGATGGTCATGGTTTGCTTGAATGCCTTCACTCTTTTTCTAGAGCTGGGCACATAAGCAGATCTGCAGCTAGACTCACCAGGACAGAAGCCTGTAGTTCTTTAGAGCAGTTCGGACAGTGGCAGCTGCCAGACCGTACTGACCACTGCAAAATGGAGGCAGGAGATGGGCACACAGGGCTGCTTCTCAAGCACGTTCCCATTCACAACCAAAGTGTCAGGCTAAGGCAGGAAACAGGTACTTCCCAATAAAAACTTTTTCAGAGGCATTTTACAGACAGTATAGAAAGAGTTGCCCAGCTCAGGGGAGACATTTCCATCACTAAAATTCACAAGGCCTAATGTCAAAGTTTCCTCAGGTGCTTACATTTCCTGTCATCATTACATTTATGTTCCTATAGACCGCCTTCATAGAGATGAATGGGGCATTACAGAGGGCAGAGACAGCTGTCAAAATAGAAACATATGAAGATTTAAAATCCACAGGATCCAAAAGGTTCAACATCCCTGTACCCAAAATTCACATTTCTGTCCCCAAAAAACACCCACAACTTACTTCCAAATTCCCTTTTCAACATGATTGATTGAGTCTTAGTTCTGGTAATCAGAATGGTGTGACATAAAAGCAACTAGCTAACCTTCTTAAAGAACATCTCAAGAAGAATCTCACTCACTGGTACCATTTTGGTATAATTTCCAGAGAAAACAGCAGGGTCACCAGCATATTTATATAAGTGATGGCTGTGCCCCTGGCTATGGGTGGCACAGGTAATTGTATCAGGTGCCATAAGTCTGGAAAATATCCCATGATACATGTTTGCATCCAGATCTCCAAGTGGCTGCTGAGAAGCTAGGAATAAATACTCTCAGGAAGAACCTGAGAACATGTAAGAGCTTCAATTGATGAAAAAGGTATAAAATACCAATTCACTGTGGGTATCTACCATGGCACTGGCACTACTGGGGTCAGGATATCGCAAACTGGAAACTCCAGCCTAAACACATTATTGCAGACAGCCATGGTTTTGTCTTACTTCCATTCTGCCATGGAATAACTTCCCTGTTTCCAACAGGTTGATGAGTTTGAAGTTTTGATTTGACAGTTTCCATTCCTCTGAAATCAGTCCTCCTATCAGTCTACAAAAGTATCACTGGTAACAGATCCTGTATGCTAAAATACCTTGTTGGCAGCCCTGATAACCTTCATTTTAGCCTTGATCTTAAATGCCATCCTCAGCCACCTCCATCATTTACTTGCTGATTCCCAAAATGTGGTAAGGTCGGTGTTTTCTGCATCCACTTGCCAGTACCCTCAATACTCAGTGTCACAGATGGCTGCTTTTCATTTTTGCCACTGGTTCCCCAGTCACACACACTTTGTAATGAGCTCCAAGGTGCTCAGCTTTTCAAAATTACACCTCAGCTGTCTTTCCGTGATGGCCATATGCTGATTGCTTGTGTAGACTTTACAACTGGCAGTGTTACCTTCCCTCCTCCCCCCAATTTCTCTATATCTCACAGTTTTTCCTCCTCTTACAGCAATTACTCCGTGGGGCAAGCACTATAGCAGCTGAATTCTTTAATCTTTTTCCAGGTGAAGAGTGCCTGGAAGAAATTTCAGACTTTCAAAAACATTTTGATAATCTTTCAGAGGTTTCGCTGTAGGGATACCGCAATACATGTCTGCTCAGACTAGATTTTTAGAGTTCTTTGTGTCTCTATTATATTAATCACTCGTCTGTCCCACAATGCATGTCACAAATGTTATGAATTTATTAGTATGTAGGTAAGTAGCAACACCAGTAGTAACTGCACTTCCCCTTGGTGTCTGCCCTGAGGTTTTCATTGGCAAATAGTGACTAACATTTGCAGTGCTTGATCATATTTTCACATTCTTCCCTTTAACAGTACAATGACTTTACTGGTAATGCCCCACCACACAACCGTTTCCTGTCCGCATGCATCTGCCCTGAGCTGGTGTTACACTCAGGTTTACAGCCATCCCACACTTATTGTAGAGTTGAAGCACTATCTTGTACAGACTTTTTTTTTGTCTACACATGCTTAAAAGACTTTTCAATAGTGATAGCATCTGCTAAAATCGATGCAGGTGGCACAGTACATAGAGCATTTTTAACTACAACAGAATTTCTTCTCCCCAGAACTTCCTTTTCATTTGTTTATCTTTTCCTGCTTTCTTCTATGTGTTTGTTCCTGCAAAAAACATAGCTTATATTTATTCTTTTTCTCTGTTTACACTGTGTGTGATGTGAGTTGCCTCACTCTCTTGGAACATAGCTGTCATGTTTGTCAGGCTTATTCATAGCTTTCTGTGCAGTCCTGCTCAGAATTACCTCATTTCTGTCCTGATCACTGAAGCACAGTTTGACTTTTGAGATTTGAAGTTCACACAAATCATCTGGTTTGCGCCAATGATATTAACAAAGCACTTCCCAGCAATGCCTGATGAGAACCTTTTGCATGTGATACTTTCTGCATTTCCTTAGTTTGAAGATGTTTCTGGAGTGCACCTGGAATTTTACCAAGGCTCCTTCAAGCTTCCACTCCCTGGTCCTTCTGGAATCTATAACAGGTACTGCACATCAATGGTTCAACAGGATCTGACCCTCTCTTTCTTTTTCCAGTGTACTTAGAGCAATGTCAAAGCCTTCTTGGCCTGTACTGCTGGCATTCAAGTTCCTTGCTTGTGTGTATTATAAAGATCCCTAAGTTTCTGATTTCACATATTCACAGGAGGCCACTTATTTCTGACACCAAGTTTGACACTTAAGCGTGAAGAGGTAGGCCAAGGCTGTCCAGCATTTTTTACTTCCTCTTCATGAACTGCCTCTTGTCATCAACCTTTTCCTGAAAGCAGTGTTGTCTGTTTCTAAACATTACCCTACATTCAGTGGACCAAACTACCCTAGCAGCTCTCCAAACACCAAAGTACTTCTCTTAGCACACTTCAGAGCTGGTCTGTTAGAGAAATCACTTTAATCCTGTGACTGAGAAATGCTGATGCTAGACATTCAAAATTGCTGCTTTGACAAGTCTTACAGTGTAGTCTCTTACATAACAACACATATAGGAGTACCATAGATGTGGCAGAGTGCAAAAGATATAACCCACAGCAGACAAATTTTAAACAGGTCTTTTGTAGTAATACAGGACGCGTCTCCTCTGCCTTGGGTAACCTGACAGCTTAATGTGTTAAGTCGTGCTGTGAAATGCTGCTTTATTTCCTGCATGCATGGACCTGGACCATGTATGAGGGGCAGCTGTGCATGTATATCCTGAGCTTGGTCTGGAAAGACCAAAAGCATCATCAAGGAGCCTTCTTGACAACCACAGCATGTATTCCTATATTCCTGCTTCAATTAATCTAACGGCAGATCTTGTTCATCTGCCTTGAGCAGATAAAGTAAAACCATTTGAGTAAAAAATGGCCATAAACCACAAGAGAATATGTTGTAAGACTTATTGATAGCATTCCCAAAACGTCTAGAGTGTATTACAAGAGTTGCATACATACCAGGTCACGCATAAGCTCAATGTTACTTCTACCTCTGTTAGTAGTAGTAACAGACAAAAAGGAAGAGACATGCAAATTTCAAAGTCTTTGCTATCTGATAAGGCCTGTCAGAACGAAAACCAGGAGGTACTGCCAGAACTAAATTATTTCCTCAGGACAAATCATGCATTTGGAATCAAGCAATACGGGCTGAACAGATAAAACCCATTTGTATAACATAATAATGGACAGGCATATATTTCACCAAAATAGTAAATACATACACTCTCTACAAACAGAGGGCAAAACCACAGACATGGCAGACAACACAACATCCTTTCTGCTGAGACTTGAACAGCAAGACACAAAGGAAAAGCTAAAAAGCAACTGACTGATAGATATGCATATACTTTTTGAAAACCCTATGGCTCTGAAAAAAAACTCAAAAAACAGTCAAAGCTGCCTCCCCTCTCACAAAAAGGGATTACACTTGCCTCAACATGAAACTACCTTCAAAGACTACTCAAGAATTTCTAAAATACCAAGGTATGAAATTAAAAAGAAAACAAAAAAACACAACCAAAACCCAAACTAGAAAAAGAACCTTTTTCAGGTAGCTGAGGGCTAGTCAAAACAAACAAACAATTCAAGCATAGACAGAGTGTGTCGCATGTGTGATGAGACAAATTTTAAGGGACGAGCATAGGTAACATGTAAATGGCCTTCACTAATTACATGGAATTTTCCTATCTAGATGGAGACAAAAGGGCTGCTGCAATAGACATCTCTACAGCAGGCCTTTATGAACAAATAGGGCTGCATGTAGGAACTTGGAGTGCTCTCATTTCAGAAAATGCCTGATAAGGACAGGGGCCTTCCCAGGTGAACTGTCTCCATTCAGAAGGGTGGGGCAGTAACCAGGACCCACGACCCTACCAAAGAGCTCTCACAGGCCATCTCCATCACTAAACAAACCAGGTGGGAGGCCTTGCTGCCAGACCAGGTCCACACTGCTCTCTGCTTTGGGACAATCACATATGCTACAGACTCTACTCCTGTTTTGCCAATACAGAGGTGTTTTATTTCCAGTAAGAGATGGTGTGAGACAAGGAGGATTCACCCTGCTATTTACCCTTCATCTCTCCAGAAGCATCTGAGCTCAATAGTCCAGAGTTTCCCTCGGTCCACAGTGAAAGTTTAAAGAATATACTATTTTCAGCTCATAAAAATATATCCTTTCCTGTGATAGGTGATGAAGATCTCATTTTTGAAAACATAAAGGTGTTGCTTTTCCCAGCTACATGCATATTGGAGGAAATAGTACAATGGGGAAAGGAGAAGTACTTACAGATAATTATTCAAGAAACCCCTACAAATTCACAGTGTTCAAGGTTTCTTTTCATAAGCTTACAGCAAACATTCATAACAATTTATTTCCATCTTCCAGAAGGTTCTCAAACATGGACACTACTGACGTTCGTGTGCAAACACATATCCATTAATGAAGATGTGCTAAAAAACTGGCATAACAATTTGCATTGAAAGCATTTGCAGAGCTAATGTAAAAGTTTCTTGTGGCTTGGGAATTCCCAAGGCAGGTATCAAAAAATGAAGAGGAAAAAAAGTAGTAAAAAAATTACAGCTCATTGCAAGCAACCAACAGAGGTAAAACAAACAACAAATATTCAAATCATGTACAAGTACTCTCCAGACTCAGCTATGCTCCCTCTAACCATTCACTGAGCAAGATGAAAAGCTGGTTAAAATAAAAAAAGTTTGCATAATATTGGTAAACAGAAAGGATATATCTGCCAAATGCATTTTTGCTGCAGTTAGTTCACTTTTCTTAGCCAGATTCTTCATTGTTCTGCCAACAAGAATGTCTGCTTATTCTTTCATACTCAGCTCCCCACAGGACTCAGTTTTGTTCCAGGTAAATGAAGACAAGGGTGGACTAACAGGGTGGGATCAGCCAATGCAGGATGGCGGCATCATCCAGCCTTCAGCACTTCACCCCGGTGTTTGTGTATTCTGTTTTTGACTCTTCAGAAAATGTCACCATAACACTATGCTTCCATCAGCAAAAAGCGTGAAGGACAGACAGGAGAGATCCTTGCTGCCTACCCAGACCTTGGGAAACCTCCTGGGAGACACCAGGAACCCTTCCCCCCTGTGCTGGGGAGAAGGGGCACAGGCCATAGAGAGAGCAGCTGGCTTTGCAAACCACCACAGCCCTGCATCCGCAATGGGGGGCCAGCTCCCTTTCTGCGTTGCAGGTCCTTGCCCTCTCCTCCTCCCAGACCTGGGGGCCAGGGATGATTGAATTCAGGGTGTCTCTGAGCATCATCAGCACCAAGATGCAGGCTGCTGACTGGCACAGACAAGGGAGCAGCAAAGCCTGACGTGGGAGTGGGGAGGAGAGGAGGGCTAGGAAGTGTTTTCATCCAGGTCTACCACTCAAGCCACCACATTGTACAACCTCATCCTGCAAGGCTGCGGCAGCTCAAGGATCCTGAAGAAATCATCTTTCATTTCCAAGACATGCTGCTTTCTAGTAGGGACAGGGAATTTCTACTTCCTGGGAACAAGGGAAGCTCTCGCAAAACTATTGCTTGTGTATGACCTACTGTCCATTGTAGCTTCTCTAATAAAGGCACCCGTTTCTATCAACCATTCAAAACTCAGGAGCCTAAAATATTTATTGTTTAACTTGAAATCAGGGATATTTTTCTTTAAAACATATCAAAAAGCCAGCTAATAGCTCCGTGTTTCTCTTTACCTTTCGATTAAACCAGAAGCCAGCCACATCTGTTTAACCTCAGGCTTTGGGGGACTGACATGCCTGAACAGACCTTAACACTGCCAGGGCTGCACATGCTGAGGTAACAGGAGAAGAGCAGAAAGCTGTAGCCTGTTGCTAAGATCAGGCAGCTTCCAAGTCCTAACCATGACCACAACAGACATCCCATTGAAAGGAGGAGCACAAATGAAGGAGAGAGCAGCTGAGTTTATGCTGGATTCTTCACCAGCACTCCAAAAGGCAAGGAGAAAAAGGAGAGTAGAGAAGGGAAGAAAGCAAAGAGGTCACAGGGAAATCTCTGGAGAAATTTAATTTTGTTCTTTTGCTGGCAAAAACCTACAATAGATACATTGACAATGACTTATGCCGTTAATTGCATATGCAGATAAAATGGGTTTCAAGTACAAAGAACCTAAAACGACACTGCACAAAAACAATTTGCTCATAACCCTTACAGACAGTTAATGTCCCCTTCCTTAAGGATCTAATAGCAATAAAAATATGGGGTTGGGATGGAGGTGTATGTATTGAAGGAGTGGAAGCAAGACACGTACACAGAGAAAAACATCTGGTTTTCAAAATTTCTGGTTTCTGCCTACACAGGCAACAGGGTCAGTCCAAAAGGCAGTCAAAACTGATAGCAAAATTAAGGACTGAGTTGTGTTGAAACAGCACCAAGAGGAACTATTTTAGCAGAAAATATAGGTGGGAGGAAAAAGGGTTCAGTTGAAGGAGCCCCTTGCCCGATAGAATTGAAGAAACACACTGTTTGTGTTCAGGTCAACCCAAATCAAATATTCTTCTCCTACTCAACTAAAACTATGTAAATATTTAAGCCAGATAGGACACCATTTCTCTTTTTTTTTTAACTCTACAGCCAGCCAGCCCTGCAGCCATGTACAAACATGCACCCCTCCATCCTGTGTTACCCAGTTATCTTGTGTAAGACTCTCCTAGATACCTACAAAATAAAGAAATTGGTGCTGTTTACCTAAGCTTGGCATTTCTCAGAGCTGAACAGATAACCAGCTTACCAGCTTTCTTGCTTCCCTTCATCTTTTAACTGTACTTTAGCAGATATAAAAATATTTACATTTAGAGGGGGAGCAAAAATCGAAGCTCGTTAGACAAACTGGAGCAGCAGCATCTGTCCCCAGCCAGTGCCACCCATGCAGCTGGAAAGCGTAGGGACAGGAAGGGACGCGGGTGATCCGGAATGGCTCATGGTGGGTTGTACACAAGCTGCAAACACCTCCAGGGTGCCGGGTCCCCAAGGCCAGCAGCTGCGGCCGCAGCCATCGGCACACGCATGCCCGGCGCCCTGCCAGGAGCTCCCCACGCTCCACAGGCTCCGCCAGCACCCCTGGATGCGTGCTGAGCATGATTCACTACCGAAGCCAAAAGCATCGCACAATTAAACAAGCAAGCTCATTTAGCTCATCATTAAAATGCATGCTTGTGAAAGAAGGCTCGGGCGGGAGGAGCGCTAACCTGAGCGCGCAGCCAGCCCTGCTGCGCTGGCCTGATTCCTGCTGCGCGGCACCTTCGTGGCCTTCCCTTTGGCTCCCTGGAAGGTGCCCATGCTGCACCTCGCACTGGCTCATTAGCAAGCTGGCTATGCCAGGCACACAACAAACCGGGACTGAAAAGGGTTAAGGAGGCAGCTGAAATCATCTCTCTCTATTAAAATACAAATAATCTCTATGCAGCTTTATGCCACAGCTACAGTGGGAAAATAACTTAATTTTTCCTAGTCTGCGCTTTGCAAGTAGCAAAATTTTGCATATACATTATACTTTTTATCAAAAGGGACTAATCGTATTCAATAAGTTTTCAAAAAATGCGTATGTATGCTCCCATTGTTTTAAATACTGTTTTAGACAGACTGAACCTTTTTAACCAGCATTAAATAAACATGCCAACTGACATATTTTAAAAATTCTGTTTTCACGGTCTAAACATGACCTGCAGGAGAACATGTCTTTAATACGGTTTGTGATGGTGGTTAAGCCCTGGCTGAGGTCAAACCTGCATTAGACAAAAGATTTTTCTAGAAACCTGGGGAATATCTGTTCACCCACCTCGAAGCCATTTGTTGCTGCAGAGGAGGTTGGTCACTGCCCTTGGGTTTTGCCTCTCCCTTGTAACAATGCTGTAGTTACAAAGGTGGCTCAGCAGGTTCTTCTAATATCATAACTCATTCCTACTGCCTACCCAATTTTCAGCAAGCTTTTCATATGCTAAGTGACAGCAAATCAGATGTAATCATCCCACTAATGTATCCCCTCATCTTCCTATACAACAGGCGGCGTCATAGCACGTTGTCCTTGTGAGGAGCAGGAATGCTGGGCTCAGCACAGTGCTATCAGATCATCTTTTCTGCTTTTCTTTCTAAAAGGCATGTTTTGTTTCCCTCCCAGAGAGCTCAGGAACCTGGGTCTCTGTCCATTTTTTCATGCTTATTTCTAAGGGTACTTTGAGGACAGGTCAGCAGCACTGCTGGCACAGACACAGGTCATGTCCACACAGTCTCCAAGCTGCTCCCCAGTGCAGCAATAAAGGCATGTGTTTGTCTCCAGGTAGCTGCAGAACCCGTGTCTCTTAGCAAGCACTGAGTCATGCCAGGCAAAGGGCTTACCCTGCAACTTCTGCAGTAGTTCCCCAGGTTTCCCTCCCACACCTACACCAGAGATTTTCACCCTTCCTACCAGGACAGCTCTGCTGCTCCTGAAATAACAGCTGATCTGCTGTAGTTCACAGCCCAACACATGACAGAAAACCATTACTGGGAAAGGTGCAGCATCACAGTCCTCACCACAAGCTAAGCTGTCCCCATTTCTCCATCTGACCCCTCCACGATGTACTGCTTCTTCCAGGAGAGTGACTACAGAGGGTTACTACGGCTAAAGCCTCCTTCCTGACTTGGAAGATACAAATCACAGCTGCAAAACAGTGTACCTATGTTCTTTTAACTAAGGAGCTAAGATACAAATCTGTCTTGAGTCATGTCACCCGGACACCTAGAGCTCTCTATGTGCGATGCAAGTAATACAGCATCATCTGAATTCTCAGTCTTTGCGTATTCCAGGCAGTTAGTCAAAATTGTTTCCATTAAGTGGAAAAATTTATAACAGAGTCTGTTCTCTCATTGATGCAATAATGTTTCTGTAAAATAATAATTTCAAAGTCTTACTATTTTTGAACAAAGACTTGGGAGATAGTTACTTTGCCAAACTTCAAGCCTCAGAGTAAATACTTAGCGCATTAACCTTTTTTTGTTTTTTCTTCCTTGAAGGCCATTTAAACAGACATCAACAGTTGTGTCTACCTGGCAATCACTGTTTCTCTCTGGTTCAGTTTCCCCATGCAAAACCCCACAGAGTTTTAAGCCTCGCCACCCACCTAGGTCCTCCTTAGTTGCTCATACCTGTATCTTAAAGGCTAAGTGGCTGGTTTTCATCAGAGTAGAAGCCAGCCTACAAAAATGTACTGCTTGTCATCCTGCTTTCCAACTCTGGTCTTCGAGGCCCGCTTTCCTGGCAGTAAGGAAACACACTGGTTTCTAGGAGAGCTCCAGCGTGATCACCCCTGAGTGGTCAGAAATGACAAGGTGAGCCCTGCAGGACCATGTATTTACAATGTAATGAATGCCAATAACACAGGCAGATGGGCCCTGCTAGCTCCTTGCAAACTCTGAAGAGTCCAGACACTAAGCAAGAAAGCGAGTTTGCCATCCTACACCATAGAAAGGAACTGTGGCCACTTAGGATCCTCCTCCACTCTCTTAGCTTTCAAATGGCAAGCTGAGATCAAGAAAGTCACAAGGAAAGGGAAGTTCAGGTTCTTCCTGCTGAAACCCAGTGACAGGTTTTGCTGGCCACCACACAGGATTGAGGTCTCACCGAAATACCTCCCTCCAGTCTGTTTGTGTACCTGCAGTGCTGCATGCCCCAGAGATCCTGCCACCCAAACCCCTGGCTCCGCACCAGGTACTGCTGCAGGTACCACTGCACAAGATTTTCTCTACTCTCTTTGTAGACTTTTCCCTTCAGGTTGATCTTACTCAACTACCCTCTCCTTATAACAGACTTGAAAACCCTAACTTTTTTTTCTTTATGGGGAAAAAAAGCATGAAGAGGGAAAGGGAAAGGGAAAGGAAGAAAGAAAGAAAGAAATCAAACACTACTAATTAACAAATCCATTATTAAAAAGAGCAAAAGCTAAACAGAAATTGAAATTCCCAGCTAATCGAAATTTCCAAACAGCCTGAATAATATCAAAGACAAAATTGCAGTAATTTCAAACCTTCAAAGGTAGACCGTAATGTTATGGAAGTGGTTTTCAATCACTCCTCCTAAAAAAGGTTTATTTGAAATGAACACCTTTTGCAAAGGGCTGGATGAATCAGCATTTTCCGTTGGAAAAAACCTTCCACCCAAAGATTTTCAGCTTGTTCTACAGCTTTCAGTGAACTTGACTTTCCTGCCTTTCCTGCACCTTGTTTATTTTAGTATTATTACATCATATTTTGTCTCATTCTTGAAGTTCTCTTTTCTGTTTCTTCCCAACTTGACAGGGTCAATATTTAAATAAGGTTTAGCAAATATAACAGTGAAGGGCTACTAGAAGTAGCAGACAGCAAGGCACAGGGCTCAACACATTCCCCAGTTACATTGGTGTAAATCCCATAAGAAGAGAGGAATGACTACAACTGTCCTACTTAAATCATTCACCTTCTGCTGCTAACCAAACATGCAGTTTGATTACTTTCCTAAAAACTCCTTGCTCTGAATTAATTTTATATATTGGTCACAGGAATTGACTAGTTCTCTACATTACAATGAGAACCAGATGGAATTTTGTTTGATATCATATAGCTGTTGAACAAATTCAAACATATGCAGACTGAAGCACTATGTTATGCTAGAGGAAAGAGGATAAGGGAAAAGCAAAGCAGGAAGGGATAAAAGAGGAGTGATGGTAATCTAGAAAAAGAAGCAGGTCTTGTGTATGACAAGCCAGTACCTTCTTCACATAATTATGGATGTTCTTATTCATCTGCTTGCATGCAAATAAGCTTCTCTTTCTTTCCAGGATCCTGCTAAAGCCTTGAGGTTTGTTGATTCCTTGTGGCAATAAGATCCTCAGCTTAGTTACATGTCATAACTTGGAATCAACACTAGTCAGCTCTGCCAAGTTCTGTTAGGCCAGAAGCATCAGGCATAGGGAATATGTAGGGGAGAAGGATGATCCTAGAGACCACTTCAAACATACTCAGGCAGAAAAGGGAATTTCTATAGTGGGCAGAATATGGTGCTTGCCCCTATAATTGCACTGTCAGATTTTGAACATGAGATGTAAAATATGCAAGTGGTAACGTGATCTCTGTCTTACAGAAGACCATGATTTCACAAGGTGCTTTACAGAGTCTCACTAAAACCAGCAGTTCTTCATAACCCACCAAAGGCTCGCACCGGGCAGTGAAGACCAGCAGCACAGTGGCCATCAGCCACAACATGTGCTCCTGGTGAAATCCTGCAGCTAGCCACATTGTGGTAAATACACTCCAATACACATATTAATAATCTAAAGAAATAAATATGTATAAAAAAACTGCAGGTAACACTAGAAAGTGACAAAAACACAATAAGCAGTAAAAAAGACTGATCAATCTAGGGTCTATAGGGTAAGTCCTAAGAGGAGTAGCTGAGGGAGCTGAGGATGTTTGGCCTGAAGAAGAGAAGGCTCAGGGGAAACCTTATTGTCCTCTACAGCTGCCTGAAAGGAGTTTGTGGGGGTCAGCCTCTTCTCCCAGGCAACCAGCAACAGGATGAGAGGACAGTCTCAAGCTGCACCAGGGGAGGTTCAGGTTGGACATCAGGAGGCATGGAGGTCATATAGATAGATCTCTAATTTGGCAAAAAACGACCATCAGAAAGCTGAAACTAAAATAAGGTTCTGATCAAAAAGGGAACAAGGTCTGGACTGGAAAAAAAGTATCAGTACAACAGCTTAGCCTGGAGTGCGATAGCACTCCATCACCTGAGCTTCCTTACCAGGCCAATGTCTTTAGAACATTGAAGGCATAATTCTTCTCTTGCAGAAACAGCCAATTCCCTTTGACTTGCATAATACAGCAATTCACAGCAGGATGTGCTTGCAGCACATGATAATCCTATTAATAATACTAGTGCTAAAAGATCCAAGCAGGAATTAAATGTGGCATCAGGACAAGCACCCCTAGTGGTGTCCTACTACTACTACTATATTTGATATTTCAGTCAAAAAGAAACCCAAAAGCAAACAAGGAAAGAAAAACCAAACCAAACAAACAAAAACAACAACAACAACAAAGCCCTGAAACCAGCATTTTGCAGAAGCACAAAAGGAAAAAAACCCAGCAGATGAGTAATAATACATGGTCAAAATAGCTTTCCAAAAGTCTGATTTGATGAAACCACAATTTCTTCTTAAAATTCAGTTAATGGTAGGGAAAACCTCATTGGAATAAGTATTAAAAATTTAATTGAGGAAACTTAAGAAATATAATTTAAAATCCCGCTATATGACCTTCTTTCTTATTCCTATACGATTGCCTATAACATGAGCACAGAATAGCTGCTTTAGTTCATGCCTCTGTGTGTTTGGTAGGAATCCTGTCATGACTCCAATTCATCTATTGATTGAAATACCATTCCTATTCTAAGTCAAAGTATGACATGTTTGGCACTGAAACACCTTGACACTGTCTTGAACATAGAAGAGAACTTGGAATTTAAAACCTCAGGAAAATGAAGACAAGGGAGGTGGCCTCAAAAACAGTAGTTTTCATTTCAACTGCAGAGCAGGAACAAATTTCAAATGGGCATGATTCCTCAAAAAACTGGTATTATAGGGCTGACTGGCTCTACAGGACAGATTTGATTGGTGCTTTAGAGGGGGAGAGCGGCTGATTTTTTTTTTTTGTGTGTAGGTGGTTGGTTTGGGTTTTGGGGGTTTTTTTTTGGGAAATCTGCCCATTGCAGAGAAGAATGACATCATTGCTGACTTGATTAGGCTTGAAGAAATATTTGATCCAGTAATGGCCAGCTCATCCCCACTTAGAAAGATTGTTCAGATTCTTCCTCCCACAGAAAAGTCATCTGTGCCCATCCTTTTAGGTCCTATATCTCTGAATCAACAAGAGAAACAGTGCCTGGTCAAAGGAGTCCTTTCTTACCTTGCATTCTGTGACCTAATCAAAGACCTTTTGTTGAAATAATGTTGAGTGAACTGGCAGACTCAGAAAATTCAGACAAACCTCTTGTGTATGCCCAGGAATGCAAAGCTGGTTACTGTCCGACCATAACCACAACCACATAAACACAACTTTCCATTTGAGGGTATGCATGTGCTCAGCTGTCCCTTTTACCTTACTGTGCACGTTGGCTGGGGAGATTTAACTGCAGATAAAAGCACCAGTCTCACCATTACAAAGGGCCTTGCTGCAATGTAATATCACTGATTTCATGGAGGCAGGAACTGAGTGAAAACCGGGCCTGGGAGGAGAGATAAGAAATCCAGATATGCATGAGCAAGGACGGAATAAAGAGAGAGGTGGGTCACCCTCATAAGCATTTATTTTCATGTTTTACATCCCAGAATTACTGAAGAACATGAAATAAGTACAGTGTCTTTCATCTATACTATCCCAGAAAATGGTCCTTGTAGCACATGGATTGCCATAGAGTGGGCAAGAACCTGAGACCTCTCTGCTACACGCGTTGTGTCTAATTGCACACCAAAATGGAGTGGGTGACTGCAAACACAGGTTTTCTTGAAACCTCCTAGAATATCAAAACATAGACATTTTGTTAATTATGGCTGTGTAAGGGGACTTTTTCCTCTGTATGTCTGCATGCATGCCTCCCCTTAAATCTCTTACAGACATGTTTATAGAAGGAAGGATAAATATTTTTCCATAGCTTCATGGAAAATTACTATGAGAAACCTTGGAGTAACACAGCTGTGGGGTCCCGCATTACCTCAGCACTAGCAGAGCTTTCTACACACTGAAATTTCATTGTGCTTTGCTGAGCATGGGCCTGCAGTTGTATGCTCAGCCCTTCCGAAACACCTCATCAAAAGGATCAATAATTTTCAGTCTCATTAGTATTTTAGAGGGAACCACCAAGGGAAAAAATTGTTCTCTGACCCAGACTGCATACTGTTTCCCAAACCTATATCTGATTTTATAACAAGGAAAAAGGGATCAGGGAGATGCCACCTCTCAGATAACACACAGAGACCTTGTACATCCTCTCCATTTTCAGAAACTTAACATCCTAGAAATTCACCTCCCAGTGCTCCATGCTCTGAGTTCAGGCAGATATTTTTGTCTTACACTTTGTCCCAAGCTGTAAAAATAACACATTCTTCCTCAGAGGTGGCTGCATTTTTGCAACACGTTAAAAACCCGTTTGCTGCTTCTCAGTAAATCCACTAAAGGTGTCACGAATTCTGTGCAAAGAAGGGCTCTTTATAGAAATAAATTTTTTAAATCCTATAAACAAAGCCATGCACTAGAAAAAAACCCACACAGAAACTGGACAGTTTTCACTGTCTCTGATCCCTCAGATGAGGCTGACCAAGACTGACATGAAGCTGATGGGCAAACTGTAGAAATAAGGAAATGAGAAAAAAAAAAAATCAGGATTAAAAAAATATTTATTATTAAGGGCTTGCTGCCTACTGAATAGTTGCTAACACAGATAAAAACACCGTTCACACTAAAAAACACTTGAGCCACTGTTCCTTCATACTGTCCCTGTCAGTGCACACATCCAAACAGCTGACTGAATAATTAGGAGGATACTGACGTTTATATACTAAAAATTTTATAGTGTGAATATTTTCATTCTGTGTAAATATTGGTTTAAACAGAAAACCGGAAGCTTGAATATGCAAGACAGGCTAGTGATTTTAGGAGTGAATAAGACCTTGGTATCTACCTGTAGCCTTCTTTAACATCTTTGTATGCATTCACTGACACATCAGCCCCACTCTCTGAAATACTGCAACTTTGACTTCAGTAACCTTCCGGTTCCGAGCTGTCCTATTGACAGTGACCTGCTGAATTTGAGATGGATGATAAAAAAATTGACTATGTTTTTGCCCCACAGATTTCAAATTAATTGAAGAACTGAACAAACTGACCAACTGAGCTCCTTTGTGTGCTGTCAACATGCCTGAGAGATGGGATGCCTTCCAGAGCGACAAGGACAAGCTCAGGAAGTGGGCCCATGGAAATGTCATTGGATTTAACAAGGCCCAGAGTAAGGTGCTGCACCTGCATGAGGGCAACCCCTCTGTATGAATCCATCCTGGGGAATGAACAGATCAAAAGGACCTCTGCTGAGATGGATTTGGGGGTGCAGGTGGTTGAGAGGTTGGACATGAGCCAGCCCTGTGCACTCACAGCCTAGAAATCCAAACGTGTCCTGGGCTGCATCCAAAGCAGTGTGGGCAGCAGGGCCAGGGAGGGGATTCTGTCCCTCTGCTCTGCTGAGACCCCACCTGGAACACTGCATCCAGCTCTGGGGTCCTCAGCACAGGAAGGGCATGGACCTGTTGGAGTGAGTCCAGAGAAGGACCACAAAGATGATCAGAGGTATGGAACAGCTCTGCCTATGAGAACAGGCTGAGAGAGTCAGGGTTGTTCCACCTGCAGAAGAGAAGGCTCTTGGGGGGACCTTATTGCATCCTTCCAGTACCTAAAATCAGTATAAAAAAAAGATAGGAACTTTTTAGCAGGGCCTGTTGCAACAGGAAACGGGTTAATGCTCTTAAACTACAAGAGGGTAGACTCAGACTAGAATTCTTTTACAGTGAGGGTTGTGAAACAGGTTGCCCAGAGAGGTGACAGATGCCCTCACATGCTTTGAGCAACCTGATCCAATTGAAGTCCCTGTTCATTGCAGGGAGGTTGAACTAGGTGACCTTTCCAACCCAAAACATTCTATGATTCTTCCTCCTCCTGGGTGACTACTTAGAATTCCTATGAACTCCACTTAGGTCAGAGGGAAGAAGTTGGTGACACTATAAACTGTTGGTGACAGTATAAACTGATATTTTTTCTTTGGGACTTTCAAGACAGTTTCAAAAGCCTCTTACTGAAAAAGTTTATAATTACTCCTTTCATTCCTTTCCTTTTAGCTTCTTAAAAGGGAGATAGGAAAAAATAATAAATTAGAAATATAAACCCACAAAAAAATTATCTGTATTGTTTTACTTCATTCAATCGTTAAAAGTTCACTTTAAAAGTTGCTTGTTTTTACAAAAGTACAGTTTTCTCGTTTTGAAAAAGATAACTTCTAAAAAGAAGAAATTTTTTACTGGCCGAAATTAACTTCAAGGAAGGAATCTGAGCTGGCCAGCTGCCCTCCTACCCACTACCCAAATTGTAAAATATTTGTGAAAAAACTATCCTGGCCCTAAATGGCACAATCCATTAAGTCAACAAGGTTCTTCTGACTTTACTGGAGCTTGGACTAGATCCTACATGAGAAAAGGAAAGTAATTAAGCACACAGATGGTCAGACATATCTCTCTGAGAACAGCCAAGTTCAGCAATTTGTTTTTGCCATTCAAAAGCAATGCACTTGATACATCACCCCAAACGTAGCTGTACAAGCTGCTGCCTTTTCCAGCCTTTCCACCACGTAACCCCGTGAGGTCCCTCTATCTCTCAGTTGCTCTAGGCCTCTCCCAAGGACATCCCTGCACCACCTGTCCTATTCCCTGACATCAAACCTCTCAATATCATAGGCACTCCCTGTTCTCCTGTACTCCCACAGGAGCTGTAAAACTTTTTCCTCCTCTTCTCAGCCCCATAGAGGGCAACTCCCTCATCTTGCTTCATGCTGCAAAGGCCACATGCTAAGGGGGCTGGAAAAGCCCCTGACACCACTCTGAGAGAAGCCATGGTCTGACCTGGGCAAAGCAGCAGAGATGATGAGGCTGCAGCTGTGCAGGCACCAGGTCCCCACCTGGCCCCTGGTCTTTCCCCTCAGGCAGTTTTTCTGGCTCTGCCCCACATCAGAGGTGCACCAGACATGGCTGAAGTGAGGCCACCAGGCCTGATCACCAAATTTACACATGCTGACAAGTCACCAGCAAAGGAGCCCTTGGCTGCAGCTATGAGTTACTGCTTCCTCTGCCTCCTCCTCCTCCTGGCCTGCATGCAGCAGCCTGCAGCTCTGGACCTGATGCTGAATTTCCTCCGCTTTTTTTGCTCTAAGCCTGGGCTGCAGTGCTCCATGCTGTCAATCTCTCTTTTCCCTTTCTTCATGCATAAATAGCAGGCAGCATTAAAATGATAAGATTGTCAGAGAGGAAAAAAAATAAAGAAAAAAATTTTTTTCCCTAGAGCCTCCCATTTCAGGCCTGTAATTGAGAAAAGCAAATACGTATTATATTACTTTGATTGGTATTGAGTGAAACAAGCTCTCATCTTCTCTTTCATCTAAGTCTTTTCATGGAAGACTGAAGATAAGCTGTTCTCTGCCTGCAGAATAGGTTGAGGCAGGTTTTCCTACATGCAACTATTCAGTACACACCTTACTAGAAGGTCAAATAATACAGGGAAAAAATGGAAAAGAAAAAGGTTAAAATGCTGTCACTATTTATCTTTGCAGCAGAGCTGTGCTGAGTGCTGCTGAGTCTTTTTACTAACAGCCCTGTAAGGCTGAGAGATGGAAATCCTGCCCCTTCCCCCGGCAGAGCCTAGGTTAGGGATGGTCTCCTGTCACAGGCATTGGGTTGCCTCGAGCACTTTGATGATCTGGAGCTATAGCTACAGTAACTAAGCAAGTGTTTAAGGCCTGCACTCTGCTAACAAGCTCATTGCTGTAATTTATTACCAGCACAGTCCTATTATAGGCGTCAGTAGCAGAAGCTGTTGCTTGTTTGAGGCCCTGGTGTTCTCTGTGAAGTGACAGGGTTGCAGAAAGAAAAAAAAAAAAAAAAAAAGAAACAAGAAACAAACCAAACACTGCACATCTTCCCTTTTCTTTGTGTGCTGATATACATTCACATACCAAACACTCATGAACCAGCATTTAAAATGTTACCCATTTTCTGATCCCCTTCCTTCCCCCTCTCAGCAGAGCTGGAAAACCAAGCATGCATTTGTGCTTTGCTTCCAAGTCTGGCAGCCCAGCTTAAACCCATCTTCTCCAGACGTAGGAGGCCAGCTACGCAAACCAAGCATTAAACTTTGATATGTTTATGGTGACTTCTCTAACCATTTGGCTGCTTGTTTTATTGCCCTTTGCGTATGCAAAGACAAGTCCAGCCCCCTCATCTCCTTCAGTGAAAACACCAGCAACATCTGAGCAGATCCCCTAATTCTCATTGTAGGACAAAGGGATTTCCACAAACATCTGAAAATTCAAGGAGTGGTTTTCCACTTTTCTGACCTGTGGGATCTGAAGTGGCTTAAAATTACTGACACGAATTTGTTTACTCGCAAAAATAGCCATCTGAACTCAAAATCTTCACCAGCTCTTTTCTTTTAATATTTGAAAGTCTTGTTTTCCTAACCAAACAAAAATACTCTATTATTTAGTTGCATTAGTCAAAAAGCATAAAATTTTCACCTGATAGGGTTTTTTTTTCTTTTTCAAAAAGTTTTTTTCTTCCTCTCTATGGCCACAAAAATATGGGAAAAAGGGAAAAATATACAGCAAAGATATTATAAAAGGTGTTATATAAAAAGAAGAGATAATTAGAAGGTTTTAATTTGTGCACAGAGGTAGATTTCTTCCTGGCATCGCAAATGTGCTGCTCAGTCTAAGCTCTGTGGTATTCAGAGAAGGGGAAAATGCTGAGCATGTCACAGTCCTTGCTGTTTAATTAGGCTGTGGTTGCCACCGCAGCTGAGCTCGGTCTAACAGCCACTGTTGACTAAAGGGACAACCCTTCCTCCTCACCAATCCTACCACCTCTGCACAGGCTGCCCAGCTTGCCCACAGCCAGCTCAGCTCACTAAACCTGAGGGGGGCGGGGGGGGGGAGGGGGGGAGGCAGGGAGGGGGAAACCACCCAAACAAAAAAAAAAAAAACCCCAAAATACAAACCACAAACAAATCCAACGTGACTCAGCCCCCTAAAACTAATATTTTTTTTGCTCATCATGTCAACCAAACCAACAGGTGCTAATCCCACTGCAAGGAGGAAAGACCACAACTGCAGGGTGGGAGGGAAGAGAAGGCATATCCCTTTCAGTGGTGGAAAGCCACTGAACTGGCACAGTTGTGTCACCACTGAGAAAACCTCTGACACAATCCCGTGACAAAGTCTGCCTGAGTCACAGCTGCTCACCCAGAAACAGTTGAGAGGTGTGCACTCGTCCTATCCCACTTCCACCTTTACCAATCTGAAATCTTCAGTGGAAAACCAGCAAGAAGCAGCTGGGACAGCAACTTCTACTTCCCCACGACATTTCTTAGCATACTCTTTTCCTCAAGCACAGTGAGGGATCCGTGTCAGGCTTGCTAAATCCATCACTTCAGAGACATACTAGACTGCAGAGATACACTGTGGTATATCATTTCCGTGCAACTTACAGGTATTTAAAGAAAGTCTTCAGAGGAAAGAGGGGGAAAAAAAACCACAGTTGGCCCTTGCAATACTTTTACCACTGTTTGCCAGAGGAAGAGGTTATGGTTGTGTGGTGTACCCGTTACATGGGGCCAAGCAGCAATGCAGGATCAGCAAGCAACACTCACAACTCAAGGCAGGCTTGCCAAGGGAAGCCCTGACATGGGAGATCCAGGGCAATCACTGGCAAGAAGCCCTGAGTCAGAAACACCACCACCACCACCTTCTCAACGCAGAGCTTCTCGTGTTTTCCACGGGGTGAAACATCAGCCTCAGACCTGGGTGAAATTAAAAAGCTGCCAGCAACACACCCATTAGTGAGGAAAAAGGATAATTAATTTTTTTTCTTAATATGAAAAAACTGTGTTTTGGTCTCAAAGTGGACTTCAGGACCCCTGTAAAGCCCTATGCCTCTGGGACCATTGAATAAACAGTATCTGGCACCCCAGTTTGTAGCTGCCACAGGCCAGCAGCTCTGGGTGATGCTGGCATGCCCCATAACAAGCAAGGGCAGAGGTCAGGTGGGCATTTTCCATGTGCCATTGGTTTTGGTGTCAATAAAGCAGACCCTGAAGATACCAGACTACACCCTTTGCTCCAAGAGTTGCCCTGGACTTCATCTTTTCTGCATGCATAGCCATCTATAGCTTCTCTGATAAATAAAATAAAAAAGTGGTTGAAGACCACATAGAAACAGGAAATGCAAGATCAGAGATTTCAGTCCTCTGTCTCCTACCCTGTGTGCCCAGCCTGAAGCCTGTTTGAAAGGAGAGAAGAGATTTCTACGTCTTTCCTTCCCAATTAAACCATTGTGCCTTGAATAAGAAAGCATTCACTAGGCCAGGGAAAGAGAGCAAGACTGAGACACGCTGTCAGCCCTCATAGCTAAGGTACGCAGGGAGAAGGGTTGTTGTCCCGTTTCCAAGCAATCCTGAAGCAGGATCCTCCCTGGATCAGAAATGGGACCCAATATCTTTCCCTATCAAAATGAGATTAGATGAGAAATTGGGAGAAAAGCTGTAAGCACTAAGCAGTCTCCTAAAGGGGACATTGCCCCATCTCCCACCCATATGTTCTAAAAGCAGCAGCCACCAAAGCACTGCACACAGAGTTGTGGCAGGCAGGGCCACCCACCAGCAGAGCCAGGGCAGCACTCGTGTGCCAGGCACCCAGCTGCCACCACACTGAGACCAAGGAACATCTGGGCAGCAACCCATGTGACAGAAGAGAGCTCCACGTGCCCAGGGATCCCAAGAGCTTAGGCATCAGGCAAGCAGAAGTTTCCGTAATTAAAACTATATCTCACATCCAGAGTTTCTTCTGGCTGTGACCCAGTCTCCCTAGAGCTTTCTCACCACCAATTTTTCCCCAGGTATTTTTTGCAAATCCAGGAAAGAGATTGTGTTATCTCTCGACAAAACATAACATTCTAATATCCTAGCAGCTGGCCCTGAGACATAATCTATGGGATTCTGGTTGCTTATGGCCCAGTTTACAGTCAGCTTCCCAGAAACATTTGCATGGTTGGGTAGAGTTGAATACAGCAATTAATCTTCAGTTCCAAGTAATCAGAAACATTTAGTCAGAGGCAAACTTATTGAAAAACAAAAGAGGCTGCAGGACTGTCAGCAAAACAGAAATAAATTTCTGAAATATCATGTATTTAATATTCTCCCTCATGATTTAATTAAAGATGTAAAACAAGAAAAAGCATATTCATTATCAGGAAAAAAACCTTATTTAACTGAGCCCAATACTCCAGAGCACAGAAGGACTTTCTGGACTGTTGTTACCTGATTAGAAACTATTTTCTCAACTATAGCTTATTTCCTTATTTCACTGCAGCCCTTTGCATTCTAAATAACCTTTCTGGATTTCAGAAGGGAAAATGAGGGATAACTGACCAAGATTAAATCCTATTGAATCCTTTTGCCAATTAAAATCTGCCTCTCAGTTTCCCAAGAATAAGTGAACTCAGAATTAAATTTCCAAAGACTGGTCCTTTCTGACAGCTAAAAGCAGCCGTTTGTCTTTTTTTAAGACAGCAGTCTTAAAAGCCAGGCTGTCTTCGGAACATCAGCAACACCACCATGATCAAACATTTGGGGAGGAAATTGGCTCTTCTATAAAGGGTTTGGCCAGGACACAGAGAGCTCAGCTTTGCAAACAGCCGCTCTTCCTCCTCTTTATGATAGCAGCAAGGTGCAAAACAGATACTGAGGAGATCACAGCTCCACGAAGTGTGATGGTTCTAACACCTCCCAGATCTGATGCTAACACTACGTGCATCTATTACCAGATTTTCAGCTCTGCAGTACTAACATAGAAACCATAAGAGTAAGACAGAGGGGAAAAAATCACATTTTCCAAAGCTGTTTGGGCAACAAGCCCTGTCATGCTGTTGCAGAAACACACAGTACTGAATAACTTCACCTCAGCATGGTGAGAACCGCACTCTCTAGTGCAGTATATAAGTCAAGTGTATCCTATCAGAGTAGCAATTAGGAGACTTTTATACTGGTTTAAGGGTAGTATTAAGCCTGGGGCTGACACAATATAGAAAACATGACTTTTTAAAGTACAGATGTTGAAATTTTCCCTTAACAGACACAGAAGGACAGATTTTTATCTGCCTATCTATCCAAGTGTGTAGCTCCTGCACAAAGCTATACCACTTTATACCAAAAAAGAATATATCCCAGTGTCTCCAGATCCAGATCAGCAAGGTACACCATTTTCTGAAAGCAATTAAATTATATTACCATAAAAGTGAGAATATTTTCTCACAGTACAACCAACAACTTTGCTAACAATTACAATATTGCATGCTTTCCCCTTTCTTCCTTTGCAAACTAAAAATATCACTTAACATCTTCGCTGTGACAAACACCTTCAGATGTTTTTTATTGCTCCTCTATTCTGCCTCTTTACTGTCATTTTCTTTGAAAGGGTGAGCCTTGTGCTTAGACAAGCCCACAGATAGGTTGCCATTAACTGCAGTGTCATTTAGGCCAACCTAGATTACCCACTAACCTCTTGGGAGTCCTCAGACCTTGTACCAAAGCCACATAAACTGGAGGAAACAGTAGATGTCTGAGGTAAGTCTGAAGGCAGGTTACATGGACACTGTCTGTGCCCACGTGCAAATTTAAGCAACGAGATACTCAAGTCTAAAAGCTGAATAAAAGCTTTAAAACAAGATTACAGTGATTAATGTCCTACACACCATGGATTATATTCCTTAATTTCACCATGCTCTGGCCTTGTCTTTCTGCTGGACGTCCCCAGAGCCCCTTTGATGAAGTGGTAACTGGCAGCGCTGTTAATCTGATGAGTGCAACAACCATCTCCTGTTCAGGGGCAGCGTAAAAACAGCACTGAAGATACTCTTTGAGACAGATAACAAAAACTAGAGAAGTCAACACCCAAAACACAGGCCAGAACGCAGGGCTAGAGCAGGAGCAGAGCTGTGCTGAATGTCTCGGTGTTTCTGGAGGGTTTGAGAGTTAATGCTTGGAGCTGCATGTGTGTAAGAGATAAGCCACAAAAAAATACCACAAGAGCACAAAAAGAAGGCAACGAGGACACAAGACACAGCTGGAGAGGCACGTGACTAGGAATACCAAGATGGGACTGATGTTTCCACTAGAAGGTCGGCAGGAACTACGAGAAAAGCCACTTTCCATGAACACAGTGGGACTCACACAGCAGAAGAAAAAAAAATTTAGGTAATCCTGCACAAAAATAGTGAGACCTAATCAACAAACACAACCCACAAAAGCCTCAAATACTAGTTTAAATAAAAAGTTAGACCATTTTTTACTATCTCTTCCCCCCGCTCTCCCCCCCTCCATTCCCCCACTTTAAATCAGCTTTTTTGCTCCAATAATCATGAACCTTGTTTGATAAAGAGTGGAGTCCAGGCTGGCAAGGACAGTTGGGTTAGATTTTGGTTGGCAGCTTCACAGCTGTCTTTATTCTCCAGACTCCTGAAAAGCACTTCCAAAAGTCTGTGGTTCTATTTGTCCATCACCACAGACACAGACCAGCCAGGCACTCACAGGTCTGGGTACCACTGTCTAATTCCACTGCAGACCAAGTTAGAAGAAACCTCCCTCATGGAAAGATACTTTTAATGAGATTCCTTCATGTAAGCCAGTGCCTAACAAAGACACAGGAGCCAAGGCACCACAAATAGAACCATCATCCATTCCACTCAAGAGTCTTTGCGTAGGCACTGGGGTAATGATGACAGGCCAGAGAGAGTTGCCAGAATTAGGGCAAAGCAGCTCTTGCCAGAAACTGAGGTTCCCATGAGCAATTGCTCCTTTCAGCAACACCCAATGTAACAACGTGCAAATTCAGGGCAGCTTCATCCTCACGAGGACCCAGAGAAAGTGAGAAGCCACAGGCAGGATCAGGCTTACTCAGAGCCCCAGATGGGCTCTGCTGTGTCCTGTGCCTGCCTGCACCCATATGAGCTGTCTTCGCTCCTTTCGTTTCCCTTCTCCTCCTCACATCCTGTTGCTTCAGTTCCCACTTTATAAAATTAAAGGCTTAACTTTACTTCTTGGGCCCCTCACCACAGATGATAACCATAGTCTGACTTCCTTCCAAGGTGCATTCTTCCCTTTTCTGTCAAAGGGGACACTACCTGGAGCAGCAAGACAAGTTCCACCTGAGAAGGAAAAAAATTGTCCTGCTGGACTGCAATATCAATAATGAACTTCAGTAACTCCAGGGTTAAAGTTGGTAACAAAGCAAAGTTTAGGTCAGCATGTGTTTAAGCAATCAGCTAAAACAGGGACAGAGGTGTCATAGTATCATCTAAGGAAGCTCCTTTTTTTTTTTCCCCCCTCTCTTTTTGGCCTTTGGAAAAAGCATAGTCATAGCTAGATCTCATATGTTGCACAATAATTGAAAATTTCGTAGAGAATTCCAGAGAAAATTGGTAAATTGTTAGCAGACTGTACTCCATGAGCTTGTCAGCATTTCTATTTTCTTTTTTTTCCTTTCTTTTTTTTTTTTTTTAATTTGGTTTAAATTTGTGTTCCATCGTCATTTTGTTTCATAATTCGTGTGTCAGCAACTCTGGTCATCTTGTAACCCTCTGATTTGAGAAAAGCATAAAAAGAAGCTATTTCTAAAGCAAACAGGATTTTCCCCCTTCACTATTCCAGGAAACAGAAATTCTTCCCAAAAGCCATCATTAAGAAAAAGTCAGAAAGAGTTCAGATTTTTATGAGTGAACCAAATAAGCTGCTACAGCATTAAAAACAATCTGGAATTTAGCTTATGAAGTTCTAGATCTTTTGGTAGAAAAGAAACTGCTGACTGATAGTGTTTCCTTCTCATGAAAACAGATTGTATTCAAAGCATTTCAAACGGCTTTAGAGTAGATTTTCAATTAAAGCTATGAAAGTAAGTAGTGCTTAACTTCGCTCTTCCACTTGCTATCTGTAACCATCTTACCCAAAAGTAGATGTCTTTTTCTTGACAATTTGGGTCCTTGTCTTTTCAAAGTGGCAAGTCTCCACCCTTTGGACTGTACTGACTCTTCACATAAGCAAACAAGACATAGCAATTTTGTTCTCTGCGGATCAATGCCCAAGTGTGGTCTCCTAAGGAAAATTTGGAGGCGGAATGAGAGCCAGCAGAGGGAGTATCATAATTACTCCCCTGTGGGAACATTTCTTGTAGAAGAATCCAGAGACTTCAGTTGGTCTCAGGACCCTATTGTGTTAAGAAATATACGTGCCTACAGTAAGCACGCTTACATTGTTTTACTACATTTTCCATGCAGGCAATGGATTTTTTGCAAAGGTCATTGGGTCCAAGCCAGTCACCACTGGGAATATAAATTGTGTGTTCTTCACATTGAATCATAGAGAGGGGGTGGGTGGGAGAAGTGAGAGACAGATTTGCAGCTTTCTTCTTTTTCTTATTTAAAATTATTATGGCTATTTCTCTTTATAACACCAATATTCCTGGTTCTTCTATAATGCTTGACATCCAGTAGTCTCAAAATATATTAAAAAGAAAGTACTACTGTCCTAGAAGAAATCTAAGCCTAGGAAAGCAAATTGATGTTCATGCACCCCAGTTCATAAATATGTACCAGGAAGAAGAAAAACTGTTTCAAGAGCAAACGTTTGATATGCCCTCAAACATCTGAAAACAGCTTTTGCCCTCCAGTAAAACTCAGGATGCCCATGGGGAGAAATCCAGACCT
Source organism: Corvus cornix cornix (assembly GCF_000738735.6). NCBI lineage: Eukaryota > Metazoa > Chordata > Aves > Passeriformes > Corvidae > Corvus > Corvus cornix. The sequence goes on from NC_047056.1 coordinate 25,452,390, forward strand.
TCCCCACTGGGAACCTGACTTCAGCAGAGTGGCCATTTCATAATGGAGGGAACTACAGTTTGTGCTCATCTGCCACCTCAGTGGTGTGGTCTTTTTTTTCAGTGGGTCCACCTGTTTTTTGAGTTTCATCTGCCCTCAGAGGTTTACAGGCACTAAAGTCCATTTGATTTTCCTCCACTGGGGAAGTTAATGGCTTCAACTCTGAGACCAAGTCTGTTACTGGGAGAAACTTGTCCACGAGAAGCACTGCCATGAAGGAGCCTGGCCTGCAATGGGATGCAGAATAGCAATTCCACTGCCTATTCAACAAGCTGAAAGCCCAGCTCTTATACATCCATCAAAGTCCATTTTAATTGGGAGCCTAAAGCTATTTTACTCATCAGTAATAAAGGAGCAATTAAGTTCACAGCCAAAAATGAATTAATGAGATACTGCAAACAAGTTAATTAACTCCTTCATGGGTATTCAGCTAGAAACCACACAAAAAAACCCACAGGGTGCGCTAATTACTTCAGGGGTCTGACTAAAATGAAACAAAAAAATAGATAACCACAACAGTTGGAGCAAAGGCTAGAAGTCTGTCATTAAGCCATCTTCTCTCATATACAGTAAGCATAGGAAGCTGTGTATGACACTGCACACATGGAAATGCCTGTATGCCTATGTACAACTCATCAAGAACAGCGTCAAATTTGGTAACACTAAAACTGAACCTATTTGCTCCAGTTACTTTGGCAAATATTCTGGGGGGGGCACTCCCCTTACCCTAAGGAGAAGAGTTTGGCAAAAGAGTTGGTCTGTTTAAATAGCCTTTAAGGGAAAGTAGAGGTCTAGCAAGTATGGCCTGGAAAAGACAGCATGAGGTATGTGATGTTGTGCAGTGCCTGGCCAAGGCTGACTTACGTGGCATAGCTTAAGGAAGAACAAGAGGGTCTCTGTGTATATGTTTAGGAGGTTAAACTGTCATCCTTGACAATTTACATTAACTGTACAATATTTCATTGCCACAAGCTCAGGAATCCATAAAACCATTGGGACCAATTTGCTTGTTGGGCCCAATCCCTGTGTTTTGGTCATTTATGGCCATGCAAAGGACAGACAAAATTCTACCAGTACAGGCAGAGGACAGTTTTACTGAGACTTTTTTGCCCTGGTCCAAACATTACACTTGAAATTTAGAGAAGCAGAAAATCAAGCCCTTTCCACGTGGTGGCAAAATACAGCTGCTTTTCACATCTCAAAACTTAGGCTATTTTTAAGTAAAAAGCTGAAGGTTCTCGGTGCTCACAGTGGAGTGTCAGCCTGCAGAATTCAATAACCAATCCAGGAAACCCATTTTGACATCTAGTTTCAAAGAGGGTATTGTAAACAAAGAGCAAGCCCACAGAACAATATCATTCTTGATCCCCATTTAAGTAGCAGGAACACAGAAAAGCCTCAGAAGTGGAGACATCTGTATTTATGTAGAGTGCTTTCCCTGCCTCTTTGTAGTCCATTAAATTGCAAATGGTGAAATGGAATTTCTTTTTTGAGTAGATTAGCCCTTGCATCTTAAGCCACCGCAAATACAACAATGCCACTACAAAAATATGAGAAGGACACTTTCTGAAAGCTGCAGAAGCATTACAATATTTGTTTACAGTTAATAGCCTGGTATTTCAGCCCAGCCTCACAGCAGCTTGCAGCAGCCACTACTGGCTTTATTGGAGTTTGTCTTAAGTTAGAGAGGAATGAGACCAGAATCAGACCACGAGGACAGCATTTATATATGACAGCTTGTCCAGAACCTGACCTCAAAAGTCTTTTACTTTATTTGGATGCAGTCTGCAGCAAGACTTCTCATTCATATACATGTACACACACTTTTTACTTTTTCCTGTTAAGGCAAGCTAGGACTAGAGGCCATCACATAAAGCCAGGTGTAATAAACAACAGGACAGTGAGTTGTTATTGACAAGATTAGGAGGGGGAAAAAAAAAGAGGTTTTCTTTTTTCTCTCTTTATATGTGCTTATCTAAACAAAGGCTACCAAGCCTATAAAAGAATATTTTGGAAGAAATAGAGCTTGGGATTCATCTTGTCAAAATGATGGCTAAGTCTTCTATCTGCCTGTCAGCACAAGTATTATCCATAGATTGACAGAAAGCATTTGTTAACTAACTTGGTTTAGTATAGCAAAAAATATTTATTGCATGCAACGTGCTTTTCTACAGGAAATAGGCTAATGCTTATTGTGGTCACTAAACCCTTCTCTCTGACACTAAGTAGGTTGTGCCCAGGGACAAAGACATATGATTTTTAATGCTGCAAATCACTTTCATTCCCAGATCGAAATTATTCTGCTTGCATGTATTTATTTTCCTTTCCAGTGTATTTTGGCTGATTTTAAAAGGAGGTTCATGAAGTCACCAGCACACCCAAAGCTTATATGTGTTTTGAATACCGGATTGTGACCCCCCACTGTTTGCATGTGTGTGTTACTGCTATAACTTTGCACTGTCTCAGTGAGTAGTTTGCTGCAGTTTGCCCTGGGGAAGATAAGCCAGAGCATAATCTATGCACCCTGCAGGACTTGAGGCTGTTGAAATGCATATGCTATCTCTTAGGGAAGAAAAAAAAAACACCCCAAAAACACAGGGCTCCAAACTGATCTTCAGCTGTATCAAAACAAAGAAACAGAGGCAAAATAATTATTGACTCCTGTTTTTACTCTTCTCAACATTTCTCATTCAGTGCTATAGGAGAAAAAAGTGAGAATTTCTGACTCATAAAAAGGATGTGTAACTGTTTTTTATTTATTTATGAAGCTGCATGCTCAATTAATGGTAGCAGGACATTAATTGTAGCAGGACCTTTCTTCTTGGAAGCAGGATAGAGGAGCAGAAAGTCTTCCCTTCTGCTGAGAGAAATAGTCACATGGCTTCCACCTCTGCCTCTTGAGGAGGTGCAGTTACAAAAATATAGTGTCACAGTCATGCTAAATACAGCTTAGTGGAAAACCTAGTGGAAGAACTAGATTCAGAGACACCTGGACTTTATTCCAGTTTGGTCATTGACTTTAGCAGGATGAAGTGACTGCCTCTTTGTCTGCTCCCCTCCCCCGCCCTCTAGTAAATAAATTATAGTCATAACTTCTTATAAATAGCATTTATGCTGCAGAAATATTACACTGACCCGCAAGCCTACTGTCAGGTCTGACTAACATTTGAAGCACACGCTGAGCAGGGCAAAGTACTGCTGCTAACAGTCATAAACTGTTGGGGTTTGAGCTGTACTGATATGGCAGTGCTTTGGTCTCAGTTTTATATTTTACAGCCACACTCCTCTGCTCTTATCAAAATGTGGTATATAACTGCCAGCCCTGAGGAGTTCCTGTGCACAAGCTCCTGCCAAGCTCATGCCACATTCCCCACACAGCATCGCCTCCTGAGCTCTTGCTCTGCACGTAGTAGATGGTGTTGACTTTGACAAAGAAAGCACTAAGGATTATTTTAAAAGGCTGCAAAAACACTTGCTTTCCTGGCATCTCCTTTGGGCTGAACAGCACTCATTTCCACTCCCTGAAAGCAGCAAAGATGTTCTTCCTCCTACTGCTCTGACTAATATGTATTTTCAGATAACTCTGTTTTTCTTATGGAAGAATCTAAAACGTACATGGGAAGTATAGAATGTACTTATCAGTGGTCAGGAAAAATAGTTCTGCTTTCCTCTAGAAGGTGTAGTATTTCAATATTACCACAGCATAGACACCCAAAAAGAAAAAAGATCTAGTCTATTCCCAACAGCAGACTTTCCCAGCATAAGGGCAAAGAAAAAAAAGAAAAAAAAAAAAAAAAAGACAAAAAAATTCGCAACAGATCAAAGCCCAAGAAGATTATCTCTTTTTTCTTTTTCAAACAAAGCTTTTTTTTTTACCTCTTCAGACCACATAATTCTGGATTTTTCCCTGCTGTGGAAAAATTTAAAAAAAAATAGTTTTAAACAAAGCAGGTATTCGAATGGTTTAACATCAAATGTCTTCTTAACTTGCATTGCTATACGTGCTGATCTTAGGCCATGAGATTAAGGACCTGTGCCAAGTATGTCAGTTCTTTCTAGGGACAAGCTTTTGGAGAGGGAGAATAAAACATTGGCACCACAGTTATGTCAAAACTTTGTTAACCTGGCTTATTCAGCATTTTCTTTTCTTGCCTTGACTCACTATCTGCTGTCAAAAAAACCCACATTTCAGCACCATCCAAGAGAGATCTGTTCCTTCTCACAGCACAGGACCTTTGGTTCTGACAGCTCCTAGGAGTATTTTTCACGTTGCAGCAGAGACCTGCGAATGAACATTCCCTCTCTGCATTCCCTCAGCTGTCTCTTGCTTATAGCAGCTTAAGCAAGATGTATCTCTCTCTGCCTCCCTTACAGTAATGGTTTATTTACATTGCCTGTCTGACACAATTTAGATGGGATTAAACTGCAGTGTAACCACATCGCAAATCGACTTACACCCCTATGGGTGCTCCCGCTCCCTGGCACGCTCCTGACCATACATAGAGCTGTGCCAAGCAACCTTGCTATCAGAAAATTAATTATCAAAATTCAAAATAAAATAAAATTTTAAAAAAGCAGCCAGCTTTCTGCTGGCTTAGAGAGCTACATCAGCTCCACACATGGTCCAGGGCCAAGAGTGGGGTGGGAAGGAGTGACTGGGAAAGAGCCATGCCAGCCCCCAGTTAGATCAGCTCCAACAGAGACAGCTCCCTGTCCACAGGTTATTTTGAAAATGAGACTACGACTTTAAGTTCGATTGTCAGGAGTGGCCAGGGGCACAGACACAAACCAGGTGCTTCTAGCTAATGAATTACATGGCCAGATCATCCATTCAGGCAGAGTCTGCCTGTGCTCTTTGCCCACAGCAAGTACACAGCAACTTGAGCTATCCTCACCTTCAGGGCTCAGGCTTAACCTTGACATCCAAATGGCATGGGTTTAACCCTTCAGCTCCTCTGGGTTTACTGAAGACACCTCCCACTTGCTAAGGGCACTCAAAGAGACCAGCTGACCTGGTGCCTTGTCACACAACTGCATAATACATCTCAGAATGCCTATTTAGGGAATAGCACTTATTCAGCCTTCTCAAAGGGGACTAGGACCCATCCCTTGAAGCCTCCTGAGTGGGGCTGGAGAGCAGAAACGCTGCACTGGTAAAGAAGGAGCAGGTCTGCAAGTGAGACGTACCCACACACAAAGCTGTGTGGCTAAACTAATTTTTCAAAGCTGAATTCAACATTAAATACAGAAATTTACTTAGAATTATTCTCTTAAACACACACACAAAAAAACCCACTACTTTTGAGACCTTCCAAAGGATTCGCCATGAAAATTTATAGAAACACAATCTAAATATTCCCAATCAGACCATTATAAGCAGGAGTTAAACTAATTTAACCATTGAAAGCAGCAGTAGGAAAAGTAGCAGAGGAATAACAGGTTTCACTTGTCATTCTAGAACAAGTCTCTCTGCTGTTTATTAAACTAAAACTGAAATACATGTTTTTTCTGAAACCATTTTGTGATCTCACTGAAGAAACAGACAGCTGCAGTCCAGCATGCCACTAGAAAAAAAGACATTTATTTCTCACATGCTCTATCAGAGTATCACAATTAATTCACTTCTGGAGAAGAAAGGAAAAAAGTAATTCTTAAGATTACACAAGCTGGTACATTGCACCGCCCTCTAATTTTAAAGACTTTAAAGAAATCCATCCATACTTGAGCTCAAGGTGTCACAGCTGTCCTCTTCAACAGGTCCCTCACTGTGGTTTGCAGCAAGGAAAAAAATAAATCTTAAACAAAAAAAAATAACCCATACAGCAGCCGACAGATGGGGAGAAGAAAAAGAGGGGGAGCAATACAGAAAGAAAAAAAAAAAAGAAAAACATAACCCAGAGAGCATTACATCAGTTCTCCTCCCAGTTTTATTTAAAACACACGTGCCATCACTCACAGCTTTGTGGTTACTGGAAAATATGACTGTAACTTCCATGGTGTGGGTGTGTGGGTTGCATTGAAAAAAATAAATTTAAAAAAAAGGACCTTTCTTTGGCACAGCTGAGTTTGGCTACTGATGGAAGGAAAAAGGGTGGCATATTTGTACAAAACCTTTGTGTTTTGGCAGGGAGGATAGTCGTGCATGGGCCACCTAGCTATGTTTTGTTCTTTAGCAGAAGCAGACACGCCATTTTACTTCTGCACAGAGAATACCACAGAAAGAGCACAGCATCAAGCACAACAGAGAATGCTTCCATTGCTATGCAAACAATAATTCCATTAGATTACCAGTGAAAAAAGTCTTTATAAAATAAATTATTTAGGCCAACAAACATTTCAGCTTTGACTGTCTATGGAGCAAGGATAGGCAGGGTAAAACATTCATCTTGAAACCAAAGTACTGCCCGAGTTTGTGCTTTAAAGATGAGTCAGCAAATGCCCCTCAGACTGTTACTGTATAGGCAAGTTGTTCAAAACCAGAGCCAAAAAGCAAAGAAGAATTTAAAATTCCAGCAAAGCCCAGGTGGTACCTCCCTTCATCAAGGACCTGATTTTGTGTGTGCCAACACAAGAGGAGCAAAGACACGGGATGAAAGACATCTAGATGATTTTCTGTGCTTAACAATAGCTCTACACCCTCTGACACTGTGAAACTAATCACCAAGTCAGTTGAAGCCTGACTTCAGAGACATGTATTTTCAGAAGGGCACAGGCTGACCATTCAAAGTCATTAGCCAGCTCTTTTGAGAAGGACTCCAAAATAATCTTGAGACTTTAAAAAAACCAAAAAAAAGCCAACCAATCAACCAACCAAAAAAAACCACAAAACAACAAAAAACCCTGTAATTTTCTCCTGCTTGTCTTGCAGAGATTTAGGGCTTTCAACATTTTCAACTTCTTCTCCAAAGTCAGTGTTTTTAATCAAAAGGTGAATTTTTTCAGGCTTCCCTCATTAGATAGCAAGAAAAGGCAGCAAACTGGGCAGCCCTGGGACTCCCCTGACTCCAGCTGCAAAGCACAGGCCAAACTATCACTGCTCTTGTAGGTTCCCAGGGGCCTTCTATGTCAGGAGTTCAAGCCCAATTCTGACACACAAATGAAGTCATACCCACTAACAGCAGCATTTCTGGCCTCTACTTGCCACAGGCTGAGTCACAGTGGTCCATGGAGCATTCCACACTTGCATTTCCAACACCAAGACTGCACAACTCACAGGGGAGAAGGACAGGAAGCAGCTGCCTGCTGTAGAGGGGTACAGGGTGGACTTTTCCCAGGGGATGCTCTCTTCTGGCGGGCCATAGTGAACCTGCTGAGCTGTCTACATGCATCCCTAGGGAGGGTGGGGGACAGGTCTTACCTGGCCTTCCTCCAGAAATGGCCCTCCATCTCTGCACCAGTGTTTTGTTCTTTTTTTCTTTTCCAAGCCACAAATTAGGTGATGTAAACACACAGCAAGAGCTGTGGCCTATGATTATCATTTTTCCTCACTGAATGTGTAGCAATGATGTCTAATTAAAAGAATAGCAATGAGGAGCAAGGCACAGCAAAGCCACCCCTCAACCTCCAAGCTCATTAATGCTCTGCACTCTCAAAAACTAATGGAGAGATCACACTGAAGTGACCTTGGCAAAAGGTGCCTCAAGACAAGGCAACATTTGTGATGGTGAAAGCTAGGTTCAGGTACAGTCTTCAGCTACAGCTGCTTGCAAACTGTCCATCTACACCAGTGGCAGTAAAAATATTTAACTACATCAGACGTATGAGTGAAGTTGCCCTGGCGACAAATTTCATATCTGAAAAAATGGTGGTGCAGGAAAGTCTCATTTGGTTTTAATTTTGTATAGATCTAGGATGCCAATCCCTTTCACACAACTCTACTGCTGCTTCTTTTATTATTATCCAAGGACATCACACAAAAACAGACAAGAGACCTACGCATAGGGTTTTTTTCCTAAAGTGGTTGTAAAAACCCCCAAAACTTACTAAAAACATAACAAATGAAATGCCAGAACACACATGGCTTTTTAGCTGTGTATTTTCTGAAATGTAATCACATTTACAGATGCAAGTCAAGAAGACCCGTTAATTATAACTGAACACAATCTAAGTGAGTTTTAAAACAAATAATGAAAGATAAAGTTCCAAGACACAAGGAGGTTTTTCTACTTGTTTCTTTTTTTTTTTAAGACTTGCCAAAAAAAAGGCCCATTCACTTGAGGCGTTCACCACTGGACACTAAACTATTGATGAGCGTCAAGAGGGCAATTATCTCTAAAATAAAGACTTTTGTATATAATGGGTCCCACATTCTAAATTCAGCCTGAGAAGCAGGAGGAAAAAACGATTCAGACGTCACCAGTGAATTGGCCAAAGGTCTCTGAGTTACAGATATACCACTGTTACATTTTACATGGCATTAGGAAGCGTGGCAGTCATTTGACCCACCAAACAGCAAGCACTTTTGATGCAAAGCCTAATTGTCACTTATACTTTGTCACGCCATTTAGTTTCAGTGATTTTCTGAACTCTTCAAGGAGCTATGCTAATGCTCCAGTTCTACTTTTGTCAGTATCAATGAGATCGTCATTAAAACCAAACTCCCCAAATTGTTTTGATGCCACTTTCCTTGACAACATCTGCTCAGTTTCCCCTGTTGTTACCTTGACTGTGGGAAATAAGATTAAAAAAAAATCTTGACAAAAATACCATGACTACATTTTATCTGCAAGAGACATTAAGCAGTGGTGGGAAATGAGGTTTGGAGGGCTCTCTTCAAGAGCACGATTCTTAAATGAGGATGAATAAAATGGTATTCCATAGAGTCCTACTCTAAACTAGATTTCCTCCATGCTGACTGAAAGGGTAACAGTTTACAAATCATGTCCTTATTCACTGTTTAAGGGACACAGAATATTTTAATTTCAATTCTGTTCCCAATTTTCCCCAAGCAGTTTTAGGAAATGGAAAAATGACCTTGCAAACTACTGCCAAAATGCAGTAGAAGTTAAAATGCACAAATATAAACTGTTGGGGATGGGAGGCACATCTCATCCAGCCAATGCAGCACAAACACAACAGTCTCAGGGACACACACGGAGTCCATTGGGACAGATAACAGTTTGGTCATTTCTGGCTACATCCACTAGCAAACATGAATTGGGCTCCTAAGAATGGGTGACTGCAAATAAGGCTTTAGGTATAGCTTGCTTTTCCCATAATGACATTCACCACCATTTATAGGCTTCTACAGTCTCTTAACACTGTCTCGATCTGTGTAAATTTAAGAATGGAATTAAACTTCTTTACATTGCTTAAGAGAAATCCAAATTAATTATTTTTGCAATACCTGATTAATATAAATCAGGTAAAAATTAAGTTCCTCCAACACGAAAGCCTGCACAGAATCACTGCAAGTTTTCCTCATTGTAACACCCATGAACTCCAGCTTGGAGAGGGAGAGAGTAAGAAATTTCATGTATTAGGTGTTCAGCCCCTGGTTTCTGTGTTATGTGACAAAGATGGAAGTCTGTGCTAAATTTAAAAAGACAAACTAAAAAAAAAAAAAACAAAAAAAAAACCCACACAATTTTAAGCACAGCTCAGTCACTCATGGTTTCAATTTGAAGTCACTTTGTCTAAATGTGAAACAATACCAGCTTTGAAACAGCCCCCTATTCTGTATTTGACAGATTTTAAATATGCAACAAAAGGGAGTCTAAACAGTACTCTTTACTAAGTTCAGCAGAAAGTTTGGCTTAAATGGTTAAATTACCTAAAAATCATTTTCAAATCAGTAAGTAAACTTTAATTTTCAAATGACATTAACTTCAACTACCTTTTGTTAAAATCTGCATGCATGGGTGTTACCTGGCAGATTTTCTGGTATTCAGTGGCCTTCTCCAAAGCCAGACACACCAGTATCCAGCCTGATATATCAGCCAGCTGCCTTCTTTTTTTAAAGGGCCTGAAGCTGAAGGTACTTCTCTATTCAAGTCCCAGCTTTTGCATTTTTGTTAATACTCTCAGTTTTCATTTAAGATATGGGCAACATTTATATAGTAATCTATTTAAGATTTCCAGATAAACCCCAGAAAATTCCAAAGGTGCAAACAGGCCAACGACATCCCCATGGTCAAACTACCAAGTTTTTTAACACAGCTTCATGCTTTCCAAACAGATGAAATTAGCAATACCAACTACTACAGCCAGAAGTCAACCCTAAACCTGGTAATAGCACAGGTGATTCACACCTGTGAATCACAAGCCAGCACTCAGAAGAAATTGTTTGCTTGTGTTTTACAACTCCCTTGAATCATTTACATCACGTGAGATTGCAATACACTTACAACTCTGAACCCTTTCTACAATACTTTTTGCCAAACAAAATTAAATTTCTATGCAAATTGAACAAATCATTCCTGAGTAAAAGAAAATAAAGAGGACTCTCCTAATGATGGTGCAGAGATACACAGCATTATATATAAGCAAACATCTTCAATGATGTCACCAGGAGCCCTACAGTGGCTGAGAGGTAACAAGGACAGGGAGGGGGTTACCCATCACATGGGTGATGACCAAGAGTATAAAATACAGCAGCTTCTGACCTGGGCTTGCTCAGCAGTGCAGAACAGCCTCGAGACTCACAGCAGTGCATGTTGTGAGAATACCAGGTAGGACAAGTCTTCCAGGAAGCTGCACAGGTCCCAGTATGCTGTTGTGGTGGAATGTGGATTACACCAGAGGAACGGTCCCTCCTACTGAATGTGAACAAACTATTAATGCTGTTAAAATATCAGTGTTTTGCTACTCTACCTATGCAGAGCCCCAGATGAAATCATTCTGACTTCAGGTGGCCTTAGGGGTGAACCCTTTTGGAAGAACAGACTAGTATTAAAATACACAGGGAGGTGAATAAAAAAGGAATGAAGGGAGTCTGCATGTCACCCAGTCACACAAACAGTTCACACATTTTACAGACATCATGGCCTATAATTAAGGTCATTCCAGGCTTGGCATCATAAAACGCTACCAATTAACAACTTTGCTAAATTCTTATTGATTAGGCAGAAGTGCTCCATACCAGGTATCTGCCTTCAGTTGATATTTCTGTTTTTCAAGAGAAAACTTTAACTCTTACATCTTAGTGTTGAAAATGTGATTGACAAAAAATTAATAGTCTCTTTCCTCAGTTTATCATAAACCCTATAGCCTTTTCCTCAAGTAGTACTAGACATCTCCAAACTCTGAAGTCAAAAAAATAAACCTGCCTTTGCCTCTTCTTTGGTGGTTCAATCAACTAAAGAAAACAGAACACACCAATTTCACAGAAACCAGACTGAACTATCCTGCACGGTCATTAAAAGCATATTCTGATTTCCTGGGCAAATAATCCGACATTATGATGCACTTTGCAAAACTGCTGAACACTCACAGTAACAACTGATGTCCAGGTAAGGGGCTTTGACAATGTCCTAGGCTTACTAAGCACTGACACAGCCCTGCAGTCCATACATTGGATCTGCCCAAGTAGTACAGTTCATCCTTCTCTTGGCTTTCCCCACATTAGCATCTTTTCCAAGCAGGCTATCATGGCCCCTTGTCACAGCCACATCTAATCCAGTGGCAGACATGAGGCTCAGATGCACAGTAGCCTTACTGAGGTAAAGTTCTGTCCAGTTACGTGTTGGCATGGCCAGTTCTAGAAAATAGGTAGCACAGATCTAAAGCAGCAAAAGCGCTGCTGCAGGGCTTCTCTCAGGAGAGGAAAAGAGCAGGCAGGCCAGTCACCTAATTTAGAGGTGTATAACACCCATCTACTCACCTCACCCTCTGCTTGTCACCTCTGTTGTGGAAATGAAGCAAAGAAACAAGACCTAGCTTCCACCATTCCAATTCAGAGTCATCTGTACCTGCCCTGGTAGGATTCACTTCCTCCAGCTACCTACACCTGTCACCCAACACAGCTGCTTGGTTGCAGAGAGGGAAGAAAGGGTAGAATGTTCCCCTTCCACCATCACAGGTCACAGATCAGCATCTTTATTCAAACTGCTGGGAGCGGTTAAATTTGGCCACACTCTGTCTTTGTGACACCTCTCCTAGAGGGCAGCGAGCCAGGGCAGAGGAGCAGTTCAGATTGCCAGCAGCAATACTGGTGGTGCCCTTTCCTATCTAGGCAGAAATTCTGTACCTGCCTGGGGCAGTGGAGAAACCTTGCTCTGGGCCTGCAGACATGCACTTTTACAAGGTGATGTACCACAGTGGTGACATGAATTATTTTAGCTGCTCTGAGCAAAAGCATAAACTTCTGCAATGGCCTCTAGTGAGAAGCAGATTATTTTGCTATGAAAGCAATGGCAGCCAGAAGCAACAACAAAACGTAGCCAGCCTACTCCCTAAGAAAGGAAATGTGCCACTACACGTGCATACGTATTCCATATATAGAAAGGTTATAGACATAGTCCCCTTAGCATAGCTCCCTGGCATTTTTTAATTCTTTCTTCTCAGTGCCATCACACTGATTAGATAATATTTACCATAGGAAAACGATGAACAGAAAAACAATCCCTTCGAAAATGCTCTCAGGGTTGATTTCTCCTTTTTTTTTTTTTTTTTTTAATGCATAAGCTGCAATTTTGTCTAATTTGGAAACCTATCAAGGACAACTCAGACACTAAGTCAGCACCTGCTCCCTCTGCAGTGCCTGGGCTGAGCCCAAAGCTCACCTTTGATACCTGGACTGTTTACTATGGAGCTGGTAGACAAGGATGGTAGGGAAGATGAAGGTTCCAAGTTTCCAGCAGAGTTCCTGAAAAGTCAGGGAACCTCATTAATTTTGAGCAAGTTATCCAACTCTAAGACCAGAATGGGGGTGAGGTTTTAATTTAAATTATATTTTGATATTATTTATTTAATATGTTTTTATTTAACATATCTGTGCATATATATATATATAATCTAAGAGAAATTTTCTTATTTAAGTTACAGAGAGTAATTTCTACATTATTAACTTAAGATGCAGTTTCTTCTCTTCAGAGATCTTAGAAGTAAAAATTTTTTACTTTTTTAAAATTAAACCCACCTTCCCCCCAAAGCACTGTGGATGCTGGCCAGGAGCTATAACCTCTCCAGCCAACACAAACATACCTAAAAAGTATTTGTATCTGCTCCTTTACACGTTATTTAAAGTTAATAATAACTCTGCACAAACAGACTGACATAAAGGGCAGCGAAGGTGCATATTTTAGACTCTGGAGATACCTCCCTCCCCCTTGCAATTCTGCCTGCAAAATCTCATACTGGTAAAACACCATCTCCTCCAATCTTACTCAGCTGCCTTTACTAAGAGCCATAGATTTTTGCTCCAGTACAAAGCTCCACCCTTCAACATAATTAAAATACAAAATAGGGGAGTACTAACCCTAACTTGCCACACTTCTTGAGACACTGTCACACTCCCCCATCTCACTGTCCATGTTTGGCTTACTTTGACCATTTCTAACTCACAGAAGTAAACAACTCCTAAATGTATACAGCAATATGTTTTTCACCAATTCCTATACACACATCATCCTTTCATCAAGCCCACAAAATCCTCTTCCTTGACAGAAACCAGAAACCATCCCCAGACAACACCTCTCCGCTCATCCAACACCATGAGTGTGACATCCAGCTGGAACAGATGAACATTCATGGATGAACGCAGCAGGAGCATGGCCCGGGAGTCTTCAAGTCATGTTTATAGCAGAACTTCCCAAATGCTGGTGGACTTATGGCTTTTAAACACTTTGGTGAACCAGCTACAGTTAATTAAGTCACAAACCTTATAGAAGCATATCCTTGATTGGATAGGTACTGGTACAGAGGCAAATGCAACTTACGAAAACTGCTGCTGTACTGAGGGGAAAAAAAAGAAGAAACTCAAACCCAGCCCCCTGATTGAAGGTAATGCTCCCACAGGAAGGAAAGCACCTTCTGCAAAGAGGACTATGCACTTGTGTAACCAGTAGCATTCACAGTCAAGGCAGGAATGGGGGCTGGCCTCGTAAGCACCATGCCTCCTACATACTCACACCCACGGCACTGCTGCAGACTGGCACAGCTGAAATGCAAATGCACTGTTATGTACACAATCCATGCCACAACATCAAGGTGTCCCTGCTCAGGTAAGCTTTAAAAACACTCCCACTTCATTATTTGTCTGAAAACAGCAGCCTGACCATTGAGAGGAAGAAGGCAAGGTCATATGCTCAGAGCCTTCCAGCTGCATCCCACGCACATGGAAGCACCCCCCGTGATGGGAACATGAAAGCAGGACTTGCCACCACCACCATCCCCACTCAATGTCCCTGGATGTGAAGCCCAGCAGGCAGCCCTGCAGCAGGGAGCTGAGCCTGGGGCAAGGGGAGGCTGCAGCATGCAGCTGTGTACTGACACGTACTCAGAATATGTGGGGCAGAAATATGGCCTAAATGTATGTGTGCTCTGCAGCTTCCACTGGTGGTGAGACACTTGTGATAGGAAGGATGTACAAGATTCCCTTATAGCCCTCAGGAGGGAACAGAGAACCCTTGGGGGAAAATTTAAAAGACAATCAGTACCCAGATAAAAAAATCTATTCTACCAACACATTCAAAGCCTTTAATACAAATTGCTTTCCAATGGATGAGACTAATAGATAAGAAAACAAAGGAAGTTGTTTTAGACACATAAAATGCAAATGCCTTGTCTATGAAATAGGCATAAGAAGCCCTATCTTCCACTTTTCTGCACACTTTGAGACTTACAGTGGAGGAAAACTGCATAAATTTACTCTTTTGCATACTTTGGCTGATTTAGTTACAATCTTACTACCATATGAAATGCACACATGAACAAACCACATTTAATTTTCAGGGAATGGGGACCTTCCTATTGTTTCAATTTTCTAAATATTTCTTACTGATACTGAAATTGGAAAAGATCCCAGTAAGGTTTCTTGTGCCCAGGACAGCTGCTCCACACAGCCTTTGGCAGTATCCTGCACCCCTTTCCTGCATTGTTCTATGCAAACCACCATGTGAATTACTGATTTCAAGAGTTACACACAGGCAGTGACCCAAGCACTAGTGACATAGTTGACATAGGTACTCCTAATCAGGAGTCAGCCTTTCCCAGCAGTACCTGCATCCAGAGATGCCAGAAGACCTCAAAGCAGAGCTGGGCACTGCAAGATCAATGGGGAAAAGCAGCATCCCAGCTCCACTCCCAGTCCCTGCCCCACTCACTGTCCATCCCCTCTTTGCTCTCCAATAGGCATTGCAATCTGAATGACAACTTAGTACCAAAAGTTTACTCAGTTCCAAAACTGTGTCATCTGTTGGTGACGTGATGCTGCCACCTGCACTAAGACCCACTTTCCCTAGAGCAGAGGCAGGGGCTTGCAAGGAACAGCTCTGTTCTGGCAGAGCAAAGGGGACATACTGTCTCCAATGGGGACAGGAGCCACCAGCTGCTGCAGGGACAGCCTACCCCAAGTGGCCTTTTGACCCTTTTCTGGGCTGCTCTGTGATCCTGGACATATCTCTGGTAGTGCTGCAGCCAGCAGTCTTCCCAATCCAAGCCTAAGTCTTCCCTTCCCCTCCAGTCCTGCACTATGTCATGGGAGACCTGTTCCCACCATGGTCTATTCCCAACATAACTACTGCCATTCCAAAACAGTATTTTCCACTTCCAGAAAGCTTCAGGGTGACCAAGATCTCACTAAAACCAAGCCCCTTAAGCTGCCTTTTTTCACTTTGTACAATGCCTCTTGGAGCACTGGTCCAGAATGGAGGTGCCAGCATCCTACAGGAAGGCAAGCAAACACCTGAGACTGAGCAAGGAAAAGTCTGTCAGACACAGCACCTTTCCAGCAGCCAGGCAGGAAGACAGAGTGAAAAGGGAGAAGGAAGTGTTCATCACCTGGCTGTGCCAAGCTCAATAAAAAACAATAAGAGGGAGAAAAAAAAGTTTTAATTGCCCTGGGATTTAGTAAACAAGCAGTTGAGTCTGGGAGTTAATGCCAACACAACAGCTGGCCTTCAGAAGGCATTTACTAATATAGCAACTTGTAATTAACACAAGGTCATCTCTAAAAATTACTAGGCCAATTTGCTGTTAAATAGCTTCCTCCAGGGGACGTGTCCCTGTTGGAGTACGAGCTGCTGCATTGTGTCTGTGAAGACAGACAGCTTGGGCAAGAGCCGTGTTTCCCTGGGGAGACAGGGTCACCATACGGGGCTCTCTGTGCTCCCCACATCAGTTCATGCCCAGGCCCCCTCTCCCCTCACTGCCCCACAGATCAAAGCAGCCTTCTGTTCCCCTGCAGACCAATGTGCTACCATGCCCACAGCATCCAAGCCCACTGGAGGTCTCTGTCAAGGTTGACAGCAATGAGCCAATACTTGTCGAATAAAACTGTGCAACAGCCTTTGGGCTGGTTCCACCAGCATTCACTTGCCCAGGCATCACAGCCACATAGAGAATCATGGAATCTCAGAATTGTTTAGGTTGGAAAAGACCTTTAAGATCATTGAGTCCAACAGTTAACTCAGCACTGCCAAGTCCATCACTAAGCCACGTCCCTAAGCACCACATCCAAACATATTTTAAATACCTCCAGGGATGGTGACTCAACCACTTCCCTGGGCAGCCTGCTTCAATGTATGGCAACTTGAAGAATTTTTCCAGAATGTCACAACTAAACCTTCCCTGGTTCAACACGAGGTCATTTCCTCTCATCCTATCACTTGCTACTCAGGAGAAGAGACCAATTCCCACCTCTCCACATCCTCCTTTCAGGCAGTTGTAAAGGGTGATAAGGTCTCCCCTGAACGTCCTTGTCTCCAGGCTAAACAACCCCAGCTCCCTCAGTTACTCCTCATAAGAACTGTGCTTTAGACCCTATGTGTCCCTGTGGCCACTAGCAGGATGTCACCACAGGCTATAATAGATGTATCCCTCACACTGTTCCTTCTGCAAGGTCTTCCCAAACAACTTCACCTATAAGTCAATTTATCCTGGAAATCTTCCTCTGGGGCAAAGTCCATGTAAATGGAAGTTTCAAGCAGCTGATGGAGAGGACTATTCCTTTTTTAGGCAGCAGTTTTTCCACTTCCTTCAGATACACAAATTTTTGTGCCTAATTTTATGCAGAGGGCTGGCATGGCATGTCTAGGTGAGTACTACCACTCCCCACACTTGTCTCTGCTCCTCCTTTTCTTGGGAGAGCATGTCTCACTCTTCACATCCTGGCTGCTTGCCTAAATCTTCACAACCTCACCCCTGGTTTCAATATGCAGACTAGAACATCCAATTTGTCATTTTCCATTGTTTATTTTCCAAAATTCAGAAGAACCCTCTTGTGAAGTCAGGCAGCAAAACCAGTTCTTTATCTGCCCCAAGGACACAGGCAGCTCATGCTGTTAAGTGCCTTTTGCCTTTCATTGTCCTCCTTCCACAACTGCCTGAAGAGATGTCCAGCGCTCAGTGCCTTTGTGAGAAAGCAATAGTAAAGGCAATTGCTAGTACCAGGAGGTGGATAGATGCTGAGATCTTTGATTGCCATTCCCCATGCTGCATCAGCATGGAGGCAGGATAAAAGTTTCCATGGGCAATTTCTAGATTACTTCTGTTCCTGCTGCAAGACACAGCAGGATCAGTGCCCACTGCTCTACCTGAACTGATAGCAGGATGGCAAAAGAGAGAAGGCAGGAGGAGACAGGGCACTGTGGGGACACCTGGAGAGGTTTCATCTCACCATTTGGGGGTAATGCCTACCTCCAAGACTCCTACCTGGACTTTTGCAATAGAAAGGAGCACATTAAAACAGCTATAAAGCTAAGCAAATCCAAGACTGGAAATATCAGAGGAGAGGAAATCCAGAGTCCATCCATTAGTGCCATATGCCAGCAGTAATTGGCCTAGTAATCTTCTCAGCCTTGCCTCATCATCTACCAGTAAACCCCATATCAAGGTACAGGCTCATTACCTCTGTACACCCTTATGCACAGGAGAACAAGTAACAGACTATTTCACATCACTTAAATACCAGCTTCAGTCTTATTCAACTCCTTTCCTCTGCTTCACTTAGAGGCATTCAAAAAAGGAATGTGATTAGTAGTTCAAAAGATAAAGTTTTCAAAAGTCTTTTATGCTAAAATAATTACCGTATAAATCATGGTAGGCATGAGGAACTAGACTACTCAAGACCAAACCCTGCCTTGTACCTTTTCTCAAGTAAGTCAGCAGATTTGCAAAGGCCTTTGACTCCAGGGCAGCAGAGTTAAGTATTTTCCAGTTTTGCAACATACTGCACTTTAGGGGTAAATAAGCTCCTTTCCAGTTGTCATTCAACATGTAAAACACCTCACAGAGATTTTGCTAAACAGCTCTTTATAGGGCAAGAAAATAAATGATTCTTTTTATCCTTTCTGAAAACTTCATATTCTTGAAACTCTTACAAGTCTGGGAAGGTGGAACTCATTCGTAAATAGAGTCCTGGGAAACACACATGGCCACAGCTTGGCAGGACCCCAGCCCTGAATGAGCCCTTTCATTTTCAGCGTGTTTGGTAACTTGGGTTAAAGAGTAAATGCTGGGTTTGATAGAATGTTTCAAACACAGAGCAACTAGAGTGCTACAGTCACCCTTACCTAAAAGAGGTTCATATAATAATAAATAATAACTGATTGTTCAAGGCATCCCTCACCATATCCTCCTAAAGTAAGCAGAGGTGCTATTAAAACACTAGGAGCAGTGGTATCATTTTTTTGGGCCAAGTGAAAGGTTGAAAACAAGTGCAGAAGAAAGAAGGAGGTTTGCAGCAGATTAAGCAGAACAGAATTCACACAAAGCTGGAAAGGGAAAGGTTTATTCATGTGCTGATTTCTCTCTGTAAATTACCATATGTCATTGCTGCTGGGACAAAACTGATGTGCCTACTCATGAGCTGCACCAAAACTACACAGGTTTGTAGATTTATGACCTTTATAATGATTCCCCCCATACATTTAGACATAAATCAGGCTACTCTTGGATGCTTGGCTGGAAGAACTCAGTTGTAGCATTGGTGTCTGTATTTGGAAAAAAATTATAAGAAACATTTAAGGTAATAAAATACTCCAGGCTGCAAATAAAGCTGCCTGATCTCATGTTGTGAGTCTGCTGATGATAAATCCACAGAAGGAACTGCCAGGTTCTGGAGGGTTGTTTGTGGCTTAACACACAAGCAAAAACCACTCGCCCCCCCAGGAGCCAAATGCCCAGTAAAACATTTACAGATGGGAACTGTGGTGATTCCATCCTTCATGCTCCATCTTGGAGCATCATTTGAAGATCAGAACCCCACTAATTCAGTTGTGGTTCAAAATGAAATCTGAATTTAAAGAACCTGGAAGTGAAGCTCACACAATAAGAGCAGCAAGTCAAGTGGCCTGCCCTGCAATCTGGACAGAAAGAAACAGTAATTCCTGAAAATTATAAGCACAAGCTGCAGCATGAAGTTCATAAAAATATCAGCATCAAGTTAATGGATAGTCTGGAGAGTCTGTTCTTTGGAGGTTCATGTTATATGCTCCTCTTTACAGAATACTTTTATCCTTTTTTGATCACATTCAACAGTACTTATACATTTTTTTTAAAAATTATTATTATTTAAAGTTATATTCCAGGTCAGCTGTTTGAACTGCCATATATCTAACTAAAGCCTAAACAGGAAGTAAAGGGAAAAAATGAACTTTTTCTGGCTAACTTCAAATTATCTCAGGTAATTTTTCCCAGAATGTCAAAGCTAGAGAAGACTATTAATAAATTTAGCACCCATATCCTGTCACAACTGTTTATTCTGGCCAGATAAAACCACTTTTAGTGGAAAAACATTGATTTCCTTTCAGCATCATAGCCTGGAACAGCAAAAGCTTTGTTTATAGAAGCCCAAATAGCTTTTTCTCTCCAACCTGCCCAGTTGGCTTACATATAACAACTCTTGCTGTAGGGGACAGAATGACCATTTACAGTCTGAATTGCAGACCATCCAATTCCTGCAACTGAATTACACCCCAAAATGCTTGACATATACTGGATAAAGATTATCAAGGCTTCAGCAACCTTCCTCCTTCTAACATGAACTCACTAGAGTACTGACTTTAAAAAAATAATTACTGCATTTATGGGAAGATGCTTTCATGAGATACCTCAGAATAACGTTTTGTTGTTGTTGAAAAGGCAATCTATATACAAGAGAGCCACTGGAGTTGGGGCAAGACCAGCTGCCAGGCATCTGGCAGGTTTGTCAGCATTGGCACACATGCTGGATATCTGGCAGTTAGCTTTTGCATCTGTTAGTTTCAGCCACAGCCATAGCTACATCAAAAGCCACAAAGGCATGTCCTGGTTATTTTTCATGGTGTCTGCATTGATCTAACACATTCTAGGTTCACTGCCCAGGTTTTTTGTTGTTGTTGCTGTCTTCTGGGTTTGGCTTTCTCCTGCCAAAAAAGACAGTGTGAAAGAAGGGGGCAAGTGCTGGGTGATAACTGGAAGCAATCCACTATTAGTATATCAGGGCTTTGTATATAGATGCATATATAAAAATATATATGTTTTTCAAGGTCCTCTAGACAGTGGAATGACTGTCTCTCAGAGACAGTGCTTCACACCACAGCACCCACCAAAAAGAAATGATCCACATTACCAAAAAAAAAAAAAAAAAAAATAGGAACAATTTCTTTTCATGTAATTCCACGTGGTTTAGCTTGTAACTTTTTAATTGATTTTGGGCAATGTTACCCTCTATTGGTGTTTAATTAATCTGTAGGCTTAATGCCGTGATAAACACTGCTGGCTAGCCTAGGGCCACTAGTGCTCTTCCCTGAATACCAAAAAAAGTGAATACTTCACTAAAAAACAGGAAACCCCATTTTAGCAAATCTAAGGTCTAGTTTCAGGAGTATCTTGAGGGCAGTATAAGGCCATACTGATCCAGAATGCACAGTCTGACCCTGTCCGGCTGCTCACCCCATGTTGAGACCAGCACAAACAGCCAGGGAGGCCACAGCACGGACCAGAATTGGGAAGCTAATCTCAGAAAAAGCAAAGTGTTTGGGCTATATTTGCTAAGCTGGTTTAATTTGGATCAGTTTCCCAAGCTGGTTTCCAGGTAAGTCTGTGCCAGGTGTGTCAGTGCACTGGGGATGCGTTTGGGGTGGGGGCTGCATCTCCGCTGCTGCCACAGGCACAGAACAGAGCCCTGCGGGTTTGCAGAGGTGCTGGGGGCCCTGGCCCTGCCAGCACCTCCCCACCAGCACTTGCTGTGAGCTTTGAATTGTGCAGTGCCCCCACTTGTATCTCAGTCCAACAGGAAGGCAGTGCCAGAACTCAAGTCACACCAGCTGCACCCTCAGCAGCTGATGGCTGTGCGCTTTCACCAGCACAAATCCCAAGTTCTCCACTTGTCTGCTGTCTGTGCTTAGGCACACTCAGACCAAATAGTCCTCACACCACAAATGGTGTCAGTGGGAGCAGACCAGTCGAGTCAGGTAGGCTGTGAACTAGCTGAAGCCAAATTTACCTTTGTGCCACAGCAACATTTTGCACTGCTCGACTCTCACACAGCTCCTGCACCCAGAAGATACCATTAAGACATCTGGGCAGAAGTTGGCCCTCGACCCATTTCAGATGTTTAAAATGTGTTTTTTTTTTTTACCTTTCTAGTTAAAGGCTGCTTTCAGAAATACAGACCTTGCTAAGGATACTGCCTCAGCATGTATCAGTGAGATTTGGGGACTTTGATATCTCTGCCAATATATCCTCGCCACTCATGAATTCTGCAATGTTCTACATTTCCCAGAGACAGTTACCTGTAGGGCTATCTAAGGTGATTTGATTAGCATGATACTGCATTGCCTGTCATCACTATACTGCAAGGAAGTATTTACAGTCAAATCTATGCAGAGAAAAGTGAAGTTGATTTTCTTTGCTGTTGGACCAACAGGCAGCTCATAAGATTTAATACTTGCAAAGAACTTAGAAAACATATCGAAGAGAAAAACAGAAGTATACTAAGCTGGGTAATATTACAGGGTGAATATAGGTAGGGGAAAACAAACAAACAAGACTTATGCAGGTTTTTGGGAGCGCTTTTTGTTTGGTTTTATTTTTTTTTATTTGTACTGCAAAGAAGGTCAAGAGATGCAGAGGTACAGCAGACACTCTATACATTTCTCACCTGCCCCATCTTTTTTTAGCACACCTCATGCAGCTCCCTAGTCAGTCATCTCTGAGCCACTTCACTCTTGGCACCCTTGGCAGGACATGAAGGAAACTATTTTTCTACCTTCTCTCTTGGCAATCTGAGGCCCTTCAGTCTGTAAATATCTCACCCATTTCTTCCTCTTTACAAGCACCTTCCCAAGAGTTTGTATCATGGTGATGCTGCCTCCAACACCCTTGGCCCAACTAATGTGCCTGAGCACAGAGGGATGGGGTTTGCCTCATCCTGGTGGTTCTGCCATGCACCTTGACAGTCCTTTGTAAGCCTGGGAATGGGGGGGGGGGGGGGAAAGCCCTCAAGCCTTAAGTTATACAAGAGATAGCATTCAGGGATAGCTGTTTATACTAGCTAGAGCTCTAGAGCTGCAGGGGAATGAGTCTCAGGCAAGAAAAACAAGGCTTTTAACACTAAGCCACAGTAAGATCACATTCAGCAGCTCAGGTTTCAAAACCTGCTCCAGCAAAACTGTGTGCACAGGCACTCACTGCAGGTGTCCCAGCATTTAACACTTAAAGTGGTGCCACCGGTATCACCTCAAAAACAACCACCACATTCATCCTGCGCTCAAGCCTGTGGGGGATTTCTTGACGTACATCTCCAAAATCCTAGGCATGCCCTCAGAGTCCACCGAGGAAAGCTCACACAACACCAGTTTTCAAGAGATTGTGCTTTCAGTGTCATGGGCAAGCATACACAAGCAATGGCAAACAATGAAGGTTGCTGGGACAAAGTTGATTTACATTTTGCCACTTTTCATCTGTCTCTTCAGTGGCCTATAGTTAATCAAACTAACACCCCTTCTCTCTGTGTCACAGGCGCAAGAAAGAAGTAGGCACTGTACATCCTTCCTGCTATTCTCTTGCAAATGGAGCCACAGCAGAATTCAAAAGTAGTGCATAGAGGCCAAGTGAATTATGCATTTGGCTCCTCTCAAAAGCCAAGGAAAACTCAAATGCCAGATTTTCTTAAAAGCAAAGCATCCCGTCAGCAAAATGACACTGACTGTCTGTATTGGGGGTAGTGGGGTTTTTCTTTTCAGAAATAGCATCCATTCATCTGTTGTTTTTTTAATTAGAAAAACTGATAAATACAAAACCAATGGGGGAAAACAAATACAAAAATAACAAAGACACATTTATCTGCTAAAGCGAAGTGGCAAAGAGCAGCTGTCCTTTAATGATCACCAGGCACGTGAAATTAATCCACATCTTTATTACAAATTTAAACCAACCAAATAAATTAAAACTCAAATCAGACCAGGAACCCAGGTGGGGAAGGAATAAGCAAAGCTCAGTTTACTTCCAGCCTGGCCAGTCATCTCTGCAAAAATAAGTACCTTTGTCTGCTGCCACCACAATTATTCTCTCATCACCCATGCTGAAGATGAGATAGGAAAGCCACAGCCCCGTTGGAACAACAGCTGCTTTACGCCAGCGCAGGAGATGAATAGCTCCAATTATACACAGGAGCTATGGATACATGTGGTGTAGAAGTTTAATTTTTATATTTCCATGAAATGCATGCTTTTAAATATAGCATAAGGAACAATAGTGCATTGATCTAGTCCTTCCCCCAAGTCAGTCTTTTCCATTAGTGGGATCCAATCTGGCACGAGCAAAATTCCCATCAAGTCCAGGGAGATTTGCATGAGGGAATATTGCATTGTTCAGCTACTCGTCCCCCTCCGCTAGATCCTGTATGCTGAGGAGACAGAGCAAGGGGATGAGGCACCAAACAAGGCCCAGAGCAAAGGAGTGGCTGCTGGGATCAAGGGAAGGAAGAGAACAGCCTCCTCCTTGCTCCCAGTAGCCCCATCCCACAGACAGAGATCCCCTCCAAAATGTTTCAGGGAGCATGAGGTTCTCTAGGGCTAGCACTGCTTCCACATCTTGTCCTCTACATCTGCAGTCCAGCCTCCCCTCCTGCAAGCCCTCATCCATCCAGGATCAGGGCATTTTTTCCCTGGTGACTGATGACACACTGAATTCACAGCGCAAGTCTATGGGTTGTTTGAACACCATCCTGCCAAGGCTACCACGTGATTTTATTATTTATGAGTTTCTAAGTTCTTAAACACTGGCAAAAGAAGCTTACCAAAGAGTTTTGTATATATATACAGATTCCACTTGTGCCCACAAGTCAGCAGAACATTTAAAAGTACACTATATACATCTCAATTCAGAATCAGCTGTGGCGGGGAAAGGAACAGGATTAGGCTTTATTTTGTGAAAAAATTCCAATGGATTCACGCAAATACATGGTTTCGATCTTTGCCAAAAAAAAATAATAAGGTCACTTTTTTCTATAAAAAGGCCTTTAGAATGTACCAGACAAAAGTGTCAGTTTTATAAATCAGTGATTTTAATACACTTAAAAAAACCCAAACAAGAACAACCTGAAACAACCAAACAGTAGATAACTCCTAAAGGATTTTTTTTTTTTTTTTTTTTTTTTTTTTTTTTTTTAGTTCTCCCAAAGCTTTAGAATCAAGCCCAGGAATTTGTATTCCACTACAAAAGCCTTGAATTTTATTATGGTACAAATGGCAGTTGTAACTTCCCTCTCACTTTTTTTGTGCATAAGGACAGTTCAAGGCAGCAGGACACAGCTGCATATGTAGAGTGAGCGAAGTAATAAGAGGTAGCATTTAGCATCACACAGATCATAAGCCATTCTGATTATCTCATCATTTTCCTTGAGATGAAAATATCCACCGCCCTCAACACACACTTTTTGTGAAGCAGTACCCCCATCTCCTCACCAGAATCAGGGCATCTCATGCTCAGCACAGTAGAAGCACAAAAGAACAAAAAACAACAATTAGAAGCTAATCCCTAGTGGTTCTGGAGGGGCTGCAATCTAAATTGTTAGAAGATAACACCATTACTCCATTTTACAAAAGTGGGGCTGAAAACAGAGAGATTAAGGGTTTTTACACACTAAGGCATTTCACAGTTATGCTTTCTTCCTTGCTTTGTGTGCCCTGTTTATTTAGATTGCAACTCATCAAAACAGGATTATCTCCCATTTGTGTTTATACCCTGTCCAACACAAAGCAGCCATTAATAACTACACAAGAATTGCTTTTCAGACAGCAATAGCTACAGGTGATTAATAACGATGCGACTCCAGGCATGTCTCTGGCAATACCGTGTTTTCTTTTCTGGGTTACAGAGATTAGCACTTCGAGTCATGATCCACTGATACTCATGTAAACAACCTGCACAGAGAGGGAAGGGAAATGCTACGTCCCTGCTCCTGGAGAGCTGGGAGGGCTCACAAGCTGACAGAAGAGAAAATAAAGATATAGCTCAGAGGAAGTCTCTTTCCAGGAGAAGAATGTGCACACTGATCCTCACTTCTAGACTTATTCATCAGGGATATTAGAAGAGGAGTGACAGGAAGAGCAGAAGGGAAGCTAATACAGAGTTAGTAAGTGCAAGTTAGCAAAGAAACAGAGAAGACTGCTGATACCCCAGTTTTTACAACACATACTTATTTTGTCATCACCAGGGGCTTTTAGCTCCTGTCTTTTACCAGGCTGTTACACTTATCACACATTACCTACACAAAACACCAAAATGTATGCATTTAGTGTCATTTGAACTGTCCTGATGCATTTGGGGACATTTGCACAGGGTTGACAGATAAGCCCTGAGAGCTGCAGAAGGCCCAGCCTTTCTGGGGCAGCAGCTGTAAACCAGCTCTGCTAGGTTTGACTGTCCTTACCCCACAATAGATAAGTGACGTTGAATATGTGCACTTAGGAAGCTGCATCACATCCCCACAGAGTATCTGGGGTTTGGCTGTGCAGCACATGCCAAGATCTCAGGCAGTGAGCTCACAGAAAATAAAATGCCACAAGGATAAATAAAACTCCAGGATGGTCCATCCAGCCTTGGCCCTGGACCCCCCTATAGGGTCCCAAGGACAGGGGCCTGTACTGAGCAGGCAGCACTTTTTCAGGCAACATTTCTGCCAGCCTGGACCCTGCACATGGACCATGCAGTCCACACCACAACCTCCACTGCCAGCCCTGCAACAATTCAAAAGCCTTGGTTTCCTTTAAAATGCACAAAAAGGACCCTGAGAACAAGAGGAATTCCTTCTGCGATGCTCTTGGGGTGCAAAGAAAGCTGTACAAAACAGATATTATTAATCAGATTTAAATGGGTAACTATTCAGGACACAGAAACGTGTATTACACTCCATTAAGTATCTGGATTGAAAACACTGTAGCATCATCCCTACTCAAATTCCCAGTCTTTTCACACAGAAAGCTTCAAAAGGGGCGAGATGCAGATATTGATATATATATATATATATATATAAGAATTGAAAATAAAGAAAAAGGGAATATATTAAAGAATGATATTTCTTATTTATAACCCAGAGTTCATTTACTTTGAAATCAGGACTTGGGGCAGATACTTCAGCATGAGCACAGCCCTGAGGAATGCTGAAATCAGCCATCAATAACTCTTTTCACAAGACAAGCCTCCCGAGGGCAGAAGGCTAATACCAAGCTGGGTGGTAGTTTTTAAGCAGCTGGACACAAATTGGGACTTGTCAGTTGTTATTCCCAGGCACTGCATGTCAAATTGGAATAACCTGTTGTGCTCTCACTAATTTTTTTCCATGACTGGCTACAGAATGCAGAAGAGGCACCTGTTGACTCCTGAATAAGTTTCCCTGTGATGAAAAGCTCTTATCAATCATCACCCAATGAGAGATTTCAAAATAATAGTTTTTTCTCATTTTCCCCACAGTGAGAGACATTCAGTGCACATAGCAACCAAGCTGAAATCTGCTTTTCTGACATCTGAGCTCTGCTGAGAAAGTTTCTTCATCAACCAGTTTTGGAGTCTTGTTGCATTCCAGGAACCAAGCTCAGGAAGCTGCCTAGGAGAAGCAGAGCACCACACTGCACGGGGCACTGACAGTGGAAGCACCCGTGGCACATCTCAGCTCCCAGCAGCACTGGGCCTGAGTGGGGGGGCCCAGTATTTGAGCCAGGTCTATGGCAGCTTGTGACCTGCAGCACAGAAGAAAGGAAGGAAGATGGAAAGGCAGTGGGAAGCTCAGAGGGCCACCAAAGTGGTCTGTGGGGAGTGCTGTGCTCCATGTTGTGTGACAGGGCACTGTAGCCAACAGTTCAGCTCATCTCTGCTGACTCAGGGATGCCTTTGACTTAAGCCTTTTTGCAGCTAAAGGCTCCCAAGGACACATGGGGACAAGAAGACAACTCGAGCTCCAGCACTGCCAACGTGCACCAACCCCAAGCCCCCCAACACACTTGCCAACAGTCTCATTTTTAGTTACCTGTGCACTCATCAGCAACGCATCCACTACGATACAGTGGAAACCAAGGCCAGCACCTTCCCCTGTTCTACTCTTGAGGGTCTTTTATCTAGCAACCAACAATGGGATTTTCCATCCCTCTTTGAAACCCAAATCTGCTTCCAGCTTGGTCCCTATCTCTCACTCCAAAGCTCCTTCACTGAAAATAGGTTCAGCATCATCCTCTGCTTGAACCTCCCAACATGCTCTGAGGAAATCCAAGGTGGTTCAATAGGCAACTACTAAGGTGATTTTCCCATGTCCACTGTCAGCAGCTCCTCACTGGTGTGCCATGTATTTGGCATAAACATCTTAACAAATCCTACAGAACATGAATTTCCACAATAACTTGTGAAGCTGCTTTTACCAATCATCTTTACAACAGACAGGGGTTGCTGCAGCAAACCCTTTCCAAGCCTTGAGTCCCAAGTAAATTGAGGATGCTTTGTCAGTGCAATTTACTCCTTTGAAAACACTTTTATTGTTCCTATGGTTGACAGAAGAGCAGCACTGAATGTAGATAGACTTAATGGGAAGCAAGAATTGTGACTTCTCTTCCAAGTTTAGTAAATAACTAAAGAATTGTCAAGAGAGCAAAAGATGGCAGAAAACATGAAGTAGGCTTTAGCATTCTATCCATCCTGAAGTATTATACAGAATACAGCTCCAAAAGGCCAGAAGAACTCTCCAGTGACAGTAAAATTAAAAAAAAATATACCTACATAGGTGTGCTGACAGCTGACAGCACACCTATCCCCAACAATGTAGACCCTTCATATTTCCATATTTCCTAAACAGATACTTCTCCTAAGCTGGAAATGCCTCTCTAGTCACTAATTCGGAATTTAGCAATTACATAACTCAAGCTAAAATACAGAAAAATCGCTATATAAGGAACTGCATGTAGTTTGACATCTCTTTTTCAGCTTAAGCAGCCTCCTCCCACACACTCTCTGCTGTGTCCCCTTGGGCACAGGGCTCTGTACCACCTAACTTCCTGAGGGCTGATCCAGTTCATTTAGCTTGCTTTTTACTTCTTTTCCATGTGATGGTGAACACAAATTTGGTACCACTGCATTGGGTAGCTGCTGCCAAAATGATATGGAAAGTGTGGTATTTGTCCTAGCAGATCTTCCCCAGCTGTCCCAGGAGTTCCTGCATCTCTGGCCAGGGATATGTGACTACTGAGCACATGGGGGGTGGTCTCCAGCATTGCAAGTTCCCACTCCAGGCTTGGCTTGGTCCAGCTGCTATTTCCCTGCCTACTGCACCTTGGCTCTGCTTCCAAGAGATGCAGGCACAGCAACCTACTCCAGTATTTAAAACTGAATTTACACTCCTTTGACCCCACAGCTGGACAGACTCTTGGGAAACTCAAAGGAAGGGTTTTGCTGCAGAAACAACCCACAGATGGAAACTGCCCAGCAAGGCAGACAACATGGACAGCCAGCCACTGGTGGATATGTGCTGATCAATCTCTTACCATGAGCAAATACTTCTATTATTTGTGTAGGTGCAATCTATACCCCTTTGACCCTCTAAGTAAGCTCTGCCAGACAAACACTGAGCTGAAATGAGATTAGGCTAAACAGCCCCTTTGGGTTTAGCAAATAGGAGGAGAACAGCCACTCCCTTTCTTAATCCACCAAAATCTCACATATAAAATACAAGCTCCAATTAAAAAAAAGTCAAGGAAGACAAAATATTATTTGAAAGTTTAAAAAGGCCAAATCACTGAATGCAGCTCACAGTTTGAATACAATTGTTCTGGGTGGTCTGCAAAGCACTGAACTGGCTGTGCAGAAAGGAGTATTTTAAGAACAAACCAGTGGGGTACCAGAGCACAGAAAAGATGAATTCATGTTAGAAAAACACTTTGTGAAGTCATACACAGAATGCAAATGTTGAAAAAATAAATAATAGCTTCCCTTACCTATTTATTTTCACTTCTTATGCCAAGGTCATAATTCCTTTTCATGTATTTTGAGGATAAATATTAAGATTAATAGATCATCAACATTATGAAGACTTCGTCTCTGGGACACAAGGTCATTGGGAAGCCGAGATCTACAGTCACAGCGCACAGTGGTAATAAAAGCAGAGAACTCAACAACTCACTTTCATTTCAGACACAAACAAAATGGTTTTGCATCCCAAATGTGCAAAACAGCTTGCTCCCTGCCCTAGAGACCCCTGAAGTTTTAAAGACTCTTGCCAAGGCTTTGTAGACTGGGCTTTCTTTCTGCATTAGCAAGTGCATATGCAGACCAAGTTCATAATGTCGAGTGAAAAACAACCAAATTTAAAAATCTGCCTAGAGGGATTTTTCTTGTCATTGGAGCACAGTCATCACAACTCTAGATAAGGCTTTTTCTCCAAAAACTACCCTACACACCTTTTCCTGTCACTCATCAGAGCTGTGGCACAGTCCCCAGCAGCAGCAGCTACTCTGACCTGGAAATGCAGCTCACAATATTCACATGGGCAAGATGCTGCTGCTGGAGGCGCACATGTTTAAGGGCTGTACAAGTGAATACACCAAATACAGAGGGGTGATTTTCCATGGCAGAAGTGTTCCTTTGGCCTGTAGCTTCCAAAATGCTCTGCAAAGCATGTATGCATTTGGCTGCCCATACTGAAGGGAAATAAACACAAGGAAGGGTAAGTCTGTGCAAGGTGACCAAGAAAATAAATATTTAGGAGCCTAGAGTCAGGGTACCTGGTACTAAACACCACAGTGGTCTTCAGTAGACACAGAGTATAAACTCTAAGAAAGTGCAGATTCTGACCAGAACTGGCATTAGAAATATTGAGGCAGTAAATGAAAACATGAGTTATTGTTTACCCACTCTCATATCAAACCACATCCACTGCTTTTTAAAACTATGCCCACTTCCAACAGAGCCAGCATCAGCAGCCCAGGCAATGTCCCTCACAGCTACTGACCAAAGGAAGCTCCTGGGGCAATTCTCCTGAGAGATGCACCTGTGTATGTCAAGGCCCAGTTTACATCTACAAGAGCCCAAAGTCCCCTGAATACACTAATTGTCCCTGGAAGCAGTAACAGTTTCACAAAACAGGTAAGGTTGGAAGGGAGCACTGGAGGTCCTCTAGTCCCTCCCCAAGCAGGTCCCCAGAGAACATAATAGAGGATGTGTCCAGACAGCTTTTCAGTATCTCCAGGGAAAGAGACTCCAGTCATCAGCTTCCAGCAAAATAAAAGTTTTAGCAACTAAAACAAACAAACTGGCCCAGAGGCTGCAGATGTGATTGAGTCAGAAAATTGGGCTCCCTCTCACAGAAAGTTCCCAAGAGCTGCAAGGAAGAGGCAGGCATGATGGTCTCCAGTTAGTTTCTGACATCTGAGTATCCTAATTAAGGACTACTTTCCCAAAACATATGCCAGCTGAATAACCCCTTATTAGAACTGGCATCAATAATAACATCTTTAAGTCCCTCCATAACCAAGTAAATAATCATTGACAAACCACTCAGCAATTACAACCACCAAGTGTTATGTATACAAGAGACACTAACCATCCTCAGGAGCGAGGGATGAGTCAATTTGGGTGGATGGAATGGGAGGGAAAGAGGCAAAGCAGTGTAATGTCTTCAGCACTTCAGAGTGCTAGGTGAATATTTTAACATTGCATCCATCTAGAAAGTGCCACATAAGGGGCACTACAATGTCACCTCATCTTGATAATGACAAAGGAGTGATTGAATATTAACCACGCCAACCACCACGGCTTCTCCAAACACAAACACACCTAAATCTAAGCCTACAGCCAGTCACTCAATTTCTTTCAATAGAGGTCAGTGAAAAGACAGGGATATAGTCTACCTGGTGTCTAACAAGAAAACAAATAAAACAGAAAACCCCAAACCCTGGGCCCCAATATAAAGCGATACATGAAGCAGCCTTCTTCTCAAAAAGGCCTTCCTAAGTACAGAATAGATTTCAGCTTCCCACACTGATGGAAGAAAGAAAAAAGTCAGGACTGAACCACTCAGACTTTGCCAGCCTGAGTCAGAACAGCAAAACAGAAAAGTGACTCCTTGAGTGGACTGCACAATGCAACACCCAGCACCCCAGGTTAAGTAATTAGTAGATCAGGAAATTCATCATTTTGGGGCACAGCATACATAAATTGAACTAGACTAGAAATAAAATACCTCAAGAATGGCAAAGCTCCCCTCTAAACAACATTTGGATAAATGGATATAATGCTACAGAGCAGAGACAGATGCCTGGTGATTCCCAAATGATTAATATACCTTCTCTTCTGTATGAAAACACAGGATATACAAGGCAAGTACACTCTTTTCAGTCATGGAAAGTTTGTTTTGGAACTGCAGAACCTCTTTTCTACTTCTTCACAAATGATACAAGTTCACCTTCAGCAGTACCTCAGCTTCTGCTGGAAGTTCTACCAGCAGAATAGTGAGAGGTGTCCAGCACTTGTTTTTATCTCGATGATGACTCCAAGGAGGGCACAGTCACAACTGTCACATTCATAAACCTGTCATACATCGTGCACATGACTCATCAGCCACGCACACAGGGTGACAAGAGTTCATCAGGCAGCAAAAGTAAAATGCTCCGTTAGAAAAACAAAAAAACCCCAATGACTTTACATCGAACTTTTCAGGAAGCAGAGCTGATGTCCCAGGTCACAAAACAGCCACAATTAACTGACTTGTGTGAGTACCATCAAACAGCACCATGAGCAGCCAGGCAATCTATCCCCACACAAGAAATTTTACCTCTATGAGAATCTTGCACATCATGACCAACCAAGGTGTTTGCCCGTATTGAAGCCAAGAGGATAGCAGGATTCACATGCTGATATTATTAAAAGCATCTATATTATTGATATACACTAAATAACTCTGCACCTATATTTAAATACAGAAACTATAAATAAATAAGACACATATGCACGTGTAAACCTATACAGCCACACATACCACACACCAGCCCAGCTAACACACATGCACCTCTTTCATTTCTACAATCACAAGATCAATGAACAGCTTTGCACAGCTTGGTACAGGGTGTAGCTCGTCCACTACCAAAATCTGCTGTTCCTGCACCTAATGTCAGGCTGCACGTTTTCCATGAGGGAATGTGTAAAAAGACAAAAAGTAAGGTTAATGCTAAGAATAACATGCTGAGGAAGCTGATAAATTTTAAATGGGAGGCCAGACCAATAACCCCAGGAACTGTAGTAACTGCACGCTGTTTTTCAGCAACCAGATCTAAGTCTGGCCTGGGAAAGTTCAGTCAGTGCATGCAAAGACAGACAGCAAATAAGCATCACTGCCCTTATGCATATCTTTGGTCAAATAAAGTGGAAAAAAAATGCTCCTGCCTTGGTCCTTCAGACATCAGAAGATAATTTTTAACTGAAGCAGAACATACACAACAGAGGTACAAGGCATCCCACCCTATGGCTGTACTATAGCCATGAGGCAGCTAGAAATTGTTAAAGCAATTTTGCTGGAAGGCAGAGGGATTTACAAGGCTCTTTGGAGATCACTTTTTTGGAAATATGAAGGTCACAGTTCAGTGTATTCAATGACAGATTGGAAGTGACCAATGAAGTTGCTGAACATCCAGTTGAAGATACAATTGAACTGTTCCCATAACTTTGCCCAAATCAGGGTTGGCAAGACAACAATAATAGAAATGAACAGAGCGAACGGGCACATGGGAATAAAGGAAAACAGCCAGCACAGGACACCTTTAGGGTGTGGGACTGGCAGGCTGTGC
Organism: Corvus cornix cornix; assembly: GCF_000738735.6. NCBI lineage: Eukaryota > Metazoa > Chordata > Aves > Passeriformes > Corvidae > Corvus > Corvus cornix. The sequence continues at coordinate 25,485,833 of NC_047056.1, forward strand.
CTTTGGTTGAAGGAAAATCATGCTGGACTGGCAGCAAGCCACAAGGAGTAGCAGCCAGAGCCTGTACTACCCACTGCAGGTGAGAGAGGGGATGATGCACATGGCTCCATATTGCTTTGGTGCCACCAGCTTGACACAAGCCCTGCAGAATGGGGTATTTCTTCCCAGGCTCACCAGAAGGAGTTATAGCTTCTGGAGTGACCACCAGCAGAGCCAGAAACAGGCCAACAGCTAGTAGGGCTGGTGTTTTCCCACAGCTGGCAACCTCTAAATACAGGTAGTGCATCACTGGAATGCTACTGAAAACTGGGGTGGGCGAGGAAGATGAATTCAGTGAAAGAGTTTTCCCACTCAGGGGAATGTATTACTTTTAACTAGGCATTACTCTTCCTCTCCACCTCTTATTTAGAAAGGGAGATTCTCCAAATAGCCTAGTGACACTAGAGAGAAAAAGGAGCTCCAACAAACATGGAGAAGTAGGGAGCTCTACCAACAGAGCAGGATCTAGTACCACCCATTCCATACAGACAGTATGTGCATGCATTGTGAACCAGGATGGACAGCACAGGCTGCAGCCACAGGCAAGGAGAGCTGAGTCACACAGGAGCTTTGCATTACAAGTTTACACTTTACTCAGCTTTTCCTATTCGTTCCAGTTTGGTTAAAAAACAAAACAAAACCACAACAAAACAAACAACACAACAAAACCTCACAAAGATCAAATTATTCCAGGATTTTCAGAATCTTCCCGATCCCAAACCACCACAGCTCATTTAGGCCACTCCCATCCAGATACATGGCACACAAGAAATTAAATTTATTCAAAAGTCAACAAGTTGGGGGGGGGGAGGGCAGGCAGGCAGTGAGGACAACACAGACACCAAAGGCTAAACTTGAAAGGTTTTGGACTCTCTCAGGGCAGGGTCTGAGACCCTGTCAGTGCTCCCAGGGAAGTGCCAGCAATATGCCTGGGGCTTCAACACAACTCCAAGTTCACCTTTAAAAGAGCTCACTCTTTGAAAGCAGGTTTTCTCTCATTTTGCTGAAGCAATTATATTTATCAGGTATCATGATATTTACCAACTAAATTAGGATTTCTCTTACTTTTCTTGGCCCTCTCCAAATACCAGCTGCATACCTCTCATCCTGAGTGAATGCAGAGAGCCCTTTACAAGAGGGCTTCAGGCTGAAGGAGATAACTTTCTCATAAACTCAAACCCACCACTACAGCACAGCTCTGGTCACTGTAAATTCTTCCACACGAGAATTTGAATACAAATTCAAGAAGCCAGATGTACAGCTGACATTATGAAACACTGATGGTAGGATAAGAGAGCTCCAACAACAAGGGCACCAGCATTCTTCTAAATTCCCCCACTCATCCCAATTAGTACAATGAATTCTTTGAAAAATCAAGACTTCCAGTCCTCAAAATTCACAAATTCTCTAGAAAAGAATTTCTAAGAAATTACATACTTACACATTTTGTTGAGTCATGGCACAACAATTCCTGGGACTCACAGACACAGTTACAGGGCAGGTTTCAGAACAAGCTGAACTTCCTCTCACCCAAACTTCCTCAGGACAGCTGGGTCTCTGCAAGTCACTTTGAAACATAAGTATTTCCACCTGGACTTAATCATGCTCATTAAGAGAACTGAGAACAAATTAATCCAATGAGATTGAGTTCTGTTGGAACATCTTAATCCCTGGGATTGTCCATTTCATAAAATGATGGACTATTTGCATCATAAAAGCTAGCTATACTAAGAAGCTGTGGGATGTTGAATGTTTAAATGATTTTTTTTTTTTTTATGTAGGCTGCAGTATGAGAGGAAGGCAAAGTTGCATTCAACAGTATTCAACGATATTCATCAGTATTTACAATTTTTTTTTTACTTTTCTCCCTGCAGTCAAGGCACCACGCTGTGGTTTCTAACTCACAAGATGCTGTCCTTTGCTTCTGTAATGCTGGCACAATTATGACATATTTTCCTATATGTTGTTGTAATCCTAACTGGCTGATTTTCACCCTCCCTCTTTTTCCGTTTCTACAACTAGTTCTGGAGTTACAGAAAGTGCATTTCCTGTAATTTCAAGAAAACTTTTCCAAGGCAGTTAGCATTTGCTTTTCCATCTGGATAACACTATCTGCTTGATCTTGAATTCCACACAGCTTTAAAAACTGCTCTTTCCAACGAGCTTTCAGAGTTGAAAGGCGACAACATTCCATGTTACAATGTGCTTTTGGCAGTGTTCAAGGCCAGGTTGGATGAGGCTCTGAGCAACCTGGTCTAGTGGAAGCTGTCCCTGCCCCTGGCAGAGAGGTAGAACTAGATGATCTCTAAGGTCCCTTTCAATCCAAACTATCCTGTGATTCTATAATTCCATGAGATGTTTCCGTGTTCTGAAAGGTTTTGGTAACATGAATTTTAAGAAATAAATCTGTAAATCTCATCTAAACTGCCCATCTTTACAGCTATTAACAGCAAAACCATTTCTTAATTACCACATTTTATTTGTTCCTACCAACATAACAGCATCTATTCTGTATTAAACTACAAGGGACTGCTCCCCAGATCAGAATTTTAGTATCTCCTAATACACCTATATACCATTGTACAGTCATTATATATACCATTGTCTATGGTATTCCAGTTGCCTCTTTGAGAGCTGGTATTTACCAGTGGTTTGAAAAAATCTCTTTCCAAATCCCTCACCATTATTCTTGCAACAATAGGTTGTACTCACCAGTCAGGCTGCATTTCTGTAATTGCTTTAAGAATAAGGATTTCTTCCACCAAGTCCTACTAACTCCCCAGATCCTGAACTTTTGGGACATAATTGTTTCAGTCATAAGAACCCAATCCACAGTTGTCCCTGACTGTGTGTTCATATCTACTATGGGATAGGAAATTAGAGAGAAACTTTTAAATGAGCTGCTGTCACCTTCTTCTATAGAGCTGGAGATTTCAGGCGAGCCGTCCCTTCTACTTTTTGTGATGGCTCATTTGTGAAAGTCAAAGAGTTGTGTAACTGGAAATATTCACTGTGCTTTGTTCACAGTCATCATAAAACATCTACTGCAAATGAGACAACCTTAAATAACAGCCTGACATTTTAGCTTGCCTTGTATTTGCAGATGGGGATAGACCCCCTAAAAAGAGATGTTTATTACTTGCTTTGCAACACTCTTGCAAACTCTTACGAACAACTTTTGTACTATGAATTCTAAATTCCATCTTGAATTTCATTTTAAGATACAGGTTACCATAAGAGATATTTTGAGTAAACAGAGAGGTCATGACTCGGTGTTCACATTGACCAAAGCTGTGTACCACTTCCCACGCAGACAGCTTTTCCAAGCTTCGGAGCTTCTCCTTCCTCGACATCATTTCCCCAGTCTCCCTATCTGCGCAGGCCCAAACGCTGAACAGCAAAACTGAAGCAAAATGTTGAGGTTCAGCTCTAGAAAGCTCAACACAGTTCACTACACAAGGCTCTGTCTCCCCCTGTTCTGTGGATATCATTTGATAAATCCTGGGATTTCAAGTGCATGTGAAGAAACAACCCCACAGAACATAACTTAGGCTGTGGTTTCACAGGCATTTCAAGTCAATATAAAGTTGCCCTGATGGTGAAAGCAGAGTTCTGAGCCTCACGTAACTCACATACTCCTGCCCTCGACCCTGCTTTTGTTCCACAGCCATAAGGTGATGGGATGAGTCCAGATCAGAGCTCTAATCTAGCAGAAAACAAATTCCTGTCTAAAATAGAGTTAGTGCTCATTTGGATTGGCAAATCACTGCATTCCTCATCTAATCTGACCTTTAGAAAAAGTATTTGTTAACTCTGAATTCATCTCTTCAGATTTATATTGTGCTGTTCAGCCCTCTTAACACAGCAGCAGCAGCACCAGCACTCTGGCTGGAACTCTCCCTGTCCGTGCTGCTGTTCCACTTCTGCAACAGAGCCAAGTGGCATCCAACACAAGGCACAATTTGCCCTCATCCAGGTGCAGGTGTAGGACAGGTACAAACTGACCCAGGGCTCTGCTGCCCAAGAAGGAGATATCTGGGCATTCCCTTTGGCAGATGCCCACCCTTCCCACCACACTGCTGGGCAGCAGCAAGGCATCAGACCAGCTCACGGACACTCCCAGGGCAGGCAGCTGGAAGGACAAGAGTCCTCTTCTTCCTTCCCCACGCTCCCTCAGCCATGGGAAGAGTAAACCCCCACCCTATGGCATCAGCTGGAGTACAGCCTCTACCAAGAAGAGGAAGCCAAATTTCAGATTTGATGGTATTTAGGAGATTCAGAACTGTACCTGTATGCCCCAGACAGAGCTCTGAGATCACTGCAGGGGCCAGAGCCATGTGCCATCCCCACCAGCAAAACCGGAATTGTAATGCAATGAAAAATTAAGGTGAAAAATGTTCATCCACGAAGACTCAGAAGGTTCACATACATATGTGAACATAAGAAAGCCTTAATAATGACAAAAGCCAGTTGTTTGTGCTCCTCTGCAATAAGGCAATGGTTTTCACAATGCTACTCAGCTCCCTCTGCATACAGTACAGGGAATCCTTTCCCAACATTTAGGTGCAGTTGAAGGCTAATCAAGATCTCATAAGTTACCAGGCCTCTTACTGTTATTGAATTTCCTTCCATCTCTTATCTTGAGTAGCTATTACGATTCCAGGTATTCAAGTGAACGTCATTCAGAAAAGATAAGGTAATGATCCATTGATATAGGACCGTAGTATTTAGATTTCAGCATACCCAGCTCCCTGTTTATGTTATTAACCATGATAGAAAAAAGGGGGTTTGAATTACCCTGTATTTCCTTCTCAGATGGTGTACAGAATAGAAATTACTCAGCACATGTCATCTATCCCTCTTCAGCAACAAATAGGAGACTTGTCAGGGTAATTTTCCCTGGTTTCCTCAGGAATGCAAATTTTGCAGGGTTCTCCCCAAAAATGCCTCCATTAACACATCCATTATAGCCCTTTGAAAGGAGAGATGAAACAACTCATATCTGTTTGACTAAGCTTTGAAACAAAAAATTCTTTTAGAGACAAGGTTCTCTAGACCTTAAGGGAGGAATCTCATTCCTCCACCCTCCTCTCCAATATTAAATTAATTTTAATAGAGGACTTAGACCTATAAACCGATGTTCTTTAGTACATCTGCTGCAAAACTTACACAACCTGCTAAATCTATGCCAGCTGATAACAAACATTTCCTTTAACATTCAGAACTTCTCAGAGGATGCTGTGCTTTGCCACACAATCATTACTTGACTTCCAGTAAACGTAACTATTCAGGAATACAGTCACATTAATTAAACTCTGTGTTGAAATGAGCCTTCCCTTAAATGTTGGTGTGTGTTCAAATGGCACAAGAAATTCTCAAAGTTCACGTGACTGATTTATAATCACCAATATAAAAAAGCAGTTCTAGCATGGGCACACCAAGAATTTCCCAAAGAAATGTGAGGAAACAATATTTCTTCAAACAGAAAAAAACCTACATAGGAGGGATAAGTCAACCTAGCAGATTGGTGGGGAGACGCCTTGTCCTCCATCCTGTCACTCCTGCCTCTTTCCAGGATGGGGGGCTCTTCCTCCTCCCACGCCTCCTCCTCCTCCTCCTCCCTTGCAGAGCTCTGAAAATCATCAGACTCCTGACTGACCCACTTCAACTCTACTCCAGGAGAAAACACCAATTTTTTTTCTGTCTGGTTAATAAAATGCATCAATACCCAGGCAAATGTGGCAAGCACCAGAGCTGGCTGGGGGCAAAGGACCTTAGGTGGCAGTGGACAGAGCACCCACCCTGGGCCATGTGGTGCCAGCAGGGTGCCAGGATGCTCTCCCAGATCAGCAGCCTGAGCTGGCTCAGGGAATGGGTCAGAAAGGGCCAGGAACAGAGTGGAGAAGCTGCTACCTCACCTTGAGTAAGCAACTTTCATCCCAACCCTCCACTTAGTGCTGCAGCAGATGAGCACTCACAGGTCCCCGGCTGTGGTCATTCAGGATATTCCTGCCCCACTCTGGACTGGCACCTACCAGCTGCACAGCCAGCAAAAAGGAAAAGGTAACTGTATTTCAGATGGAATAAAGTGATAAGCCCAGTATCTTCACCTTAAAACTCTGAGGATCTGAATTTAAGCTGAAAGGTCAGAAAATTAAGTTTCAGTTTCCAGACTTAATGTGCTGCCAAGGTCTGTAGGGTCAGCAGGCAAAACATGAAATGTCCTATCTTCTTAACGATAGAGCACCACTGCCTGAAGCTCCTAGAAATAATACTCACACTCAAGGTCAGCAAGAAGAGACAGACCACACTATTAAAAATACAGAGTGGAAGTCCCTTAGCGTTAATGCTATAGTAGCAAAATATGTGCAAAAGCACATTTTGGTCATAAACATAACTACAATCTCAGGCCTTATTTAAAAATGAGGCTGTCAAATGCACCCTTTCTTTGAAAAAATCAGCTGTACACCTACTGATGGATGGGATGGGATGGGATGGGATGGGATGGGATGGGATGGGGCAGTCAATGAAAGAAGGGCAATAACTTCTTTTTCAAAGTAATGTAGAGTTGCACTGGACATTGAAATGATGTTCTGGAAAAGGGCTCATCCCCCACCTGTGTATTTAACCCCTGGTTTGCTGTGTTCTGAATTCAGTAGTACAGCAGAGAGGAACCAGCAGCCTACCAGCTCCACCCATGGTCACCAGCTCCTCCTGTGGCCACCTGCCCTTGCCCACGGGTGACACGGACCATGCTGCATCTCCAGGCTCCACACCTGAAATGAAGGTAAACCTGGGCGTACGGTGAAATCAGCTCGGCTCCATGGCACTCTGCTGCGAGTGTGTTTGGTGGTATGCAATCCCTCCACTGAACAGGAGTCACAGCACACCACTATACCTGACACAGGCAAGCTGAGAAAAGCCAAACAAATGAAAAGGCCCCAAGAAGCTGAGAGGATTAGGGAGTAAAAATCAAAACTACTGATCCGATACATTTGAAAATCCCCTAATGATCATACCAACCCATGTTAAATCAATTCCTATTTTGAGACCTATACCATTACATCCATTCCTACCAATTTAAGTCTTTGATACAATTTCTTTCAGACTGTAAACTGAAACAAGCATGCAAGCCTCAGTCCTAACCAATAATTAGTAAAATCCCCATTTTCCAGATCTTTAAAGTCTTTTTAAGTGCCCCAGCTATTAAGAGATGTATCACAACTCTGATGGCAAAAGCAGAAACCTTAGAATTCCTTCTTAACACAAGCTCCTGAAAAAAACCAGTTTATTTTTTACACAGTATTTATCGATTTATTGCAATGTAGCAGAAGGTTCTGAATGGCCTGACCAGCTTTACATGCTTTGCTGAATTTTGAAATGAAAGCAAGAGAACATTTGCTTAAGTCAACAACGTTAAGTCACCAGTTTAAAGGTTAACACTTGATTGTGCAGCACAAGAAACAGACATTTTATCTTCCCAGTTCAAGGACTCCCGGATTTCTGAACAGCGGAACATGAATGCTGCAACAGGCCAGGTTGCAGCACACTTTGGAGATACAAACAGAACAGGGTGCAGCACACAGGCCTCAGAGTGTCGCTTGGGCAGAGAGCAGCTCAGGCCCAGCTGTCCCCACACACTGGCACACCAGCAGCCAGCTGGGAGACACCGCTGGGCCATCACCCATCCTGTCCTGGCAGCACTTTTTAACGCACAGAACACTCGCACTGACACCAGCACCATTGTGATTCATGTGGGGCAGCTGTTGTAAAGCTTCCAGAGCTCCTCTACCAGCCAGGAGACATCAAAGCCAAGCCCAGCACCCTCACCAAGATCCCATTCAACCAACAGAAAACCACAGGGAAGACGGAAGTACCGCACTGATGTGAGTACAGCTGTCTCAGATAAGGGAAATACAGAAATAAATAAGGTCCTTATCTACTGTGGCAAAAAAAAGGCAGGCTCAGGGGAATGGGTAGGAGAGGGAGAAAAGCAAAAACTGTACCTAGAGAAGAAAGAAAATCTGAAATTAAATGAGGCATGCACTCCTAATTAATGCAGTTTTAGTGTGAAAATTAATTTCAAAATCCCAAAAGTGAGTTAAGACATCAGCTTAGACACTGGTCAAACCAACAGCTACTCTCTGTTCCTCCTGAACAGTGGCATGGGCCTGCTCCTTGCAGCCAAAGCATCTGTACCAGGGATGCCTGGGAAAGGACCCATCAGAGCTCAGGTGCCACTGTACAGACAGTGACAAAAAGAAGTTTCATCAAAAATGAGTCTGGAAATCAAAGGGAGCAATTCTGAGCCAAAATGTCAGACTGAATCCATTAAAAATAGGTGATTGCTGTAGCTGGGCTGTGTTGTCATACATTGCTTACGTTTGTTTTAATTTTAAACTAAGTGTCAGCCCAAGGTTTGTTACACAAACATATGGCACCGGTATTACATTCTACCTTCTATTTATAGAAAGTGCTGTGGCGGCCCAGGCAGCACAGAGATGCCATAATGTTAACAACATTTATTAGTAGTATGACAAAAGAACAGAAATAAGTTGGTAGAAATTGTGACTTAAAAGTTTAGGGGACTGATTGGAACAGGGTGCCAAACTGTGGAGATATTAGCTAAAATTCTTCCAGTATTAATACTCACACAGTCCCCAGGCTGCCAAGTATTTAGTTATATAAATACACCCTCGAAAAGGTAATTTGTTTAAAACTCAAGCCCTGAAAACTGATTAGCACATTTAATGCTAGCCCGATTAACACAGATATGCCCTCAGCTGGGTGATGGGGGCATTGAGGCAGAAGTCCGCATTCCTGTGAGTGAAGAGGAACAAAGCTTTTGGGACAAAGGGTAAACCTTAATTATGCCTTTTTATTACCCAAACTGCCATTTCCTCCTTACCCCAAACAAGCCAGGAAGGCTAATGGCACATTCACATTGCCCCATAAGCTATGTGATTGATAAATGCCAGTACTAGATTTTTTCCACTCCAGCTGTTACAGTAGAAGCGAAGCAGAAGAGGTTTGATTATCCAGCCTCTTAAAAAAAGAAAAGAAAAAAAAAAAAAAAAAAGAAAAAAAAAAAAAAAAAGAAAAAAAAAAAAAAAAAAAAAAAAAAAAAAAAAAAAAAAAAAAAAAAAAAAAAAAAAAAAAAAAAAAAAAAAAAAAAAAAAAAAAAAAAAAAAAAAAAAAAAAAGAAAAAAGAAAAAGAAAAAGAAAAAAAGAGAAAAAGAAAAAGAAAAAGAAAAAGAAAAAGAAAAAGAAAAAGAAAAAGAAGCAGGATACAGTACACCCCTGACATTCCCGAACCTTCTGGAAGCGTTTATTAACTTTGGCCACCGACCAGCGACGGCTGCAGGAGCGGTCTGGAGTGGCAGTGCAAACTGGTTAATCTGTAGCTAGACATATCTGTGATTGGGGGGGTGGTGGTGTTTAACAAGAAATACTCTTGGCCTGGCAGCCAGGGCTTCAGCACTTGGAAGGGTTACTGGGGTTTTTTTTTTTTTTTTTTTTTTTTTTCCAAAAAATTTTATTGGGAGAACTACAAAACATTTACAGTACAAAGTTTACAGTCTCACATAATTTGTAGTGAACTGACTCCCGAAAAATATATTACAACTCAAGTTGACTTATCCTTTAGTTACATTCAAAACATACTTCTGTTAAAGTAGTCCAAAAGAGTACATAGTGCTCAATCTGTACCTATGTACAAACAAAACTAAGCTACTGCTCATTCATCCACCGTCCAGGAAAGTTTTGGAAAACTCCCAACTTTCTACATTAGGAAAAAAAAAATTACAGGTTTTGGAATTCAATAAACAAGATATGTTCCTGTATTATAGAAAGTTTCAGATCCAAAGATGGCCTCTGTTCTTATAAAATAGAGTGGTGAAATTTTGCTGTACTTAAAACCCATCCCTACATTCAAATTATCTCAAGCATTAAGAAAAATACTTATTTGGTTGAGAGATATTTAAGGCAAGCATGGACCCTAAAGAAGGCACTGTGAGACATAATACTGGGACCCCCAATTATTGCTACATATTTTGAGCTATATCACAGTGTGATTCGTGGAGTTAGGCAACAAAAATACTTTTTGGTTATTTTAAACAAGTCTGAATTAGATTTGCCACTTTGAAGTCTGATTGCTAAGTCAGTCTTCTCTTTTTTTCTTTTTTTTTTTTTCTCTCATTTTTCAACTCGGACGGGCTACAACCATTTACATTCTAAAAAAACCCATAGAAATTCTGCAAACTACTTCCACAGCATCGAGACCGATTTCTATAAAGAAACCATGCAATCTTTCAGATTTACGTAAACAAAGAAAGAAATTAATGAAATAAATATTACATACAATCTCTTAAATTAAGAATTTTACTCATTTACAATAAAATAACCAAGTGAAGTTACAAAAAGGCATATATTACTGTGAAAAGAACACACTCCACATTTTGCCGATTAATAATGAAAATCATAATTTAAACATAATAAAAGAATATATATCTATTGCTTTTCATCATACCCGATAAATACAGTATGAACAAATTACCAATGTATACTTTTCACAAGATAATAAATAAGTTAAATAGTTTCATATTGAGTTGTGTGCAGTGACTCATTCATGCAATCAACTCAAAACAGCTAAAAAAAATTTTAAAAAAATCAGCAGTTATTCTCCAACAATTACGAACTAAACTCAGTTGAGTGCTTCCAAATAAAGCAACAACAAAAAATTGTTCTAAGCCAAACATCCACTAAGTGGTGGCAATGGAACCAATATTAAACTTTGGAATGAAGGTTTTAGCATTTGTTATAATAATAATATATAGATATATATAAAAAAAGAAGGTTGTTATCAAGGCATATTCTTGGCAGGATGTTGGATTTTTCTTTTTTCTTTTTTCCTAAAAAAAAAAAAAAAAGCTTATAGGTTTAGTATGTTCTGTGTTTTTATTTGAACTGGATTGAAAGACGAACTAGTTTGTAACTTTTTTTTCTGTGTGTCTGCAGGATTGGAGGAGCTGGGCTGGCAGACCGGCGCTCCCCGGATTGTTTGTTGCTTTCTGGTGCTGTCTTTTCTAATGCTGGTTTGTTTTTTTTTCGAACACAGATGGAATGGCTGCTGCTGGTGCGTATCATAACTTGTCTCCAAAGAACGACAACAACAAAAAACCTCCGAAACAAAAATCCCCTTCTTCCAAGGTCTCTCTATAAAAATAGGTTTGTTCAGTTCGTGTCATTTGCCCTTTTGCAAAATGCTTTGTTTCTCGTTTTGTTCAGCTCTCGGTGTATAGATAGATAGATATATTAAAAAAAAAAAACAACAACCCAAAAATAGAGAGGAAGGAGAGGTTTCGCTTTCTTCGCTCGGTAACTTACTTGCAGGGCCGCCGCGGGGCCCCCCGGCCGCTGCCCCGTCCTCCCTCAGTCGTCGGAGATGGAGAGACGGCTGAAGATGGGCAGGCGGCGGCCCGAGTCCAGGCTGGGCGACTCGGAGCCGCTGAGCGAGCCGGAGCTGAGGGAGCCGCTCAGGTAACTCTCCCGGTCGGAGAGCGAGTCCGGCGGGCTGGGCGGCGCGTCGAAGACGGGCGACTCGGAGAGGCGGCGGAGGGGCTGGAAGCTGAAGGGCGGCGAGGCGGGGGCGGCGGGCAGGCCCCGCCGGGCGGCGGCGGCGGCTGCTGCTGGCAGCGGTAATAGGCGGCGGCGGCGGCGGCCGCGGCGGCGGCAGCAGCGAAGTTCTGGGTGTGCAGGGCGAGGGGGCGATGAGGCTGCCCAGCTCCTGCCCCGAGAAGGCGAAAGCGTTGTTGGCGCAGGGCGGCGAGAGCAGCTCCTCGCAGTAGGAGGCGGAGGCGGGCGGCGGCGGCGTGCGCGAACCGCCGGGGCTCTCCAGCAGGGCGGCGTCCAGGCGGCCACCGGGCGGCGGCGGCGGGGCGGTGCCGTGGGGTGCGGGGGTGATGGTGGTGGTGGTGGGCGGAGAAGCCGGAGAAGCTCAGGCTGTGGTGCAGCTTGGGCCGCTCGCCGCCGCCGCCGCGCGGGTGCCCGAAGCCGCCGCCGCCCAGCGGGTGGTCGCGGGGGGCGAAGGCGCGGAGGTCGCCGGTGCTGCCGGCGGGGTGCGGGGGCGCGTGGTGCGGGTGGTGGTGCGGCCCGGCCGCGGCGGCGGGCGGGCTGTGCCCCCGCCGGGCGCCGGGCGGCGCTCGTCGGCGTTGTGGATGAAGTGGCAGCGCGGGCCGTAGGGGCAGAAGCCGATGGTGTGGAAGGTGCGGCAGAGCTCGGTCTTGTACTTGGGGTGGCGGGTGAGGCTGCGCAGCTCGTGGAAGCCGTGGGCGAACTGGCACTTCTCGCCGTACTTGCAGGCACCGCTCTCCTCGAAGGGGCGGCACAGCTCCGTCTTGTAGCGCGTCGAGTTGATGGGGGCCCCGCCGCCGCCGCCGGAGCCGCTCCCCTTGCCGGCCGCCTGCTGCTGCTGCTGAAGCTGCTGCATGAGGTGCTGGCTACGCTCGCCGTTCTCGCTGAAGGAGCGGTCCCGGAACTTGTTCTCCTTGTTAAGCAAGGCCGTGGGGCTGCTGCTGCCGCCGCCTCCGCCGGAGCCCGTCTCCTTCAGATTGCCGAACGAGGAGGAGGAGGAGGATGACGATGAAGAGGAGGATGTGGAAGAAGAGCTGGAGCCGGTAGGGCTGGGGAACTTGGAGCCGCCGGCCAGCGCCGTCAGGTTGCTGGTCGAGTGCCGCCGCAGGAAGCCCGGCGCGAAGCTGGAGCTGGGAGGGGTCACCGGGGTCCCCACGGCTTTCTTGTCCAGCATGCTGCTGAGGTTGGTCAGGGACTTCTCCGTCTGCCGGGGCGGGGAGAGGGAAGGGGTGGGGGAGACAGCGAGAGAGAAAGAGTGTTGCGGATGACCGCCTGCCCACGGCCACGGCTCCCCACGCAGCACCGCCGGGCGCGCCGCGGGAGTCGGGGTGGGGTCCCGCCTCCCAACCGCCCCGCAAAGGGTCTGCCGCCAGCGCTGGCGGAGCAGGGCAGAGCGGGGGAGAAGCCCCGGCGCCGGCTCTGCTGCATCTGCAACTTTTGAAAAAAGTTCCTCCTGGCAGCGCAACACGCGGGCAGGGACTGCAAGGCGGCCCGGCTCCCCCGCGGCTGAAGGACCAGCCCCCCCGAACGCGGCCGCGGGAGACCACAGGGCGGCATTCTGGGGCTCGCAGCCTTGCGTCAGCCGCTGTCCCCGGCCGGCTGTCAGACCGCGACCCGCCCGCAGAGCCCGGCCCGGCACGGGCCTCCCGCCCCGCCGCGCTGCCCCGGCAGCCCGGAGCGTCGCTCTGGACACGGCGGCAGCGGCAGACCGCGTCCCGCCCGGGCAAACGCGCTCTTCCCTACCTTGCACAAGAAGTCAATGTCGTAGAAGGCAGATAAAAGTGTCGTCGACATTTCTAGATCCTGTAATGGTCGGATATACAGGAAGGACCGAAAGATCCCGCTCTCCTCGGAGGGTTTGGAAAAGCCACGACTAGATAGGAGAGGGCCGTCTGCTTGAGATCCGAAACGGTCCCGACTCCTTCTGGGCGGGACGGCGGGTGCCGGGCCGAGGCGGCGACGGCGGCGGCTGCACAGCAGCGGACGAACTGCGGGAACTCGGCAGCTCCCCGCGCCGCTCCCATATAAACGCGGCCGCCGATCGGTCGCGGGGGCGGTGCCCCTCTCCGCCCGCCCCGCGCCGCCCGCCGGGCCCGCCCCACTCCTGCCCGCCGACCGGGCCGCCCCTGGGCTTACAGAGGGCGCTGGCAGCGGTGGCGGGGCAGGTTGGTGAGCAGTGCCTGTTGCTGCAGTGAGCCCCTGGTATCCCGGAGCGGGGTGCGCCCGCAGGGCGGGCGGGACGAGGCGGGGGAGCGGGGAGCCAGCCGAGGCAGCGCTCACGGCGCCCTACGGGCTCGGCCCTGTGGAGCGCCTATCTGCGCACCAAAGACCCAACGCCCCCGCCTTGCCACGGCCCCGCCAGCGGGTCGGGAGCTGCCCGCGCACGGCGGCCGCGTCTCCGGGCGGGCGGCGGCTGCCGCCGAGCAGAGGATGCGCGCGGCCGCGGGAGAGGCACGGCAGCGCCGGGGACACTTCTTCTCCCCCGCCCCGCCGAAAATAAACTTTTGCCACGTAATTGCTTGAAACAAAGGTCGGGACTGCGCTGCCCCGGTGCGGCTGGCAGGACGGGCCAGACACAGGCTGCGCGCCCCGCCACTTCTCCCTTCTTTTCGGGGACCTCGGTTTGGTGCTTACTTTTTTTCTTTCTGGAGTTTGGGAGAGGTTGGCGAGCAGGTGTGGAGGTGAGGTGGCGTTAACCTCGCACCGGCCTGGCTGCTAAACGACCCCCACCTAACCCTGTCTGCGTCTCCCTTCCGCGCCCCTCACCCCTCCCACGTCTCCCTCCTACGCTCGGCCCCTTCCATCTTCATCCCCGCCGAGGTCCTGTGACCCGTCGAGTCCGCCGGCCGCCGCCCCAGGTGCCCCCTGCAGGGTGCCCCCACCGCCGGACCGCGGGCGAAGGCAGCGGCTGGTCCCTGCGGCAGGGCTCCCTCCCGGCACGGAGCTCGCCGCTGGCCAAGGCGGGCCGGGAGCTCCCGTGCAAAACACCCCCACCCCTCCCCCCCCGCGCCGATAAGGCCGCGCAAACACGACGTGGGAACGGCGGCGGCGGCTTTTCTGCACCCCCGTCCCCTCCCGCGTTTGCTCGGCCCCGGGACAAATGGGAAGGAGAACAGAGTCGGATAGAAGTGTAAAGTTTTATGGCTGCTAAAGCCAGCAGAGGCGTTTGATCCTCTTTAGCCTCCGAGCCGGGATGGCAGGCCCGCGAAATCCAAGGGAGCAAACCCGACCACGTCAGCAGGAGCGCGGCGCTGTGAAAACACATTTGTAAAGGAAAGAAAGCTCGGGTGGGGGACGGGGGTATCGCCACAGCCCCCGCTGCCCAGCGGCTCACGCGCCCCTTTGCTTGCTCTGCGCCCCCCCACGCCGCAGGCGGGACCCCGCCACTGCCCTGAGCCGTCACCCACGGCCGGACGAGCCCGGAAACGGGGATCGAAATCCAGGAAAGACGAGGAGCTGGGCGGCTGAAAGCCCAAACCTCGCTCCCTCCCGTGTGCCGGCAGTTCCCTGGGGCCCGTCCCCCGCTCGGCGAGCGCTGCTGGACTCGGCCGGGCAGGCTCCTGGCGCCGCTCCCGGCCCCGCTCCCCATTCCGGCCCCTCCCGCTGCCCGCGCGGCTGGCGGGGATGTGGCGCCCCCTAGCGGCCGCCGGGCCCGCCGGCAGCCCGCTCCTCCGCCCAGCGGTGCCGGGACACATCCCACGTTCCTGCTCTTTCCCCTCCTCCCGCCCTGACGGGGGGCGACAGCTCCCGTCCCGGCGACGGGCGCTGCCCCGCACACGGGGAGCCGCCGGAGCGCGGGGCTGCAGCCATTGCGTGCATCGCTTCCCATAACCTTCTCTGGGGCCGGTCGGAGTCGCCTCCGCACTGACCCGAGTTCAAACTCTTCCTCCTCCCACACAACTCTGCGATGGAAACATCACCTCGGAGCTGATCCTGCCCGCCAGCCAACCGAGGAAACAGTTTACTGTGACAATCATGCACGGATCAATATGTCAACGCCATTGGGAGGAATACTTTGATAAACTGACTTTGATCAAACACAGGGCCGATAACTGCTCTGGCATCAGGTTTTGCTAACTCTCTCCTGCAATCGCTGCTCAGGGTTTAAAGGTTCTTCATTGAGTAGTTACACAGTAACCCATCATCAGCACCGTGTGGTGAAATATATGTGTACTGATACAATTCTTATTTGCTCTCTTATTATAAACTCAAGCGGGATGACAGAGGTTCCAGTTGCATCTTAAAACCACAATAAGGAAGACTGAGTTTTCAAGCTGTTTGGTAACTGATTAACAAGGCCTCAAGGCTTTACCAAGTTTTACAGTCACTATGGGTCTGTTACTATGCTGTCACCTGTCTGCATTTATCAATTTGCCAGTATCAAATATATATGCACATGCATTTTAAATTCTACCCAATAAAAAGGCCAATGTTACTAAGATAGCCTTATGCTACCCACTGACATGAGCAAGGTCTCAGCACTTTACAGTGTTTTTTGTCTCCTACTACAGAAGTTCTTGCCATACTAGTTCAAAATGATGGAAAGATGTGGCAAAATCAGCAGCTGTTAATTAATTGTACAGGTCTTGACTATTTTTTAAGAGTGGCTTCCAGACATTCTGGGCTATTCTTTCCCCAGGAGTTCAAACCAGATGCAAACAAATTAATTTTTAGCCTAACTCGCAGCATGGCTCGTTAAGTTCGATGGCGGGCATTCTGTGAAACATCATTTCAGATTCCAACATTTCTCTTTTGCCTATTGAAGTCTCAAGTTTCACCATAAATTACTTCTTATATAAGTAACCCTGAATCCTGGAAACTTAGAGCAAATACTAAACTTTTATTCCTAAATTCGGTTTGTTGGGTTTTTTTAAGTGGTGGCTTTGTACAGTGTTCAGATGTCCACCAGACCCAACTCGGCAGCTTAGCTCTATTTACAGCAGAGTCTATTTAAACTCACGAGAGCAGCGATCGGCTATGGGGCACCGCAGCACCCAGCACTGCGAGCGGCGCCAGCCCAAGCCTTACCCTGCCCAGGCTGAGCCCGAGCGCGGCACCCCGGGAGCCCGAGCGCGTCCATGGCGATCCCGATGCCGGCACCGCGGGAGCCCGAGCGCGTCCATGGCGATCCCGATGCCGGCACCGCGGGAGCCCGAGCGCGTCCATGGCGATCCCGATGCCGGCACCCCGGGAGCCCGAGCGCGTCCATGGCGATGCCATCCCGGCCTGGCGGGAGCGCGGGCCCGGCCGTGCGCGGCGGTGCTGTGGCGCCACCTGGCGGCCGTGCGGCGCACTACGCCGAGCTGCTGCGGCGGGCCCGGCCGCGGGCCCAGGCGCTCAGGCATGACCTGGGCATCACCGAGATTTAGGGCTAAACTGCGCGCAGACACCATCAGGTGAAGAGGCTGAAAGCAACTAGGCATTCATCGGACATGTTCTTCTTCCAAGGACACCGAAATAGCCGCGTACAGGGACGCACATCCGTGTTGTGGCGGGCCCAGCCACACCACAGCCACACATCCAGTCGCATCCCTTGGCTACAGAAGGTAACACAACCTTTTCACATCAGTATTTATTTTTGATGTCTCATTTTCATATCTAAACCCAATTCCAGTTCGCAGAAAAAAAACCCATTCAAAGCACAATAAGCATTTTTGTGTTTTAGACACAGCAAGACCCTGGAGCACTCAGAATAGTCCCTAGAGCTGCCCCACCTGGTGAGAGCATCTCCCAAAAGCCAGCACAAAACACCTCTGGTACACTTCCAAGGGGCCTCACTCCTCAGCAGAACCTCACTTTCTGGGCCTGCCTGCAGAGCAAGGTGTTTGAAGTAAAGATGAAACTGTTTCGATTGCAATGGAACAGCTGCTTCGTTTTGAACACAGCAAGTCTTCATTTTAGAGCCATTTTATGAAAGTAGTTATTTGATTTAAAGGAGAAAAGAGGCATGCAGAAGTCTAACTAATGCTGTTTTCATGTTCAAAACAAGGTTACTACCAAAGGGAAAATCCTTGTCTTCCTCCAGAGGAAAATGCAGTAAAATTTAAAATGTACTCTAAAAATTGCCATAAACGAAGAAGTCACAATTTGTTTTTCTATTAGAAATACTTAAAGATAAAAAAAAGCATATTAGTTTAATAATTAACATCCTACATCTTGAAAGGAGACAAAAAAATAAACTTGGTATTACGATACAGGAGGTAAAAATGTGGGATAAAATGTAACAGAACTACAGGTGGCCTGCACCTGGATGAATGGAAAATATTAGGTTTAGCTGCTTTACTTCCTACAGTAGCTGTAATAAACAATGCTCAGCTGAATGAAATTAGCAAATGCATTTAAAAGGAAAAGTCTCCCACTGCACGTCCTATAAAAAAAAAATTATCAATGGACAATCAATATAAAAAATGTAGTTCTAGCCTGAATACCGAAGTACTGCAGGTTTCCTGGACTCCTCACAGCAATCCCTGATTCCTTGAACATTGCTGGAATTCAGTCTCCCTGCCCATCCAGTAATGTGTCCGGCTCCCTGAGGATGAACTTTTAGTAATCTACTTTTCCAGATTTTCATTTCTGCAAGTGTCATCAGACTTCAGCAGATTTAGTATTTTAAGACAGACTGATATTCTCTCCTTTTGAATAGCCAATCTTGTGAATTCTGGAGTTCTGGAAAACTCTGGAGCCAGAGGTAGAGCTCTAAGAAGGTGTTCAATGAGCTGGGCTTGGTCCAGTGCTATTCTTGATAGTCGAGTAAGTTCCCCGTGATCTGGTAAGGTGAGACGAGTCACTGATATCAGATGTAAAAGGTGCTTACTAAGTTGTCTAACGTGAGTCAGCTTCTCTGCCCAAAAATTCACTTCCCCTTTATCAAACAGGGAATCATCTTCTTCCTTAACAAAAAGAAAACCAACAGTGATTAGAAAATGACCTGCGGTTTGATAACAATAAGGAAATCATAAAAGATATAAAAAAAGGATATATACAGAAACAATGACAATAGAGGCTGTCATAGAACAGCTTTTTATAATTAAAAAAAAAAAAAAAGTAAAAATTCATATGCCTTATTTTAAAGGTTTGGGAAAACAGAGTAAAAAAGGTTCCTACTTTGCCAAAGAAATTTTACCTTCAAAAATCAGGCAGTTATGGCACAAGTCTTGGGAAATAGTGGAAGTAAAGAGTAGCCCTAATCCTTAACATGTGCTTGCCTTCCCCTATGAAACAGTCTTGTATTTCACAAAGACCTCTGTAAGCAGTATGGTAATTTGCTATATCATGGAGCTTTTTGACTGGATTAAATGAAAAAAGGAAAACTGTATCAGTCAGTGAAACATCAGAAATGCACACCTAAACCACAGGCTTAAGAGAAGATTCATAATATATTTCATGGCTCATATTAATTGTCAACAACTTCTCAAACATCTAGCTGCTCCTGCTCCTTCCAGTTTAGCTTCTAGCATTATTTTGATTTTTACAGTCTTTTCAAGACAAAAAGAACACCGTGTATTATACAGTAGTAAGTTTTACAGAACCAGTATGGCAAAGCTCATCTTTACAGAAATAATCCTTCTGAAATCAGTGACTGATGTAAGCAAGGCTGTTTTCATTGCACAGAACCAGTCACATGGATGATGGAATAAAGTTAGCAAATATTTAAATTCCATCTCTGGGAAAGCCAGCATTGGGAGAACACTGGTTTTGAATGCCCAGATGTGCCTGGCACCCCCAGCAGCAGTTTAAATTCAAGGGAAGCCATCATCTGCAATAATACTGCATATAATTACATTTCAGCCTCAAAATGTTTCAGTCAACAATGCCTTGTGATTTATTTCAATGTTTGCTTATTGATCTCTTTAATTTTATGCTGGTATTACCAGGAAACAGACATGAAACTCTTTTCATTCTAAATAATATCCATGTGAATTTTTTAAAAAGACTGTAAATCAGTTAGTACTGCAGTGGCAATCATCAGGTTTCATCAGACGAGACATTTCATTCTCTTCCTGCCGCAAGACTGCAGAACCACAGTGCTTCTAACATGCTATAGAGCAAATGCTTGTTAAAATTACCAGGGCAGGAGTTTCCCCATCTCTTTGCAGGTCACTGTCTCCCAGCAGCCACTCCAGCAGGATCGGGACACCGGCACGGACCTCTCCCCACCGCTGGAGCAGCTCACACAGTATGCCAAATGCTAAATCCAAGGCCATTGGAGCATTCACTATCCTAAATGCAAACTCTGTTGAGATAAAATATGTGTAAGAATATAGAGCAAGACCGCAAACATTTTCAAATAAAATCAGCACAAAAATGATTTCTTGAAAACAGATGCCGAACTTACACAAACACATGTAGAATGATAAATTACACCGCGAATAAATGAAATGAATGTTTACTTCTGTGCCACTTTGGGCCTTCTCTCAATTCCAGAATAATACATGAAGCAACTGAAAATGCTGATGCTTAATTCTTTTTTCTCCTGCCCATGTAGTGACATTTATTAATCTGGGTTTAAATACACAGATATGTCTGTTAGAAACATCTCCAGACAGTCCTGTCACTATTACATGGTGACTGTTTTTGCCAAACAACAGCTATGCCTTAGATCTGATGTAACGTTTTCACTGGAACTCAAAACCTAGAACACATGATATGGTTTTAAAGGGCTGGGATATAAAACAAGTAATTATTTGGAGTGTAATCTCTTTATATATAACAAGATATACATATATACACACACGTGTAAGAGAGATCAGGCATGAAGACAGGCTTAGAAAAGATGTTTGAGGAGGGAGGGGCAGACACTGTTTATGACACCATCACAGAGCTATATTTATACAGGATTTGGCATCATGCCAGAGCTGTACACAAAGTCATCATCCACACCATATTTCTTCCCTAAACTTCCTCACTGCTCTCATATGGGGAGATGATGATTTAACTCTTTGGGTCCTAGGGCTGCCTTTGATAACAGAGTATATAAAAATGCCAGAAGTCCTGTGTGTCCACAGGTAGGAGTTTCTCCACTTGTAACTTCAACGCAATTTTTTTTTTCTTTTTAAAAGGGGAGCAAGAAGAGGACTGAAGGAGGAGAGCTAGTGGACAAGCCCCTTTAAAATCCCTGTTACTGTAAAAAGGATTTTGGCAAAATTAAACCTTGTCCACAGTCACCAGCAAACCGAAAAATGTTCACTGAATTCACTGTCTTCTAAGTAGTGGTGCCATGAGGACATGCCATTCTTGAAGGCTGCAATTTGGGAGGATATAACACAGCAGAGTCAGAATTATTTGGTAAGAATCCATACAGGTGTGGAAGGCAATCCTTACTTTTTGTGTGTGACTGTATTTAAGCATTTCTCATGAAAGGAAACAATCATCTACATGTAGGAGGCACAGCAGTCAACCAAGACTTGTCCCTCACAACCCACGTTCAGAGCTAGGGCACGGGCCCCTGTGCTGTAACCCCTCCTGAGGCCTCAGGCCAGCTGCAGGTGTTCTGGGGTACGTTGGCACAGCAGTGAAATTCACATTAAAACACCAGGATTAGGCAAATACACGTGCCAAGGAATAAGGAAATGCAGGACACATCTAAGGGCATAACAGACCAATGGAAAGATGAGTATGTGACACTTGACAGATGAGGCAATGTACCAAGGACACTGGGTAGGATGAATTAATATTTGAGACCATGAGGACAAAGGACCATAATAAGGAAGGGAATGAAGGAGAAAGACCAGATGGTCCCTTCTTTATCTTGGAGTTAGATGAGGGTAAATGGAAATCTCCTTGAACAAGCAACAGGAAGGCAGGCAGTCAATCTCTTCGTGACACTAATAATGTTACATACACAGTTTGTCTCTGCTAGACAGGAAAATCAAATGTTCAAATCTGTTTTCTTCATGGCAAGAATTATCACTATATCAGGACATCCCTGAGCTTTTTCTGTGAGGGAGTGCTTGAGAAGTAGTGTAGTGCAATATTTCCATCCCATTTATCTTAGGTATTGGGATTTTTAGGTGTTGTTTTTGCTGACATTCCATTCCAGGAATTTGTTGGGGGTTTTTATGTGGATTTTTTTGGCGTGGGGTGTGTGTTTGCTTGTTTGGTTTTTTTAAAAAAACCCCCTTGCTTTCCCTGTTGCTGTGCCCCATTTAGTACCAGTCTGATACTCTAAATAATGGACACAATGGTTGTCCTCTTCGTTTTGGTTTGCTTAGGTTTAGGTAGGAAACAGTTTCATTCAAGTGCCATAGGGACCTCAGAAATACTGGCAATCCTCAGAGCTGAAAGAACAGAGATGAAAATGGAGTGTGGTGTTCTGAGCCTGAAACAAACATCCTGGTTGTGAATGCTTACAAAATGCAGTATTTTAAACTCAGCTCTTTTGAATTCTGATGATCTTTTTTGAGTTTTATGATGATTCTTGAATGCCTACGATAATAAGTATTTATTTATTTATTAAGGCCTCTTGCTTATGTCACTTTATTTGTATTTGACTATTTAGCAAATTAGGTGATTCTGAGAGCTAAAAACCAAACATGGTATTTCCCATTGCTGAGTTAGTTGCTGCTTTGGAGGACCAATTATAAATAGCACTGCCAGTTTCTGGGGTCCTTGTAACATTTAGTCTCCTTAAGTACAAATACATACAGTGATGCTCTCTTTGTGAATGAGAACACTGAACTGCTGAGAAATGCACCAAGAAATAGACTGGGGCCTCTAATTGTGGTATTACGTGACCATGCTGAAAACTACCAAGAGGCAGCAAAACAAGTAATGCTGAGGTGCTGCTTAGACTAAACTTGCTTGCTAGTAGTTTTTCACCAGCATGACACAAAAGAAAAGGCAGTTTTGTGGTCACAGAGTATAGCAGTCTTGTAGAGAATCCTACAAGTTGCAACAAAGGAAATGGCAGGTCGGTCTTTTTTTGTTACTTTTCTTCTTCAAACTAAAAAAGATAAAAAAATACATGAGATACATGCAAAGGAAGTATAGCACCAGGAAAAGCATGAAGATCCTGAACACACTGACCACCTTTCTGTGAACTGCAGATGCCATTTAACTGATCAACAAAACTCGTGTGTCAGTTCTGATGCTGAGACCTGAGAAAAACAAAGCCACATCACTTGGATAACTCAGGGTTCCAAAATCTGGGTAAGACCCTGCCTACCTTGCAAGGGCTTTGTGCTAGAGAAGCTAGCACAGCAGCATCTTGGTACTTCAGGTGTTCAAAGAGACTCAACAACATATCAAAGTCTGGCAGATGAGCAATTTTCACTTCTACCGGCTCATTCCATCCTACTCCTGCAGAGTATCAGGAATGGCTCCATGGATTCTGAAATGCTTCCTCAGCTGCTGTTACTTACAGAACACACTGACATTAACTGACTTTGATACCAGTTTACACAAATTTGAAGCTAGAATAGTTCAGGATTAGATTTGTGGACTGTCAGTGCTGTAAGGACAACAAAGAGATGTAGTATATATCCAAAAGAAGTATATTAACTGTCCTAAGCTTGGAGTGCTGAAGTAATCCAAATGAGCAACAGCAAGCAAAGTTACAATGGTACCCATGATTTAATAGGTAAAAAACACTTTCACAGGGGGAAAATGTTCTATTGCTTTGATGACATCCACCTCCAGAAGTAACCGCCATGGATGCTGTAAGCATGCACAGAATCTTTTAAGACACCCACAAAAGATGTGTGTCTTCTAAAAAGAAATGCATGGTCTTCACTGTTTACAAGAAGTGCTCCTCACATCATCATCTGCCTGTAAAGGCAGGGCTGCTTTTCAAGAAGCCACGTATTACACACGACGCTGTGTTCGTGACTCATGCTATGACTTCAGAGAGTGCCCTGAGCAAGACGTAAGTTCACCAGGGGCAAAAAGGGCAGGCGGCTCCCCTTTCACCACAGCCCCCCAGGCCCCTGATGCTTACCTGGGAGCCAGCTCAGGTACTCTGCTGATCACCTGGTAAACTAAGGCTCAGAATAGCACAATAGGCATTTGGCACTCAGCTCTGGCGTGTGGGCTCTTCTGCTTGGCTGGCAAGCTGAGCTGGTTACCCTGCAGTCAGGATTGGTGTAGCTGGGGGCCGGGGAAGGGAAGATCACAGGACAGCAGGAGGAAGGAAAGAAGCCAAAGGGAGAGAGACACCTCCCCGTTCAGCAAGCTGTTAGCCCAGCTCAGCTATCATCCCCAATGTTCCCATCAGAGCCTTGCAAACAAAATGCTGAGATATTTAAATGACTGAGTGTTAATAGGCTTTCATAATGTAACTATTTAAAGTAACTGAATAAAAAGAAATTCAAATGGCAGGGGCTCACAGCTGATTACTGCCAGAGGAACTAAACCAGCAAAAACCAAACCTGGAGATGTAGCTATTGCTATAAACTGAAAATACAGCAGAGCTCCTTCCACAGCAGTTCTACAGACTATCAAAACTGTGTTAAAAATATGAGTTTTTAAAATTTGAAAACATGCGTATGTTCCAACATGCAAAAACATCACGAGCAAGATAAGCATCTTACTAAATAAGCCACTACAGGGGTAGAAATACAAAAAAAAATTCTCTATGACTTAAAACAAGTAGTTACAAGCAGAATAGTTAATACTACTCATAAAAATGAAAAATAAAGATAAGAATCAGGTACTACATACTTTTTCATTTTGAGGAATTGAATTTTCATAAAGGGAAAGGGGCTAAGTACTGAAGTGTTTTAGTCTTTGTGAATCCGCCCACATAAAAATTAGACCTCCCACATACACATTCATATAGTCCAAAAGCTTTGATCATGCCAGATGTAAATATTTCTTCTAGTAGCCTATTACGTGTCCTCCAACTATACAATTGTTCTCTGTTAAAGCCTCGGTAATATTATAGGGAACTGAAAGGATGTATTAAGAGCATATACAGAGATTTTAAGGACAACCATGATAAAATATAGGTAAAGGAGAAAAGCAGAACATATTCCTTGCCTAACAAAGCATTTTGAAATTGGTCATATACTGCGAATTGTTAACTGAAGTTCATTCTAGATCGAAGAGTAATGCAATTTTTGTAAACATATACTGTGTTCAGAACAAACAGAAAGAGAAGTGAATCTGCAAGGAAGCTTTGTGTAACAGCCCTGAGAGAAAATCTCACAAAGAACAGGGTACCAACAGTAGGGATGTTTTCAAGGCAAACATACAGGGTAAGTTCTCCAACTGAAATTACAAAAAGTATTTTAGGTAGACCATTACCATCTGAACTGGTAAAATATCTTTTACTTTCTTGCACAAAGTGCTGCCCATTGAGGTATAAATATTAATAGATCACTATCAATATGGTACCTCATAACACCCTGGTAAATGAAGCAGTATTTTTACTTCAGAGGCAAGCATGGACATTTAAAGCAACGATGATCACTGAATGATTGCTTGACAAAACTGGGGATTTATCTCATGTTTTCTGGTACATCACTGTAAAAAATTATGACTATCAAGCAAGATGTCAGGTTCACATCCAAATGATGGCAGATTTAGCATCACAGTTGCTAATACCTGTAGTATTAGATTTGCAAATGGAAAATTTCACCTAATCACTTCTTTGTTGTATTAAAGATTTTCTTCCTTTTGGTGTTCAGTAATAATCAAGCTTTTTCTATTCTCAGCATATGAAATATAAGAGAGCCGAGTGAGGCAGTGCTGCAGATGTATTTTTTACTTAAAATACTGTGTTTATGTATGCCTCAACTTCATAAAACTTAAAAAACCTTCAAATTTAAAAAGGAAAAAAAATCCCATTGGTCCAACCAAAGAGTAGAAAGAACTGGTAAATAAAGTGAGGTTAGAAACTTCATTTCCTGTGTTGAAATATGTTCTGCTTTGACGTAGACAGGAATTGTGCAACTCCACAGCAAGACAATGCATAGGTGTCCTGCCACCAGAAAAACAACTGGGCAGAATAAAAGCAGTAACAGTACATAGAAAGTAAAGGGGTGTTTGTACCCATCCAGTCTCTACAATAATGTTAGAGTGCTATCACCCTTCTGAGAACTAGGATTAAAAGAGGACGACTGAGAAGCAAAACAAAACAAAAAACCCCCCAACAAACAAACCAACCAACCAACCAAAAAAAAGAAGAAAGAAAATGCAGAAATGGTAACTGCATCTGGATGGTTGGCAGATGACTCTTGCAATTGCACTGTGTCAATTTAAGTTACAAACATCAAACTTTCCACTTCTTAAAATGACCATTTATGTAAAATCTAATATATAAGCAGATTCCTTTTCATAGCGTTTCATAAAATCAAAGGCAATTAGATCATTTCTATCCTCTATTCCCTAGATGACGTACAACTGCTTCATATGTTTTCCATTTTCCTGCCTGAGTCTGTTTTATAGCCGTGTTTTTTCAGGATGACTTTAAAAAGAGGCCCTTCCTGACATCACGCAACACGATGTCAAAACACAACACCATTACAAAACAAACTAATCACAACTAATTTCTTAATAGTTGCAGTCTCTGAGTAGAGCAGCGGTGATGCTGCTCTCAGCTTTGACTTTGATTATAAACAGATCTGAGTTAATAACATGTCTGATTAGCATGGAAACTTACAGCTCAGGACTGAACAGAAAATTAAAGTCCCTTCTTGAGCAAAAGAGCACACACATATTCATCATCTTTTCATGCCCTTTTTTGGAATGTGAACCAAACAGTATTTTTCAACTCAGTAACTACACTATTTTTCCTTTAAAAAAAAAAAAAATATATATATATATGTATACATAAGATTTTCCCGTGTGAGCCATGCTCCTGTACACAAAGAGTTTTATTACAAAACAACCACAGCTCACAGATCTGTCAGAGGAAATGAGCGTGTGGACTTTATCACTTACATTACCACTTTTGCAGAACCTCCCCCCCTCCAAGCCTAATGGCTAATTCTAATTTAAACAGCAAAAAGACAGTATCCCCTGCCTAAACCTACAGAACTCATGGTTTTCCTTTTTATAAGGTAAAAATATTCACCTCATTTTTAAAACACTCCCAGTGAGAACATATCCTTTTTTAATTCAGATTATGTCCTTATTGGAAAAAATGAAGGTAAATACAGTCTCAAAACTAGTATCAATAACTAGAATTAAATGTATGACTGAAGTCTCTTGTTAGGCACGTACCAACTACACAGAAGTTTTTGCTTAGCACTGATGAAGGTTACTGAATATGAATGAGCTGTATGTTACGAAACACAGGAGACACATTTACCTCTGTATCATAGATGGAATTTTAGAGTGACATCTGGGGAATGATGGTAAGAGGATTATTATTTAAGGGATAAAGGAATAAGGTAAGAGTAGCTAATGAGTACAAAAAAGTACAAAAAATTCTTCTCCCTGCAATACCTGTAAACCCATATAATTTGGGCAGAATATTAAAAAAAAGAAAAAAGAGAAATCTATTTTAAAAGCAGTAAAAGAAAGCCGAACTTTCCTTTATTGCTATGGAGTCACAGCCATGACCATCACAGCCTGCATAAGGAGTCTGTTGAGATCCGTAAGCTGCTCTCCTGTTTACTAACTCACAATGAAAATGCTGATAAGAAAAAAACCACATTTAATAGATTATTCACATGAGCACTCTGTTTAACATTTACCACTTCCAGACTCCAACACTGAGCACATACAGTAATTTTTCATGTATTCTTTCTTATTTTTCAAGCATGACCTTTACATAACAGTGCCACTGAGTAATTAATAGAGCTAAATGAAGCACTGTCAGTAAATAATCAGTAGCCAGTCTTTGATGGATGAGCTGATTCTAATTCAGTCCATTCACTTTCAACTTTAATTAGTGGCATTGTATTCTAGAAAGCAAACAGTTCCTTCATCCATGTGATGACCTAATGTTGTAAAAGTGGGCTGGCAAAAACTTGTAAGGTGTTGACATAAATTTGGGAATACAAAGTAAAAAATTACAGTACTTTCACATTTTCTATATAATGTAATTCGTCAAAAAGAAGTAAAGCTCCCCCTGCAAAAGCCACTGATTTTTACGAGTTCCAGACACACCAGTAAATCTTGCTAAGACAATTATAAGTCTCAATGCAAAAGTTCTCTTTCCTTCTTCTTTAATTAAGCCAATTCATGTGAATTATTAAGTGTATCAGTGAATTTTTTGCAAGACACAAAAACAAGCATAAAAATGCTATTTATTTCGACATGAGTACTGACACAACACTAAACTTTTTCGGTGCTATAACCCTCATTCTAGATGCAAGCTTGACTCAGCTGATGACAACTGCTAAGCAAACTCTGCACTTTACTAGAACTTAGAGTAATTTCAGATTACTGAAAAATGTTCTGATTTTTAAGGCCTCTTAGGCTACAACATGTTTTGATCTTGTTCTACACTTCCTCCTAAATGTTTGTTTACATTGGTATTTCTCATCCCTCTTCCAGCATAAGGGTGGGACAAGAGTTGCACATTCCTGTAAACTGTGGCTATTGAGCACATCTGAGTAGAGAAGACACTTGCTAAATTACTACAACATATCTGATTCAAGTGTATGTGTGACTTATTGAATGAATTCATTTTTGAGCAGAATAGCAAAAAAGTAACTTAAAAACCTCACGAACTCAGTCTTTGCATCTCTTCTGATACCTTTATGAAATACTATGGGGGTGTGACACTGCTTTTAGGATGGTTTATGTTTCATTTTTATCTTTGTTTTGTATTACTTGTTTAAAAAGGGTGACATTTGAAAAGAAGTGGCCATAAAATTGCTCTTATGGAAAGTGCCATAAATCTTTTGTATAGTAATTTATGTAAAAAATGTTCATAATACAGTCTAAGCTTCTTTACTGGCCAATTTTCTAAACTCATTTCCTCACCAGGTAAGAGATACACTTAAAGAGCAAAACTCCACAGAAACCACTCACTATATGAATGCACGATGAAGAAAAAAAAAAACCCCAGCCATCCTTACATGAAAAGCTTCCAGTCCACACTCAACACTGTCTGTTCTTCTTCAGATGTCATCTAAGGGATGAAATGTGTGTAAAGAACAGCTCACATTATTTTTTATATTTTTGCTGATATATGTAGACAGATACACAATGCTATGAAAATACACTTAGGTTTGCAAACACTCTGTAATGTGAGAAGCTACCAGGACTACAAAACATTCCCACTGCAGGTGCTAAGTACAAATGACCAAGAGGATGTTCTTCCTTTTTTCTGTCAAGATCAAGATGCCTCCCAATGCCTACTTGCAAATTGCTTTCAATGCAGTACAGTGGGATCTGTTGAGAGTTTTCTGACATTCCAACAAAAAAAGTCAGCCAGACTGTTGAGCTGCAGTTGTACAGACAGGCAGGTGCTGTTGATCCTATTCAACAACTCAGTGATTACAGGTTACTTATGGGCAGTAAGTTCTAAGGAGAACTGAGGGACAGTTCTCCTGCAGGTGTGTAACAAGTAAACAGCCCCAAGTCTCAATTCTGAATGGTAAATATCTATCTCTGAAGATTTTTTCAAGAGCATTTTCACTCCATGAGAGAACCATTGGCCCTTTTCATTGGCAAGATGATGCACCAATGATTTCACTTGAGAGCAAATCGGGTTTTGCCCTCTTTCAGAAAATACTCTGAAATGAGACTACACATACATATTCTTCACTCTACTACCACAAGTTTTGATTCACATTAAAGGCCTGCTGATCCTAACCACCCTAGTGTGATTGGGGCATTTCTAGAACCGGGACTCTATGTTTCTTCCCAAGATGTTCACATTAAAGAGATCCCAGGAAGTTGTTCACACTCTTTTTGCTTCACACAGCTGTTGCCACCTAGGTGGCTTCTGGATTTTGCACCTTTAGTGAGCCAGGACACTTCTATTTATATGGGCAGGTCTACACCTCTCTGGAAGTCGCATGACTTACTTGTTATCTCTCTTACTGAAACACCTCAGGCTCTGGCATTTCCATACAACTGTAGTCTAAATGTGTAACAGCCGGCTCAAAACTTGCTAGGAAACTTCTAGCTGTCATCAGGGCATCCTCTAGCAGGCTCTGAGAGCCTTGAACAGTGTATCTCCATCCCAGACATCAGTGGGGTGGCTCCCTGCAACTTCATCTGCATCTTCAGCAGACACAGCATTCCAGAGGCCTTGGCATGCTCAGGTGGATCACTAAGTCGTAACATGGTTTGTATGAATTACTTGGAGGCCCTCTTCCAAGTAAATTTACAGAAGGAGTAGGAGCTACTTAGTTTTGCATAAAGTGTAAATATATACGCAGACTCTTCGACTGATAAATAGTATTCAATCAGTAACCAGAGTTCTTCAGCAGAAAACCTAACATAGATACCAATATATTTGTCTAATACAGATTTTACATTTGTCTTTTCCATATCCTTCAAAGGTCTTTGAGGAGCTGGTTTGTGCCTCTTCAACTGAGAAGGAAGTAAGATAGTGCTGAGCACTCTCCCCAGTGTGCTGAATGGAAATGCTCCCTGCACAAGACACCACAAAAATGCAAACACTTGTGTCTCACATAATAATGCAGACGTGAACTATGCAACACCAGGGACTTCCCCATCACAGGGAAGAAATCTTTCTATTCTCTACACATTTAATACATGGCTTTGAACCTTTCTTATTCAAAATATTCCAAAATATTCTAAACAGGCATGGAAGACAGAATGGCTAAGTAACCTGAGGCTCTCATTCATGGTGATACGGAGTGCTTTATAAATCGCTTATAACGATGTGCACGTAAAGAAGGGATGGCACTATCTATTCTGCAGGCAGAGCAGACAGTTGTGAAGACTAAAAAATCTTGACTGGTTTTAGATGTCTGATCTGAGACATTATGACCTGTTTCACTGAGGAGTCAGCACCCCATAATGCTTTAATATTCAAAATGCACTTCCCTCTGGCTTCAGCTGTGTGTGCTCTGAACTCCTGCAAATCATGCCTGCAAGGTATCCAGCTAAGCATTCAGCATAGTGACCTCCTTTCCAAACTCTGCTTGGAATGACTTGCTTACCTGCACAAAACAGCTCTCTGGGAGAGGCAGGAACAGAATGCAAATCACAAGGGCAAAACTAAATAGCTTTGGCATGTCCCTTCTTGTGATCCTGGTCTTACTCTCTTTATCACATTCAACTTGCAGCTCAGGTAGTAGTGCTGTTGGACACCATCATCTGGAACACTCTATGTTCCTGATTCACCACCAGAGCAAATCTGCACTGTCCACTGAACTACAAAAGAACTTCTGTAAAAAAACCCGAGCAGTGATAGTGTAACTAATCCTTGCTTCTTCATACATGCAGCATTACAAGGTTCAATTAAAGTTGGATTTCCTAATATTTGGATACCTGACCTTGCGATCTTCTGAATATTCTTGGTGTGGGGAAAGGCTGGAGGAGGAAGATGGCAACATGTATGTATAATCTGCCAAAAAGAAATCTATACTTTCATCATTTCAAGTATCTAAACACAGTCTGGACCAGAGCTACCTACAGCCACGGCTGCACAATCCTGAGGCAGTATTCCTGGCATGGAGCATCCTCAGTAGCCCTGCTCAGAATGCAGGTAAGCATTTCAGGAGCAGAGAAATTTAAGCTGCTTAGTGAACACAAAAATGTTTGGTGGTGTTAGCTTTTAGGCTCCTTCCAGTCTCTACTGAATATGTGTGTATATATATATATATATATATATATATATATCTATATGAAAAGTATGGCATTTTATAGTCCTATTTCTCAGTCAAATTTGTACATATTTTACCAAAAATATCCTGCATATCCAAAGCATATATGTGTAACAGCATTCAAAGAAAAGGCCTTCAATCTTTTTCATAGCCTGTGTAAATGTAGTATTTTCTCCTAATTTCCTATGCAGAATCACATCTACAGTAACAAACCCCAAATAATTGAAGTTTACAAAAAAATACAGCACAGAAAAATCTCAGAACCGACTAGTAAAGATTAACACAAATAGTTGAAAACCAGGATTTTGTAATGAGTGTTAGGCAACCCTAATAACAACAGCCCATCAACCCTCCTTATAAAAATATTCAGTTCACACAATTAAATTTACAAAACAAATTACAAAGAGACAAATGAGACAGAAAAGCAGAAGGCTGTAAGTTTACAGAGGTCAATTCAAGATCTGTTGAAAAGGTGAAGGAACCACAGAGGATGAAATGTGAGGGCACGTAGAGAGGAAGGGAGCACTCAGTGCACAGAAAAGAGTCACAGCTCTAGTGTATTTCATTCAATCAGACTGGCAATCTGAAAGAATAAACAACATCAAATGGATTTTTTTCCCCATTTTTAAACAAAATAAGGAAATCAGGAGGCATACTTTTGTGTATGTGTTTCCCACCACAACTTGTGACCCAGTTTCAATACAGTTTGACAAAAAAGGATAAGGGAACCTGAAACATTAGGTCTTGTTTCTATGCAATAGCCAGCTGGGTAAAGAAAAGAGACCCTACTGCTGTCATGCCTTTTGAAAGGATAAAACTTTAGTCATCAGACATGAGAAAATTCACTTACCTGAGAAACAAATCCATGAAAAAACCCCACCAAACCCAAGCTTCCTTCACTTCACTGCTCAAGGAACTTTCTTTCTTTTTTACTTAATAATGCCATTTGAAGTTACAGTCCACATTGTGACTGTAATGTGTCTTTAACATGAAGACTCTTCCTGTCTTTAACATCTTATTTTTCCTTCTGCATATTTCAAATGAGTTTCCTTCAGGAAAGACCACATACTACTTCACCTTGCCATGGATGGCTCTAGGTGAGCCTTAATCACTAACTGTGAGAATCAAGTAAAATCCCCTAATTTGGAGAATTTACCTCTACCCTCTGACAGCCTTTCACAGCGGCATGCAGATGATCACGCTAAAAACCAAAATACATTGCAAAAAAAGGCAGTTAACAAGCAAGGGCTGCCTGTACTGCCTCTACTCCTTCTATGAATTTGAAATGAAACCACTGTTGAGTTCTACAGACCAGCCTAGAAAATAATTCAGTTTGTGTATATAGAAGTACTACTTCACCCTGAGATCCTTTTATCCCTAAGCTCTCCCTACACCCGTTGTATTTGAACTCCAAGGTCTTTGCCAACCTTGTATTAGGGGAGCATGAAGTCACTGACTCCAAAGTATCAAATCATCTGTATTTTGGTATATAACCTTAAAGACTATTGCCCATCTGAGTATGATCTTGCCTAATTAAATTGATTTACCCAACACACGTTGTTTTCACAGAATCCTTACGGCTGGAAGGGACCTCTGGAGATCATCTAGTCCAACCCCCAACAAGGTTGCTTTAGGGGATGGAAATCAATATTGGGAACGTCTTTTCTAAAAGGCCCTTCACTAACACAGTTCATGTGATCTTATTGCTATAAGCTTCAGAGAGCATGGCACATGCCTGTTTTCCTGATGTTTCTGAGAGGTGGCAGTGATGGAATATGGTATGTCAATATACTGTATTGCAAAATGGTGATTTACTGGAATATTTACATTTGGGGAATTTGAATTAAAGAAGAAAGATACTCTGGAAATCAAAATTTTAGTTGTGCTTCCTAACGCATGTACATTAAACAAGCTTTCAGTAAGTATAAGGAAATAAAAAAAACTACTTAAAAGATCTTTCTTCTGCTGTTTATAGTACAAGCAGGTTAAACAGAGCACCTAATCTATAGTCGTGAAGGTCTAGTTTGTAGTATTACAATATATGGGTTCTGGAATTAGGGAAGGTTGGTTGTGTTTGGGTAGGAACTTTTAAGTACAGCAAGGAGAAGCCTAAAAGTGTAACTTCAGTCTTCAACACCAACATGACATCAGTCTCTGCGTGTCTGCCCATGAGGGAAAGTAGAAGGGTAATTAACACAGTACATGAAAAAATGAATGGGTTTTATTAGCCCTGGTAACAAGATATTGTAAGTCTAAGCTTCACTGTGATCAAGCCAAGTGTGTAAGTTAATCAAGACCTTCACTAAAGTATTTCTGTTAACACTTTCATCTTACCAGTGGGAATTATTTATAAAACTGTTTTCCCCTGCCCCCATGACAAGGTGATCATTAACACAGCACAGAGCATGTGAAGGAACAAAATTAAAAACATGCCAAAGTGTCATTACACTGGTACTGCAAGCAGCTGCCATAAATAATTCTGCTCCTCAAGGTGATTTCAACAGTCTTGCTCTAAATCTAATAAATCAAAAGCCCTTTTTATAGAAAGTCTAGTTGTCAAAATTTAAATTTCTAGGCTTCCCAAGGATGTTTAACTTTACTTTCTCAAGCATGAGAAATCAATTTGTTCAACCAAGCCAGTTCTGAGTTCCCCTTGTAAGCACTCATTTGGAACTGATTACAGAGAAAAAAGCGACATTGAGTTTTACACATCTCAGGTTTTGAAGTAAGAGCCCATTGTGTCCCACAACTGCTTCCCCCCACCCCGCCTCCAACACACCAGGAATTAAAGTAACCAAGTCAGTGGGAAGGCTGTGGCACAGGAAATCAGTAATATAATAAAAACAACTTTCATTCTAAGGTGCCGCTTTGACTCCGGCACAGGTAGGAACTATCTTGGTCATTAAAAATTCTCAGTGCTGACTTACGTGAAAACAAGGTGGTGGTTTAGGTTAGTTTGCAAAGGTATTTATATCCTCTACCTCACTCCCACCCACAAACACACAAATGAAATTCTGTGTATAAAAATCAGCTTGCAGGCAGGAATGGATCATCTCCTCATTCATACTGAAACACCTCTGGGATCTGAGCAGGCATTCCAGCTCAGCTGTTATGAAGAACTCCATGTGTGTATGGATTTGCCTGCCCAGGGCTCTCCCAAGTCCTTCCCTTCAGAACTTCTAGCATGCAGTACTCAACTGCACTGTGTGGGAAGTTCATATTCAGGATACCAAAAATATCAGAGATGCTGGTCCATATCCATCTGGACTCCTGCATCTTAAGCAATCTGAGGAGGAGCAGGATGGTCACAGGCTGTGGGTAACTAAAGCCTTTTTGTGCACAGTCACAGTTAGAATAGCACCCTATTTGTTCCAGCTTTCACCTATGCCAGGCAACAAAGGATCAAAAAGCTACCACCAACTTCCATATCCCAGTTTCTAACTATGTCTAACCCCCTAGGTGGATGCTCTGAGAAGGTGAGCTCCTTATAAAATGAAATTATTTTAATTTGTATGCAACTCCCCTTAATTCCTCCAGTGTTCTTCCTTCCCTTATTCCCTTTTCTCAACTCCTAACCAATGAGCAATTCTTGAAGCAACAGGATTTCTTTTCTATTGTTGCTCGGCTACTTTTCAACATAATCTAGCTTTAAAAATTACTTTTTAATAGTACCTGTCCCCTACATCGATTACTCAGGTAGCCATTGTTTTTTCAAAACGAAACTTCTTGGGACATCTTTACCCTTTCAGAGTACCAGTAAAACAGAAGAAGCAGTATTAATAAAAGAACTGCAGCAACTGGTCAGCCAAATAACACAATTTGTGCCCAGACTTCATTTTTACAGATAAAGAACAAGCTACAACCTTTTAAGTGCAAGTTTCATTTCAGTTTTTTTAACTAATGAAATTGGAGTCAATTTATTTAAATAAAACATTTGATCCTTGGTGTAACAAGAGCTGAATACAATAGCAAAATGTCATAGAGACTACAGGCTGGGTCTTGCAAATGCCATGTCACAGAACTTCAATTACGTCTCTAAATAAATCTGTTAAAATAATACTTCACAAGTCTAGATACGATTTAAGAGGTTAACATTTTTCTTGATTCTCAGCATGCCCACAATTAGCAATGCAGAATGCCAGCTACACAAACCAAACAAGAAACCAAACCAACAAACTCCCACAACTCTTCCTGACTTAGCTGTAAAAACTAGCCAATGTAGGGTGAACAGTACAGTTTCTTTTCCCCTGGCCTTCCCTGACATTCTGTCATGCTCTTGTGGAGCAGAGTACATTTGCTCCAAAGCACTGACTCTTCTGCACTTCCAGCTTGTTTAGAGAAAGCACAAAATAGCTCTATTCAGAAGAATATGATCAGTCCTTCAGTTTTTGTTTACTTCTGCAGAGGCTGATTTCGCACAGTTTACTGGCCTAGTTTGCAAAATTACTTTTTCAATGAAGATAATTAAGACTGATGCTTACTTTTTCTATAATTAATCAGGAGTAAAAAGCAATTTTTTTTAAACTAAAATACCATATTTATCTCTTAGAAATAAAGTGCAATGCTTTCAAAGCAGAAGATGATCAACAGCGGTGCTATTTTGCTTGTATCAAAAGGGCACACACTTGTTGAGCTAACAGGGACAAGGCTTTTACACTTTTATCAGACAACCTGGCTTCCTAAGCTTAGGAAGTTTCATAAAAATCTGCAGGAGGGTGTGTATTCACTTTGGCTTCAAGTCAATGCTTCTTCATTAATATTTTACTCACACGCAAAAACTCCCAAGTTTGGGAGGTAAGCTGTGGCTAACAAACAGCCTTACTCTACACTGGCATCAGAAGGAAAAAAATAAAAAAGGCAGTCAGCAAATGCAGTGATGGGTCCCTGAGCCCAAAAGTAATCACCAGAGAGTTTTCTGAACAAAAATATTTAAGCCATATTTTCAGTCAACTCTTCCTCTGTATCTAAGGAAAAGAGCTAAACACCACTATTCAAGAGTCACCATTAAACCAGGAAACAATCTTCCTACATATGCAATTTTAAGACCTAATTATTTCCCAATCTTCCAGAAGTTTTCATAACAACAGGAGATACTTTAAGGATGTAAAAGTAGAATGCCACACATAACAGAAATACTATTACAAAGACACAAAATATACCTATTAGAATAAAAATACAACACAACTAGGCTACAGGTCAAATCTGCTCCTGAAACAGCCCTGCATTTATTCTAGCAAAAAGACCAGATGAATTCATTTACACTCCTAGACCTCAATTCTTTCATCCTTGCAACTGACACGTAATTGTTACCTTCTTAGAATTAAAGAAGATGTAAAAAAAACCCTAATTACAGCTTCTAGCCACAGTAAGTGTTTCATAATCTCTACCACGTGTCATTTTGCTCTCTGGAACAAACTTCTTAAATATAAGGTCATCACAGTCACCAGGTAGTCACCAAATAGCACAGGTATTTGCCACTTACTTAGTTTGCCAAGATTTAAATGGTCATCATTACACATTTGTGTCTCCACATAAATCTTTCTCCATGAAGGAACTATCAACCATTAAAAGCTTGGAACGGATAAAATGATGCAGCCAGAGTCAGGGTACCTTAAGCAGAAGGTTCAACACTGAACATTTTAAGAAGAATGTTGTCCCTTTTCTGTTTGAACCCTATCTACTTATGATCCTACAATTACAGACAGCTTAATGGTGTCTATCAGTGATGTTCCCTTCCATGGTTTATGCTACTTTTCAGTGACATGTAGTGCACTTCACCCTGCAGAGTGTTTTGGTCATTCTGGGCAGCAGCTGCCGCCTCCCGCGCCAGGGCCCACGTCAGAGCATTCCCAGAATACACACACAGCTGTGTGACCTTCCCCCTGTCCTCAACAGGCCTTATCTAATGGAACTGAAGAGATGTCATCACCTTACAGTGTCTCTGAATACAAAGTCCTACACCGTGTTTGAATAGAACACGTAAACTGTTGCCACTACTTTACACCTCTCTCTCCTCTGAGACCTCATGAAGTATTGCTTGTAACAGGGTATCACATAGATTCCATATACAACTTTTTGAAAATAAACTTAAATTTGTAGAAAATCATTCTGCAACAGGACCAGCTCTGCTTTGCTGTGATTTTTTTTCTGCGTTTGACTGTACTGCATCTTTTTCATACTCTTTTCTGCCTGGATGGGTCTTGTCTATGTCTATTCTGCTTTCTACTGCTTAAAGGCCATTTGGATAAATGCCTTCCATTTAAATGCTAACGTTCAGCTCAAAAGACTCCTCTTTCATAGAAGGCTTAGAATTTCTGTTTAGTGAGCTGCACATTTATTTAGTTACCAGAATGCAGTTATCAAGAATACTCACAAAGCGGAAGAAATCCTTGAGCTGATTCCAGAAAAAAATTTCATTAACCTTCCTTCCAATTGTCCCCAGTACATGGAACATAAACATATTTTGGCTAATATGGTTAGCAGTTTTCCATTAGTAACCCAGACAACACTGTGAGAACTTCTGGACTGTGCCCAAGCACCCGTGGCATATCACAAGATCTGTCTGGGAGATTTTTCTGACCAACGGATTCCAAAATTATAAGCAATTCTCAAGGCAGCTTGAAAATCATCGGTGGCAATAAGTGCATTTAAAATGGTCTTTCCAAAAGGCTGTTTTTACCTACCCAGGGCATTAGGAAAGACCTGAAATTCATCCATTTGTGGAAAGCTCTTAACTTTCCACACCATAGC
Source organism: Corvus cornix cornix (assembly GCF_000738735.6). Classification (NCBI taxonomy): domain Eukaryota; kingdom Metazoa; phylum Chordata; class Aves; order Passeriformes; family Corvidae; genus Corvus; species Corvus cornix. Next base: position 25,523,950 of record NC_047056.1, read on the forward strand.
AGCTGCATCACAGCAAGTCATGGGTCTAGAACGAAAGTGGTTCAGTCTTCTGTATGCAGCTGTAGCCACCCACCCACAGCACTACCAACCACTCCACTCTCAGGCTGGCTAGTGGAAGAGCTCCAGGCAGCAGAGTCAGCAAGCTCTTCCACAGCCAGGTTCTGACTCTGTGCTTTTTGTAACCCCTCCATCAAACCTCTAAACAGAGGAAAATCAAACGTCAGAATAGAGAAGAAAATGCACAAGTCTGACTTAAATCAAGCAAAGGAAATCTTACACCTATGATCTTGCCAGTTAATGCATCCTTAAACCAGTCTGCATGCATGCAATTCCCTAGTTTATGTCTGGGCAATTACCACTTATTCCTCAAAGCCAGGCAGCTGCCAGAACTGGTTTTAAGAGCCACAACTGAAGGAGCTGTCTGGGGCCTCAGAGGCCTATTAGCCTAACCTGAACACCAGGGCAATCACCCAGTGCATGAGAAAAGTAGAACCCTACGCACTAATCTTTGTCCAGGATCAGAGTAACCTGACATCTGTTTTATTCACCACGGTCCTCCCACTTGCCTCACTGGAAGGCTACACCAGCACGGAAGTAGAGCAAAAGGTGGTGAATCTATCCCCTAGTTTGGCAAGAGGATGACCACACTAGTGACATGAAAAGGAGAGTTCTGAACAGTTTGCTGGCATCTCTCCTTTAGATTTCATCAACAGAGACACAGCAACTTAAAACGTGCATACTGCACACAGCAGTGGTGGACAGCTTCTAACCTCTAGGTATTCTGCATCTCCAATCCCACAGCACAGACTGAGCATTTGCAAGTAAACAGGCCTGGGGAGAGGGGGGTCAACTTGACATGCTCGTGAACTAAAGCTTTAAGAAATCTATTTCATGCATTTACCCAATGACAAACATGTGGAAGAAGAGCTCCTTTTGCTATGGACAAACTTGGCACTTATTTTAATGAATAGTTTGAAAACAGTTTTAAATGCCAACAAGCAAATGAAGCAATGAATAAAGTAAAATACCTTTCTTTAGTGTTTCCTATGCAATAGGTGGGATGCTTTTACTGTGCAGCTAAACACCACCAATGTCAATGGTATTTTTAGCATTTAAACACTACCAATGTCCATTTAGCATTTCAGGTTTGCCCAGCAGTTACTCATAGCTGTTTCACTAGCAACTGGAGTAGATGAAATCTGAGCCACTTGTCCTGAAATGCTTCATGGACTAGTTGTAAAGGACATTTTGGGTACAAGTTTTGGGATCATGCCAGTCACCCATCACTTGCTGATATCACCTGTGGTGTTGATGATGACTGCCAGACCATTGTGCTACATTAACATCACACAGGCTGCATTATCTCTTACTCAAGTGATTTACTAGATCTTCTTAGGGCACATATGTATGAAACCTTCTGCACAGCTTGAGGTTCACCGAGAAAGATTTTTAGAGGATAGGAACAAGAAATATAAATCTGAGCAGGATTCCTTCTCCCCTTGTTTCTTTCAAATGTTAATACAGCTAGTCTGACTGTCCCTTAACCTTCCCTACCTCTGCTAAGGCATATTTACACCATCACTCTGCCAAAAAAAAAAAACCCACACATAAACCTTCTTCCACACACATTCATGGCAGCCACACCTACTCTAGGTTCATGAAGAAGTCTGGTTTGAATTTACCTTGATTTTTACACTAATGATGTGTGAAGAAGAAAACTGAGGTGCAAGCAACAAGCAGCTTTGCTTTTCTCCATGCCAAGGTGACAGCATGGTTCACAAAAAGAAAGGTCCTACCCAGTCAGATGGTTAGGTCTGAAGTCTAAGTCTAGAGGAGAATTCAGAGACACCTTGAAAATGTTTTAGTGCTTCCATCTAATTAAATGATATTTTTTCTTCCCTCACCACCAGCCCAAGCAGCATATTTAAACTTCTCCCTTTACACATATTTATACTCTCTGGCCAATAAACAAAATGAAAGTTGTTAAAATGCTCCTACATGCCTGATACAGTAAGATAAATCTGAAATAGTGTGGGCCACAAAAACACAGGTAAACACCCAGCAATGAAGACTTCCACGAGAACCTCAACTCAGTCTGCTCCATAATGCCATCCCCTTCCCAACAGAATGCCCTTCAGAAGGTGGAACTGGCTTCTTTAAACCAGCCAGCTAATAACATTTTTTTTTCCCTTGCTGGTAAATCAAAACAACCAGGACATTTGTCATTTTCACTGATGATTTTCCCTGAAGATAAAAAGTAGAATTTATCAGGAAGGGAACAATCATCAAGAGAAGAAAAGAGAACTTTGCATTGCCTTTTGTTTGGAAACTCCTGGCACAGGAGTATCAGCTATTGCTTATTTCCTAAGCATGTGAAATGGGAATCAAAGGAACAGAGATAATATACCTGAAATTTTAGCCAGTGGATTAAAACAAACTACATCATGCTCCGAATTACTCAAAACCTAAGACAAATAGCAATAACAACATTAGACTGATTTTCAAAGATGCTCACACTGCACCCAGTGATGGTGGTGCTCAGAGAGGGCCATTTACCTGCCCTGGGCTGCACAAGCTCTGCTGCAGCCACACAGCTCAGCCCAGGAACTGACTTGCTCATCTCTGTACAAAACTGCTATTTCACAATAAAAGTAGCAGAAAGTTCCTGAAGTCCTCCGTTATATTCCAGAAGAGTATCTAGGCTGCTAAATCATTCAGGCACTTTCAGAAAATTTCCTCAAGTTTGCAAATCTAATTGCTCATCTAAGCTTAATTCAGTTCAATTTTAAAAATCAGCTAAATTGGTGCTAACACTGATGACACTAAAAATGCTCTTAAACTCATTTAAAGTTAATTTGGTAATTTACCAACATAAAGGTTAAGCTGACTAAAGGTACTTTTTAATACAGAATTTTATAGAATTTGATTGGCTTGGCTATAACGGCAGAAAAACAGTTTTAGTCAAACTCCTCTAATACTAACAAACTCATCACCTTACTTCACATAATACTTCTCTAGATTAAAAAAAAAGCCAGAGAGGAAAATTACACCAATAAATACAGTTTTTGTTCTAGCACAGTTACTTGAATTTTTCAGGATATTTAGTAAAGCAATCACCAGTAGGGAAAAAGCACTCTTGTTTCCCGAACTTAAATCATCTTTCTTGTAAGGAGTAACCCTCTTGTATAAAAAATGCTGCTGTGAATAGGTCTAGACTTTACACAGCCATGGGTCACTAATTTAATTAGATTTCAAAGCAACTATTCTACCTTTACACTGAACACAATACTTCCTGTACCCTCCCTCATACTAAAAGGAATAAAACAATCCCCCAGAGGTTTACACCTCAATGCATGAGGAAACAACAACAAAGTGTACACACAATACCTTGAGTTACAGATGGGGTTTATATTGTTCAAGTTATTAGGAAAACCTTAACTACCTGCTAAGTTGGTATTTTTAGCAAGGAAAACAGAAGCTTTTCTCCTTTCTGGTGAGACAGGATTCTGTTTGACCTGCTCTGCTCAGAAAATGACTGCCATCAGCTAACTTCAGCAGCTTCCCCTCCTAAACATGAGCTTTTGCACGTACTAAAAAATTAAAACAAGCTTCTCTGTATGAATAAAATAAATCTAAAAAGTGAACTGTACTGGTAACAGTAGAAGTCCTTGCCTTCTAGAAGAAAATAGTAGAGCTTGTAGGGTTTTTCTTGGGGAGGCGAATAGTAGGGTAGAGTGAGGACAGGAGCCCTGCGGTGTCTCAGCATTTGGCCTTTTGAGCTTTTCTCCTTCCAAACAAAAACGGGGGCTGCAATTTTCACAGGGTTCTTGTATCACGTGTTACCACGCATTTCTGGCTCCACAAGCTTACTGCTTTCATAATCTGAGTGATCCAAAGCTGCATGGATTAGTTACCTGAGGAGATTGGGGGGTTTGCCCTCACCAAAAGCCAAGAGGGAGCAACAAGAAACCAAGTTCATATTCTCCTCCAGGAGCTCACATAGCATTTCAAAGAATTACACAAGATAGGAGCTGTTACTGGAAGTGAAACCACACTGTAATACAGGATCATTTGCCTCCAGTTTCACTATCTACAAATAACATGAAAATACCTATTATTTGACAGTTTCATACTGCAACACATTTGTGCTGTTATTCAGCAACACACATGTAAAGAAAAAACATGCTACGACAACTCTCTGAACAGTCTATGCAAATAACTTTGTTATTGTTAACACCAGTCCAACTTCACCTTGCTCTGCTGAACAAGATACTAATTCAGCCTTGGTCCAACTGTAACAGACAAGTACATAACCCTTCTTACTCTATTCTTCCATGGGAAAACAAGATGCCAACCTGTATCACGCAGGAAGGGCAGGGGCAGTTGTCAGGGTATAGTCACAGATTCTTCTGGATCTCAGTTTAATGAAGCACTGATGGCACTGATTCCCTAAGTCACAATAAATGCAGTTCTTCTGCAGGCAGCTACAGCCTCCTCCTCCCTTACATGCTGGGTACACAGTGAGAAAAGAGGATTTTGTGAGGAGTGGATATGAAGATGCTAGTGCCAAAATTTCTGGCAAGCCCAGTGCTTGAATTTTGTGAGCAGCATTCCTGCTCTCTGTATGGTGAATTAACAGCAGTAAAAGGTGAAATACAGCATAATCTAATCCTACAGTGCAGTAACACTTTTGATGCACAAATGAAGCTGAAATTTTAATAGTCTCTTTACTCTCTCGTGTTAGCTAGCAGTAATGGTAATGATATAAAAGTGAAACAATTACAAAATGTATAAAACAGGTTTCTAAACATCCATTCCTATTTCTGATGTCAAGTCATCTTTCGATCTCATGATAAAACTGCTGAGCCACAATACTAATTTATCATCATAAATGGAAATGAAAAGTCAGTTAATTTAGGACATCCAGTAATTTGTTATAAAGTAAGAATTTTAAAGAGAGCTGTTTCACAGCTTCTAATGAATTTCACTCTATGGGTTTAGTTATTTTAAAGTCAGTGCTGTGATGAAAAATCAGACTTTCATGGTATGAAAACTTGAGAAAAAATAAGCAGATATTTGAATGTAATTTAAAAATTCCCAGGACAAAGAGCACTGGTGATCTATGAAATATCTAAACCACAGACCCACACATACTGCATACTCTCACATGCACATGAAAAGAAAGGGGGTAAATGGAAGTAAACAAACAACGTACAAAGCTAAGGTAATTTTAATCTGGTTATAAATAAAAACCACAAGGGCAAAACTGCTCCCCCCAAAAGCTAGAAAGCAAAACACAAAAAGTGAAAGGAGTTTAGCAGGGAAAAAAGATCACAGGAAGGAACAATGATGAAAAATGGACATGAAAAGAAACTGAATTATCTCTTTTCAAATGCAGCATTCTTTTTCAGTAACAGAAGACAGACACATTTCATTGCAAGAAGTTTAAGTGAAAAAACAGGAAGGCACAGCTAAGTGTAACTAAGGGGTTAACAGAAGTTTGGGGAGTGGGGTCCCCATCCTAATTAGGAACATAGCAAATAAAAAACAATTCTTATTTTATTTTCTCAATTAAGGTCACTTCAGCTTTACAAAGAGGTAAGTTATAAGAGCAAGCACTGATGTGACCTTAGTATTAATTAGCAGGACAGAGCTCTCATCCAATTACAGGAAAATATCCCTTGGCACCAGGATAGAACAAGGGAGAAAGCAGAAGATACAAGGACTCAGAGAGACAACCCAGCACTGTATTATTCCCAAAGAAACTACGACCTTGAGACACTTGAGGATGCCCCCAAAGGCCAGCACTGGCGACCTGAGGCACACGCACACAGAGCCCCTCAATACTCAAGAGAGCTGTAGCTGGGACAAGAGAAACTGTCAGAGCTGTGATGCCAGTGCTGGAATCAGAGCTGTGGGATTTAACAGGAAGACAAAAGTTGTCCATTCTATATCCCTCCTTTTACCTTCTTCTACCCCCCAGCACTGTGCCTGAACAGCGCCAGCTCAAAACCACACTTGCCACATGAGCATATTCCTGCCTTCTTCTATCTACAATAGTGGAAAACATAATTTTACTGCCTTTGCTTATTTTTTTTTAAGCCACAGAGCTGCTGTATCTCCAGCCTAGAGTAAGTTCACATGGAGAGGGCTGACTTAATTTGAACTGACTGCAGACAAGTTGGTACGGGCATTACTGAGTAGCACAGACCAGGGATCACCAGAGAGAGGTGAACATGGTAGTAAATTCTAATTTATTCACAACACATGGAAGAATGTGTCAGCAAAGACTCTCAAAGTGAAGCACATTAATTAGCTAAGCCTACTCAAGTTTTGTGGCTATTTTTAAATTAATAGGGCTGAGTAAACTAGGGCAAGCAGACAAAAAGGCCCACATCCTCAAAAGCACATTGTGGGTTATGCTGAGAATTGTCTTTGTTGATCTGGATCTAAATGGATTTCAAAGTCTAATAATGAATCAATGAGTTGAACAGTGCTTCCTAGATTCCTGTCTCTCTGTGATTAGGCTCTTATAACAATGTGGGATTCAAGGAATGTCTTGCACTGCATTATATTAGACCTGAGCTGGTATTAAAGAACTTTCAAACTCTGAAATTATGTGAATGTTGACTCATCACAGCACGAACCATAAAGCTGAGTACTGCTGTTGTCTTTTTTACATCTCTATGTAACCATATGCAAATTATATACCAAGAACAGTAAAAGCAAAATAATAAAGCATGGTGGGCGTCAAACTTGCTGTTATCTTTTATGGTACGTATTTGTAGGAGATGGATGGAGCACTTTACAGTTAGCAAGACATTTTTGATGAGAAAGAAATACTTTTGCCTCCCAAACATTCAGTAATATTTAAAAATAAAGTTAACATACCTGTTCCTTCATTGCTCTTTTTTTCAGACAGTGCCACTTGTATCACTTCAGCAGCAGCATCCCTTACTACCAAATCTTCATTCTGCAGCAGTAGAATCACACATTTCCACAGACCAAGGGTATCAGATAGTCCTATATTTATTTGTGGAGAAAATTTAGAGTCTGTTTCTTATATGCATTCAAAGAAGTTAGAGAGCTCTGTTTCCACACCTAAACACAACACATGAAAGTCATTGGCAAACCACTGGGAAAAAGACTGGCAATATGATCAACGTATTTTCAGCATGTGTGAACCTTATCTAGGTGGCAGACTCAGCTTGGTTTAAACAGTGGGCTACAGATAAGAGAATGGGCCTCTCTATTGGGGTTCAACTTTAGTCATGAATGCTCTCCATTTCCTATAGTTTCTGGGAGTGTAGCATTCCTGTTTGGCAACATCAAAAATTCTGTGCAGAATTCCTGTTTGGCAACATCAAAAATTGACCAATGCACTCTGATCATGAATTTGCTGTTGCAATCTGCCTGGAGCAGAGGCTGCCAAACCAAGTTTTCTTCAGACACTGCCAGTAGTGCTGGACACAAATGCCATTCCCTGCTGGAAACAGCAAAAGACCTCACCTCTCAGGGATCTACCCATCACCTCCTTCTCCCACATCCACCTGAACCCAGCACTCACCAGTATGCCCTGCCAGCCTTACACCCACTGTCTGTTGGAAACAAGTTTAATCCATGAGGTAATTACATGTACACAGCTAACACTAACCAGAGAGAGCTGCCAAGAGGGAGGTGCTCAGCTGGTAATGGCCAAGCAGGCAGACAGCACACACCACCCCAGTGGCAATTCACACCTCACAAGCCATACTCCCCTTGCAAAGCCTCGTGCCATTTCATGCCACACCATAGATGACTAGCTCAAGTCACAAGGCTGTACTCCTAGGTTTGCTGGGGTATTTTTCAGCTGACTTTTCAGGTCTTGTTGAACATCCTGATTAAAGGAATCTACTAGAAATTCACTTTTAGATGCAGCCAGCTGTTAGATATTACTTTCTGGTGACTACAGACAACACAAGAGCTGTGTTTCATTGCTGGCTTTCTTCTACCATGTTTTCAGCAGGTCTATCAGAGATTTGTATTACAAGGCTAGCCAGACAACTGTATTTTACTGCTTGGCCAAAGTAAATTGCTCAAGGCTTTACTACACAGGCAGAAGAAGCATTCCTGTATTACCTGTAACTTCCCTATGTGGCAATGGCATGAAGTATAATTATTTCAGAAAGAAGTGGCTTTTTTTCCTAGCATGACACACTCAATAATGTTATACTGGTACAGCTAGGGAAGAATAATTACTCCCTTATAGATTCAATTGCCAGATTTCCCATCTAGACAAGTTCCTACTCTATCTCCAGAAGCAGTGGAAGTCTGCAAATGGAAAGACTTTTTCTGAACCCTCAAGCAGCTTGATGGAAAGATGATGGGGTCAACCAGAACATACAGACTGGCATTCACCCTCTTCCTCTTATGAACATAATAATGGAAGCTCCTGGGAATGACTACAACTGCATTTCACATAACCACAGTTTCCTTTAACTTCTACTTTTTACTGTATGTGGTCAAGCAAGCTGATGCAGAAGAAGGCATAGAAGTCAAAGCTGTTTACATGCACAGAAGCCCTTTAAGGAAATTATTCTGGGTTTGTATCACTACAACTAATCACCAGACCATGCCCTTGATTTGCTGAACACTGCAGTACTGACAGTTTCACAGTCGTAAAGACCCCCAGACTCACAATTCTAGGTACTATGGAGGGTCAGCTCTGCATCTTTCTTCCCCTGCATCAATTCTCAGAGCAAAGAGCTAACTGGGATGGTTTGCCCACCAAATAGACCTTGGGGGTCTATTTTCTGGGCTGTTTGGGGAGCATTTATTTTTACTTGTCTGTTTTCATTTGTTTTGTTAGGATTTCATACAGGATACAAACTGCTGCTATTTTTTATTTCAGACCACATCTGCCTGACTGGAAAGCATGGAAATCAGCAACTGTTTTGACAAGATCAAAGAGGAAACTGTTGTCCATCATCTATGGACCACATCCAAATAACAACAGATGAGAAGCACAGCATTTGGGACTTTTTCACTCCAATACCTCCCCTGTCTTCATTTGACATAAAATGGTAATGATGTCTGTCCTATGAAGAGCTTTATCTACATGGTGGAGGTCAAGATTTCCAGAGCTGATACTATGAAAACTTAATAGTGCAATGTCTACCTCATATAACAGATTTAGCTCTGTTAAATGTTACCAGTACCTCTTAAAAGGCACATCTCATAATAATAGCTGATTTTTCACAAAACCACTATCTACAGGTTAAGAAATATACTGTTCTTCTTGTGTAAGACATATTTGTATCCAGTCCACATGGATGAACTTAAGCTACTTAAACCAAAAACATTTCTATAACTACACTGGAATAAAGTATCATGGAGTTAAAACTATCTAAAGCTGTCTGTCCTGTTCAGGATGCAAAATAATTTTTTTATTATATGTTACTACCTATTCTCGCATATTTCCTGGCCCTTTAGTCACAAAATCCCCCATTATCTATTCAATGAAGTCGGGGGGGGAGCTAAAAGAAAAACCCCATCTATTCTCCAGAACAAACCAGAGTTTCCAAACCAAAGTTTAGCTTTGCCTCTCAGTCACTAAACTGTTGAATAAGGCTGTGTAGGTTATATTTGTTCTCTTTCTTTCTTTGTTTTCTAAAGAGACAATCTAATGTTAACTTTAAAAAAAAATCATTATACCTGGGGGATATAATGTGATCCAATTATTAATCATTCTTATAGTAGAACATGACTCTCATTTCTAGACGGAAGCCCTTAATTTCAACATCCAGCCAGCACAGCTTTGTTACACTCCCAGTATAAAGTATGCCCCCATCACCAGTAGAGTATTACAGAAAGATTCAAGTCAGAGAACAACTGCAAGCCCATAATTCTGTACAGCAATGTATAGTGACCTGGAGACATAACAACATCTCATGTGCCCCTTCTGCCGAGCTACTGCAAGAGGCTGTGCACGTGTCCTTTCTACCAGAATTTAAATAAATCTCTATGCTTAGTAATTAAATCCTATTAAAATTTTCAAATAACCCCGTTTGATGTAATTCTGTTTTGACTGTGTGTACACACACAATACATATGAAATCATGTATTAATGGATTTCATCAAAAAAGATCCAGAAAATTACTGTTCAAGCTACTTACCAAGGATGAGCTTCTCACTGATCAGAAGGAATGATGTTATACTTTTAAGAACTTCAGCAGCTGCTAGCAGCATCTCTGTCTCTTGCTCATCTCCACAAAAATACACTATCAGCTGAACCCATTTTTTCAAGATTTCTTCTGAAATCTGAAGGCACAGAACACATGAGAAGTATGCTGTACAAGCTGGTGTTACCTCTTACCATCACAGTGAACTATGGCCTGCCAAAGGGATACTGCTCACTAGTAAATGCTGGGTTTTTTCAAAGTCGTGAATCCCACATGACCATTTAGAAGTTAGGAGATTTTCTTTTAGTCAGAGCAGTATTCACAGGCAAGTCTCTTGCTCTGTCCCTTCACACCAGACTCACCAATGACCACACAAGTCAAAGAATATCTTTGTGTCCTCAGTTCTTCTAAACATGCAAGCCAAAGACAAATATGCTGGTCCTTTGCTGAATTTCAGACAGTTCCTCTCTGCCCATCTCTCCAGCCTGCTGAGGCCTTTCTGAAGGGCTGCACAGCCTCTGGGGTATCAGCCACTGCTCCCAGCTTTGTGTTGTCAGTGAACTTGCTGAGCAGGGGTCTGGCCCTCCACCGAGTCATTGATGAATAAGTTAAACAACACTGGGCCCAGTATTGAACCTTGAGGGCACCACTAGTGACAGATCAACTAGGCCCTGTGACACTGCTTATGTCCCTCTGGGATGTGCCATTCAGCCAGTTCTCAATCCACCTCATTAACTGAGGAATCGATGAAACCTCACGATACTCTGCCTCATTCTGCCTGGTACAGGGCCATGTACCTGCACTGCACAAAGGGACAGAGCCAGAGTGTGTCCTACAGATTCTGTAACAGGTGAAAACAAAACATAAAAATCTCTCAAGATGTTAAAATGACTCAAATTTCAAGCAGACACATGGAAGGAATATCTAGAAAGACAGAACTTAACTTTTACCTTATGGAAGAGAAAATCCTTTCCACAGATGTAAATACTGAATGCAAGCCCAAAGAAAGAATTTAGATGGAAAACTGATGTACCTGGTCTTTCCCAAAGCCAAAAGCTCTCTCTGTAGGTATATCTTAGATCTGCCAGGATTTATATGCTTATTAGAGAAAGTTGTTTTAGTATTTCTAGTTAAGATTGTTACAGCATTTTTCATTAATTCCTCTGTTATGTTATACTTAAGTCCTCACACTATGCCTTTCCTTTAACAAAAAGATTTAACATCATAATTCATGTTCCTCAATTCTTACGTGCAAATCTGATTTTATATTTTTTTATAATAAGACGTGGTTATTAGCATACAATATGAATCCATTCTGCTGCTCATTCTGTGAAAAATAACAGCTATGTAAGGAAAAAAAAAATCTTCCTTTTAAAACGGATCATGAGAGTTTTGTTTGTTTTAAAATATCCACTAAGTGGGTTTTGTGTCTTTGAAAAGACTTTTAAGAATGTCCAGCACTAAAGCTGCCTTTGCTCTGCCCTACACATACGTATCATAGACTGACAATTTAAAATCAAAAGAAATCTGAGCCGGCTGGGAACTGCACCCAACCACGGCTCTAGCTTCGTGCCTTCCCACCCGACATGCTCTCCTGTGGGCTCTCCAAAAATCAAGAAACCACAAAAAAGTTGCACTTCAGTAAATGGGCTGGATTCAGAACAAGCATTAAACACCACAGACATTTCCCTTTCCACACTACAGTGACCACTTTGGATGGGCTCAGAAGCTGAAATTACTCCATCAGAAATATTTACATATGTATTTGAAATGACTCTGAGAGGGATATACTGAGGTGATATTCCTAGCTGTTTCATTTCAGAACATGGCAGCATATTCAGAGAGGAAGACATAATATCAAAAATGATGCAAGGACACAAGAAAACACAAGCTTGGGGAGTGGATCTAAAAGAAGCCACACTACTGCTTCAATCACCAAAACCTGCAGAATTACAAAACTGTTAATCAGCTCCATTTCCCTTACCTGCTGATGGGTCTGCAAAAGGTAGATAATCAATTTGGAGGCAAATTTGAGAGCTATGGTTTGACGTTCAGGGCTGAGAAAACAAGACAAAGGACATATCAGAAAAACAGCTATTTCTGCCATCATTTCATCTCTACAAGAAACCAGCCAGCTCTTAATTATTTCTGATTATCACCAACAGGTATTTTTCAAGCTGAGCACTTGGAGCTTTTACATTAGAGATGTAGATGTTAGCTAAGTTCTCAGCTGATATGCAAATGAAACATGCCCTTACTTTCACTTCTCTCATGTTTATTTTCTATTTACATACTTCTCATAGAAGAACACATTTGAAAATGGAACCCAAGTCAAATAACCCAGACATTATTTTAAATTGTAAACAAAAGCATCTCTTCAAGCTGGTGTTTAGCTGCAGGAATATCTTCTACAGCTGCTAGAAATGCTTCTAGTGCAGAATATGCCTACTGCCAGCTTCCAAGCTTCCCTGCTGCCTAGCAGGATCTAAGGACATGGCTCTTGGCACCGTGGCTTCTGAAGCCTGTTCCCACCATGGGGAATGACAACACCTGAGCAGTAAGGGCAGCTATTTCAGCCATTTCCCTCTAACAGCACCAGCCAGTGTTATTTTACCACCAGTATCTTACTTCATCCCAGAAATGACCACTCCCCATCATTTGAACAACTTAGTGCAAATCAGCAGCAAATGTGCACAGCTATAAAATGCTATTCTAAACTCTTTACCCTCGACATTGGTAACACTGGACTGCAATGTTTACATGGCTTAAAAAGCTATCAGAAACAGGATGTCATACCCTTAGAGCATGGACACTGTAACCCTGTTTGTCCACTCCACTACGGATAGATGGACACGGCTTCTAACTCAGTAGGAACTACAAACTGGCTCCAGCTTTTCAGTGCTTTCTGCTGGCTTTACAGTCTGTGTAAGGAGTGCAAACCCTAAGGATTAGGATTAACCATTTCTGACAATCCAACAAGTTAAATGAGATCTGTCATTCTTTCTACAAACCATCTGCCCATAAACCAGGATAGGGGGGATGGCAGATTCACAGCAAACGAGTGTATGGTTGGATCATTAATACTAATTGCTAATTCTACATTAAACTGGGTGTTTCCCAATTACCATGCAGGAAGAACTATGTTCACTGGCTCTCACTGGACAGCCAGAATAACTTTGTGCTTCATGAGCTGTATTACTGGACATTTACAGGGTGCTAGTATGACCTGGGGGCCTTTTTAGTAATTCAGATCCACATCTAACTTCTCTGAAAAATTCTCAAGAACCCTCTTTACTCAAATAAGCCACACTCACTTTTCTGAAACACGGATTTTTAAATCAAAGGGCAGTCCCAAACCAATATATTAATGATCAGTGTTAAAAGTTTTTAAAATATAAGTATTTCAACATGCATGACAGACCATACCTGCTGGGGATATCTGCAAGGTTTAAGCTCCAGGTTAAGAGCTCATTTGGATTCATTTTTATAGAGCATTTGGTCTTTGGAAGCACATTTCTGAGATCCATATTATAAAGAATTTCCAGCACCTGCAGACACAATTCACAAACAAAGAATTTACAGTCTCAACAGGAATGTGCACATTTGAGATCAATAAAACACTGACTTAAGCTCCACTCCAAGAACACAAAAATTCCCTCTGGATAGTTCTAAGAAAGGAGAGAGGAAGTTCTTGCTTTTACACAAGAACATCTGTTACAAAATTATTGCACAGCTCCTGTTCAGTGCAAAAAAACCCCAATTACTCACCCATTATTTAAAAAGCATAATGCATATATGAAATACATGAAATATACATGAAATATATATGAAATATATTTTTGAAAATTACAAATATAATCTAAAAATTAGAAACATAATTTACTGAAAACATACAAAATGTCAATAAAAAAGCACCTCTTACCTTGCAAAAACACTGGGGATTGGTTTCCTTCAGAGCCATTGTGAGAAAAGTGTCTTCCAAATCAATGAGTAAACACAATACACCTCCTCTTCCTTCTGCAATCTGCTTGGAATTTCTTTGTTTCAGCCACAGCAGTATTGCTTCCAATGCCAGCAGACGCACCTCATGGAACTCGCAGTGCAGGAGATGAGCTACTGACAGTGAGGGCTTGGCCATTCTCTTTGCAGCAGCTGAACCACAGCTCTCGATGTCAGCACCTGCAGTCACTGACAGCACTGATATTACAAGTTTGGTGATGCTCTGGAGATACTGTATCAGTCCTGGTACTGCAGATGAGTAGGGAATACCAGACATCAACTCAGAATCTGAAATGACTCTGTTCATCTCTTCCCAAAAGTCAAGCAATTGCATTCCTGGAATGAGAGTAACACTTAGTAAAGTGACAAATAGATGATGTTACCATCTGCCTCAGACCATGAAGTTGAAAAATATCAGGTATGCAAAAGGTATCACAATGTAAATTCAGGCATTAAATGAAAACCAGGGTTCTCCTTCATTTTAAACTGATTCCAAATTATAAAAAAGCTTTGCTAGGTATCACATGTATTCATATTTAAACAGAAAGAAACAAGGACACAAAGTTTTCTGAGAACCAAAAATTGTTCAACACAATTTTCAATCAACACAAGTTTCAATCAACTTAAAAAATGCTACAGTACCTTGCATCTTTGATTTCCTGCAATCTTTACCAACTACATCCATTTGGTAAGCATTTCTTTAAATCAAGCCAGTAATACAATATTGCAAATGGTACAAACCTACCATTTCTACCGTTGTAGAAAGTCATTAACACAAATAAACTATTAAATATATGTGGAAAAAATGTAGATAGTTAGCTCTAAAATCAGAGACCAAGCTGGACAAAGTGCTGTCAGACTACTCAGCTGCAACTGAAATCAGGAGAAATGATGACAAAGGCCATTCTGATAGTACTGAAAATCTCACGCCTTCATAGCTTTAGTCAGAAAAAACCTGCTATTAAGAAGATGCCCCTTTGAGATAAATAGACATGTCCTGTGTGTATCAATTTAAAGAATTTACTGATAAAAAAATCCAGGATGCTTTTCCTATTTTTATTCATTTTGAACAGTTAACATAGCTAAGAAAAAAAAGGAGCTGCATTGTAACCCCTCTCATGTATCAGCACAGGAACTGTGGCATTTCAGCCATTTACACTGGTGCAACCTTGTCCACATGGCCCAGCACAGCCTGAGAACCTTCTTTAGTGCTTGGCCACCTCCTGGAGTCAACCAAGAGGCCACTGCCATCTGTGATACCAGAGGGTTTCAGGCCTTCTCAGAGTTGGGAATGTAGACACAAAAAGAAAGAAAAAAATCATCAATGGTCCTATCTCACACCCACGTAGACTGAAATACCCATGTGCCTTGAGTTCAACCCTCTTCTCCAACATCAGCAGGAATGAACCATTTTATAATATTGAAACCAAGGATTTTTGCCCAGTTCAGTGTCTCTACAGCTTGTACTGCAAGAAAATGAACATGCTGCACCCCACAAAATTCAAATGCAAGTGGAGGAAAATCACAAAGAACAGAGAACAACAGTGCCACTGTGCTAAGGCATGTTGGAAGTTTAGGGTCTTTTAAATGTAAAAATGCACTGAAGGTAAATACAAAGATTAAACAAACTTAGATTTCTTCAGTATCTTCAAGAAGACAATTCATTGCCATGTACCTTTGCTGTTTATAATTAAACACTGAGCACTGCT
Organism: Corvus cornix cornix; assembly: GCF_000738735.6. Classification (NCBI taxonomy): domain Eukaryota; kingdom Metazoa; phylum Chordata; class Aves; order Passeriformes; family Corvidae; genus Corvus; species Corvus cornix. The sequence continues at coordinate 25,539,818 of NC_047056.1, forward strand.
AAAAGCGTGTCCAAATAGTCCTACTAAATTCCTGAATTTGACACGAAGCCACAGCACAAATATAGATTCATTTTGTTGCCCATGAAGACATTTCCCTAAGCCTTCTATTTACAGTTAAATATCCTGCCCTTTCATATTCAGATTCTTCCAAAGCCATCTTAATTTGTCTGACATTTACACAGAAAGTTGACATGGTTGTACACTGTCTAGCACATAAGGCAGAACCATTTCTGAATAATTCTGGACACGCTTCAAAGAAATCCAGTATTTGTAAAAAATTTTCCAACATATTGCCCAACCATTAGCTCTGTCAGATTTTTGCTACAGTTTCTTTTCTGAAGGGACTTGCTGCACAAAGGAACTCCAGTATCACTGCAGAACTGTCTCACAGCATTATCCTCTATGTGACACAGCTGACTTCCGCCTCATAGCAATGCAAAATTGTGTATTTTGTATATTTCATTTGCTACATTTCTAAACCCCCTCCAAACACACTGCTTTTACACACTGGCATCACAGCATAAACCAGCAGTAATGCCCATGTCACACAACAAGTATCCAACTGCCAGAATTCCTTAATTTCTGAACTGTCTGGTTGCCTTGGAGAGGGATTAGGCCTTCATCTCAGTTATTACACAGCCTGACTCCACATACAGAAGTTTAACAACAGAAATAATCCCAGGCAGCTGAAAGAAAAAAGGTTCAAGGTCCAACACCTCAGTTCAAGAAGAGAATGTACAGCCTCAGCTTTGGAGCACTGCACCCGCTCAGGTTCCTCCTACCTGCTCCCCCTCTCAGCTGCCTTTCAGTAACACACATGCCAACTGGCTCAACTCTTCAAACCAAGGGTGTGTTTGCAAGTATATTGCAAGAGGAATGCTTGTATCTCCTGTCCATGTTGCTTTACATTGAGGTAAGCTACATGCAAGCAGTAATGGGAAACCTGACAGGATGGAAGGGTCAAAGCTCCAGAGCAGGAAAAGGGAGAGTAGTACTAGGTGGACAGAGAGAGAGAGAGAGAGAGAGAGGGGGAGAGAGGGGGAAAAAAATAGGGGAAGGGGGCAGGATGTCTTTCATTTTGTTAGTGTCAACGCTGCCAACTTCACCAGAGCCTGCAACCCAACATCAGACAGAGTGGTGACCCTTCCATGGACTCTGGGAGCTGCCCATGCACTGACCTTCCAACTGAGCAAACTTCCATTTGTATTTTGCAAGGCCAGCACAACTTCTCTTTATATCTTCATCTTTGAAGGGGAAAACTACTTTCATACAAAAAACATAGCAAAGCTACTCACTCCCAGAACTACCAGTTTGCAGAGACTGTGATACAAGAGTCTTTGGCAACAGATCCTCTTTTTCCGTACATATCAAATACTTCTGCTTTGGAAGCCTTCTGGATGACTTCTTCTTTTCCCATGCAATTGTGAAAGACTGGACACTGTGGCTCATCTATTTTACAGAAAGTCTCTTTAAAATTGGACGTCTCAATGGCAAGGCCGTCAGCAAAATAAGACTGTCTGCATATTTGCTTAGCCTCAGCACACCAGAAAGCAAATCCTTCTGCATTCATCTTGTGCTCCACATGCTCTCCAACACTCTTTTTTCACACAAATATGTACAAAAGGAAAGAATGCTCCAGTCTTATTACAGTGCAGTGGAAATAGTCCTGCTTTCAACTGCATCACTAAGAAATCTTTCCAGGCTTTCATGTAAATGTTTTCTAGTCTGCTTAGCTTTAAGTAAACTCTTTCCTTTGGCTTACATCAAAATATGCAACTAAACCAGAAAACCACACTGGTTCCCGAAGTAAATGTCAGCCTCTGTTGTTAAGATACAGTAACGACATACTTCTATTTACAAACAAACATCACTGTACAGTTTGAATGACCAGCTGCTGTGAGAAGGGAGAACAAATTTTGGCTGACCAAAGAAGGGTCCTGGCAAACAGCAGTTTTTCCAGGATGCTGACAGATGCAAAAGAGTCCCCAAGAATTAAGTGGATTTAATTTTATTTGTTTCCCCCTTAAGGATTGCTTCATTTGTAGAACAGGAAGAATTTCAGCCTACTTCTAGTACAGGAGACATCTTACATGACCACTTGGTTCTCCTCAACACCCGACACAAACATTCTCAATCCCTTTATGTCCCCTACACTGATATATGCATACATCAGCTATGTCACAGCATCTCAGTTTGAGGGGCTGCTTTTTTAATCCTATCAGTCAGGTATATGAAGTAAAACGGTCTTTCACCACCTGAAAATAAAGAGGAAAGAAAGAGGGGCAGAATAGAATCAGCAGACTGGCTGAATCTCCAGTCACAAACCACCCCAAAATTCAGCAGCTCCCAAACCTGCACCCTGCCTCTCTTCTGCTCTTCCCTGCAGTGGCAGGCAGGACCTATTCAGTCTGTTCCCAGAGTAAGCAGAAACACAGAGCAAGGACAGAAAAATGTCCCTGCTCAGGGAGTAACAAACCGTCAGCTGATGGACAGTTCAGCTGATCTTTCACCTCAGAGATACCATAGTCTGTTCAAAAGTGAGAGAAGTAATGTAAATTCCTTCCATATTTAAATCTAAACTTGCTTCACCTCCTTGCAGGGTTGATACATTTCTGTAGGATTTGGTAATTTCACACTGATTATCTAGCTACTGCCAAGTGGACAACTCTCCTGATCATCAGGGCGGGCTTCCTTCCGTACATGTGATTAGCATACCTTTAAGTATTTGCACACTTCTAGATAAATATTGAGATTAAATCCTGTATGCAGGCCCTCGAGCATCCAAACTACCATGTTCCTACTAGAGGCTCCAGGAAAAACAGAACAAAGCAGGGGAAAAGGGGGAAGTTACTACCAGCACCAGAAAACTTACTGACATTCTGCAAGGGCAGACAAAAACTACAAGACCAGAAATAAAATGCTGCTGTGCTTGCAGTATATTGTTACGGGAAGGGGGTCCAACCATCAAAAATATGGATATTCATCATCATTCACCAAGATCTGCAAGAAAGTGCAATTGTTTATAAACTGAGGTTAAAATCCTCATGCACTCTCAAACTACCATCCACAGACATCTGAAGAGATCATACGAATAGGGAGTAGGCTGAGAAGTAATCAGTGCCAAGAAGAGATTTTCCTAGACAAATACTAAGGAAAAGTATTTTCTTTCTTATTTTTCCTTTTTATTAAAAGTGGATTAGGCAAAGTGGATCACTGCTAAATGGAAAAAAAACCACAAAGAGAACAGAAAAGTCTGTTTCATTACACTGCCATACTAAGGTGACTGCTGATGATCATAAAAAGGGCATATTTTAAGCAGGATGTTTTCTTTTAAAGACATCTGTAACTTCTTCAACATCAGAGACTAATCATCAGAACTTTCAATACAATTCAAAACTACAAACATGACTGATTAACAGAATCTACAGGTAATTTATTATTGAGGACACAAGCATCCCATTGCATTTTGTACAGCACAGGGGAAAGTTTTCAAAGAAAAAAAGAAGGGAAAAAGAAAAAACATTTTATCTGGACACTGAGACAGCTGTTTTTTCTTACAGCTTCTCTCTGGCTCAGCACTGAGTTTTCCAGTATTTTGCATTCATATAGAATCACAAAACCCCATGGAGACAGTGCAAGTCAGTCAGTGGTACATGCTGGAATCTAAAGAGAACCTGATTTTGAAAGGACAAGCAGTCTCTGTCTTCACATGGGGACAGAATTTTAACTGCTAACATGAATAAACATGACCAGTTCCACTTTGCCCTAGTGTCACTTATTTCATGCAACACCTTTCCATATTCCCTGTTCAACACGGCATTCCAGAAGTATCATGTCCACCCTCCACAACCCTCCTCTGATCACTGACTCTGCCATCATTCTAAAACACTATTACTTTCCTCCTCCTCCTCCATCTGTGTCACAAGTTCTGCTTCCAATGCTTCCTTGGCAGTGTTGGTGTTGCACACATCCATCTCCTTTCTCCAAAAATTTATTCTTTTCAGCCTTGGTCCATTTGTTTTGTTCTTCTGTCTCACACTAACTTTTGTTCTGTCTTTGGACCACCTCAACATCCGTCACTTGTTCTGCCTCTGGCATTTTACTGTCCAGGCAACTCCCAGTCACTCCCTGTGTCTTGGACCTCCAACAATGCCACCTTCAACTTCTTCATTCTCCTGTCTGCAGTGAATTAGAACACCGAGTACCTAAAAACACTTCCTTTTGACTTGTCTAATTTAATGTAAGTAGGCACAGTGCATTTAGATGATCCTGCAAATATGTTTTAAATCTTTACCTTCCTTAAGTCAAGATAAAAACATTTACCTGGCACCACAGTCAATACACCAGCAAAATTTATATAATTTCTGACATAATAAGTAAAAACTGCCTTCAACTTGTCAAGAGTGAAATTAAGTTTAAGCTAATTAGACCAAATAACCAAAACACGTGTTAACAAGCTGCCGGTGTTTTTATTCAAATAATTCTTTGGCCACACTTCTTAAAGATCTAGGTAAAGAAAATTAAAGAATGGCTAAAATAACCAACCTAGTTATCCCGGTCAAATTTTTACCATTCAAAAATCATCAGTTTTCAAGTTAGCCTGCAGGAAAAACTTGGCTGCCATTTAGCTTCTTTCCAAAGTAAGAAAAGATTAAGAAGTATGATACAGAAAAAAGTGGCTACAGCCTTCAAATGCTATTTGAAAGACCTACAAATCATGTAATTCAGGCAAACATTGAAGAGAGTCCTATGTAAAGACCAATTTGTGCTTTCATGGCAAAGCATCGCAAAGCATCCAGAAGTTTGGTAATCCATATTATTTCTATCAATGTCTTTATAACTTCTAATTAAAAAGGAGAAATATAACCAAGAAAATAGTATTTGCACTGTATGTTATTTAAAATAGTACTTTGTTGTATTTGAGGACAAAACCAGCAGACAGTTGAAATAATAGCTCATGTTTCTGATCACATACACACACACGTGCAGTGCACAGTATTATTTGCAACCATTTCTTTAGTTCATGAGCAGAATTTAAGAATCTTAACCAAGCTACATCTACAGAAGGTTTAGGTATTTGGAAGACAACAAGAAAATGGAAGTATGTTTTTGCAAAATTTAAGGGAAGAAAATATCAGTGAGAGTGGTATACTGGCTGCTCCATTTTGGTATCAAAACAATCTCTTTATGAATAGGATTAAGCATGTAAATACTAAGTAACTGTTCCCACAGTTGACAAAAATTCTGGAGTTTGGTTAATTTCAAGAACTTTTATAAATTCTTCCACCTCAAATGTAGAAAGGAAAAAATGCCTGGTTAGAATACAAGTGGCATCTTTTCCTAAATCACTGATTCATCCTATTTGACATCCTGTTTAAATGTTTTCTCTTTCCCACCAAACTTGAATTTTGAAGACACTATGCTTGACAACAGGCCAAACCAGCCAGCAGACTGACAGCACACAGGATAAAGCAACAACTTGGCAGGATTATCTTTAGCAAAATTTTCTTTCATCTTTTCCCTCTTCTATTCTACATCCTATTTCACTTATGTTCACAGGGCTCTATCAACAAGTGCCATTTTTTGGAACACAACCCTGGACAAAATGCACTTCTATTAGTCAAGTATGTTACAGAGAGTTGCATCTGTTTTTCCCTTCATGAAATGACAAAATAGTACAAGAAAACTGTTTCAAGACATGAGCAAGAAGGAAAATGTGACCACTTTGTCCTGTGGCATTCTTCATCTGTTACAGAGAGATGCAGCATCCCAGATCTGAGCTTTCACTGCAATTCAACACTCTGGCTCCTGCATTCCCAGCACTGCAGATCACAGTAATACTCTGGTCTTGTTGTTTTGCTTCAAACACCAGTTTCCAGAAGATTTGAAAGCAGGAATGTGTATCACAGGTCCTCTCCGAAGTTCACTTATTCAACAGAGGAGTATTATTTACTGAAACAGTGTATCACAGCAGAGTCCTGAATTCCATCTCTTGCAAAGCCCATCTCTGAGTGCACAGAAGAGCGTGTAGCCTCAGACACATGGATGGATCTGGAGCTCTACAGACCTCTGCTTCTAACTCCTGCTGATCAAAATTTGTGAATTTGCAAATAATTATACACACAGCTAAGGCTGGACATGTTCTCACCTGGACTTGGGGTCATTTTTCCCACCCCAATATGCCTACAAATGTTATTTTATTCCTCCTGTAATGTTTGAAGCAGGGTACAAGTGCCAGAATATCCTCTGCAAGAGGACTGCATTGCTCTCCCATTAGAATGCAAAGGCCCTGGGCATCTGTGATTTCTGGTCTATAAAAACAGTTAATGTGGAGAAAATACATCAAAGAGGTCTGCAAGAACAAATTCCCTGGACGCTATTAATAACTATTAATAGTGACAGTAGACATCAGCTCACCAAATAATCCTACACCTGGTAAGAACATTCTTTACTCTCAATAAAGGTAAAAAGAGTATTTTTATATTTTAACTTTTTTCTAAGGCTTGCTTCCAACCAGAATTGATAACAGAATAAAAATATTTTTAAGACTATTTTATAGTCTTGGCATTATGTATTGTCTCTGCATATCTTAAAACCCTCAGGCACATCAGGAGCTGGGGAAAAAAGTTCTAGATTTTGCCTATCACCTCAAGGAAACAAAACTGTCTTTTCCCAGTGACACAAATCAGGCAACACTTCAATCCAATCCAGCAAATTGGAATAAGTGTGAGCTTTGGGTTTTTTGTTATGTTTAAGATAAATAATCATCATTTAACCAGCAGTACATTTTTAGCTGGACAAGATGGTTTTGGTATCCATTCCTCCCTCCCTTCCTTAGCTGACATTTTAAAGTGGACATTTTTTGAATTTGTGAAGTAAATTCTCCATGGGCTATCCTGCACTTTAAGAGACAGATTTTATTAATTGAAAACAACAAATCACTTACAGAAAATAATCATAATGTAGGAAAGGCCTAGGCAGAGCTGTACTCTGAAACCCTCTTTGTAATTGTAGCCTCTTTAGACAGGCATAATCAATTAGAAGTGGTCTGATTTTAACCAGTTGCAGACTCATTTACATTGCATTCCCATTTCTGTTGATGAAAATCAGTTTCAGCCTGTGGCCTGGAACTCATATACAGCACTTCCTGGGGCCTCTTAGATAAACACATCAAGAAACAGTTTTATTTGGATTTGTCCCTCACCCTTTGTTCATTCAAACAACTTTACAAATCAAGATTAGAACTGAGAAAAATTGGCTCATAACCAGAGATACACATACATGAGTAAGATACTTAATCTCAGAAAAGTATAACGCTTCAGTTAATAATCATATCTTAAAAACATTTAAATGGAAGACTCAAAACATTCAGTTTTAAACTGGTGAGTTTAGTCTTTCTCTTACTGTGTCATGGGACACTCAGTTTCTATTTAGTATAAACACATTACTCCTTCCTTTCAGAAGGGCTTCTTGCCTGAGATACATAAAATTGTCCCTAATGTATCTTCAAGTTTTCAAAACAGTACTTTCAGCCTAAGTTTTTACTCTCTGTAGACACTGCCTGAACTATGTAATTTTAAACCTATGTAGGAATGAAACTTTAAAGCAAAACAATACTAATGAACTATCCCCAAGCAGAGAGAATCTGCAAAAATAATTGCTTTCCTTCTGCAGAAATTGTACCTTACAGCACTCAGGTCTGGTACAGTCCACATGAGGTTTGAAAAATAAATGAATTCACTACAGTCAATAATCCAGCCACAGCATGGTGCAGTCCCTCAGGCTCAAAGGGCTATTCACAAGTCAGGGGCATTAAAAAAAAGGAGGGGACTTTCCTGGTGTGGAGAGGTCTATAAAAGCCTTTGCAATTGTGCAGCAATTGTTTAAAAACCAGAACAGACAAAAAAACCCCAAGGATAACTGAAATAGGAAAGAGACTGATAAAGGAAATGCAATACCCACTAAGTAAGCAAAACGAGGAGCCCTTCCCTGAAGTACTGGCTGTTCCTTCCTAAAAGAAAATACAGAAATAGAGCTGAAGGGTGAGTAACAAGAACAATCAGAAGATGAAAAAAACTTCTTATGAAGAGAATACAGAAAAACTAGGATGATTCATACTACAAAGGAGCTGAACAGAGGTCCATGATTTAAAAAAGTGTAAAACTTAATATTCCCAAAAGGATCTATCTTTTAAAAAGAAGTATTCAAAGTAAAAGGGTGATGAGCCCAAAAATGGCTGAAGGAGACTTTGGGGGTTGTTTTTGCTTATTTTGTAGTTGTGATACACAGCTAGACTTTTTAATGTACTGCAAAGGATTATCACTAAGGTCAATGGCATATGAGGATTTCAAAAGCTTTATTTTGTAGTAATAACAAAAATAAGTAAAAATATATTGTAATATAAGAATTTGTTGATGGTAGATATGGCTTACCCCCAAAAAAACCAGTAAAGAGCCAGGAAAAAACTTATCCCTAGAGACATGTTATATTAAAACTGCTTTAGATAAGGCAGTGCATTTCTTCCTATAAAGCACGAGGCCCTTGCCTAGTCACAAACAGTGGGCAGTACCTGGCAGAACGAGACCTACAGTGCAACATCAGCTGGGAATTTCCTTTACTGAACAGCATATCTTGACACCTGAGATCCATGAGAGAGAATGACTCTCCTGAGGACATGAAAGATCAGACTTGTCTCCTGGAGCTCCCAATAACCCGATCCCTGTTCCTCTGGTATAATGGAAGTCACCTGACACATACCCTCTGTACATCTGTCCTTCTGTTTTAAGGGCTAGTTCTTCATCACCTGTCTGAAGAAGCTGATTTCAGGTAATGTTCATCACCAATTTGTTTTCCTAACAACTATCACTATTTGAACTGCACATTCACAAGAAATCATACCAATAGCAATCTCAGAATTAGAATGCACCACATCAACTAAAGGTCTAGGCAAAAAAAGCAAAAGGAATTGGTTTTTAAATTAACAGTGCCCACAACATGACTATCTGAAATAAAGAACAGTTCCAGTGACTTAAATGCAGTGTTGAATGAAATTACAAAACTATTCTTTAATTGCCTTCCTGGACTGACAAGGTAATTTATTACTCACTTGTTCATAAGAAAGGAACAAAACAGGCCCACAAGGAAGCTACTTACAGCTGACTGAAAGCTGCCTACCCACTGCCACCTGTGAAAGGGTGTCCCTTCCTCCATACCTTTGTTTTTCTTATTGTTTACAGCTTATTTTGTACTGTTCCAAACCATAATCTACAACATTAAAACCGAGAGTTCTGACTGGTCCTTCAAAAAATTCCCATTGATAAAGAATCAAAATGAAACAAGAAACTGAAAAGAGCTCTCAGAGTTGTCTCTTATAAAACTTCTAAACATGAGAAAACACTTTCCCTGAAACTATTTCATAAAGGAACATTTCTGTGGCATTCTGGAAAGGTTTTAAGTAGCAACAGTCCAGGATTTGGATTTTGGATCAAAAAAACATTTTGGAACATGGGAGAGGATCTTTTTTGTTGTTAGCCATTCTAGGATCAGGAATACTGCAAGATCATAACTTCAAGCCTTGTCATGGAGCTGTACCTCAGTCTTCTCCTCAACAAAACCTAGGACTAGCTCTTAAGAAGGCAGAATAAAGGGCCTTCTTCTACAAAGCAGCTACAGGATTCCAGAAGGCAGTAGATTCCTTGAGCACAAGTAATATACTATTGTTTCTCCAGATTTAACAGAGCTCAGAAACAGATACAGATATTAAATCCAATGTATAGAACAGCACATTTGACTTACCTTGCTTTTGAAACTTCTCTAGGTGAGTACTCAACATCACAAGGATATCAAGACAGGCAGCTCTGGTCACCAAACAAGGATTTAGCCTAAAAAAAAAAAAAGTTGTAAAGATTAAATCCTTATAACGTTATGCTCAGAAACAGCAGTCAAACAAACTAGTTTGGCATGTCTATTTTAATTAATGAAGATAAACCACTGGTCAAACTAGACTGCATGTATCAAATAATTAGACCAAGTTAACCAAGCTTCACTTCCTGGTCCATTCTGTGTAGCAGTTTCCCTCACAGAATGGCAACACCTTCCTCCTCCAGCCATTCCACTGGCAGTTGATACATTTCGGTATTACTGGATGAACCAGCTTGTGGTAGCAACTACAGTGTCTTTGTTTTGTTTATAGATATTGTGTGCAACGAAATGCAGCAGCAAAGAGAAGTCCTCAGTTCTTACTGTTACAGCTCATAAAAGAGAAACTTCCCTTGCAAGGCACCTGCTACACCTTTTTAATGGCCACAGCTCTCACTGTTCTGATGAAGACCAGAAGTGTGCATGTTTTTAAAATCAGACATCTCTTTTTCCAAACAAGAATATTTGGGATTTTGCGTATATAATGGAAATTGATAATAAGCTACCTTCTGCTCTACCTCTTCAATTTGCAAGTGACAAACATCTATTTTCTCTCCAATTAGAAAAACAAAATTAGGTTAATAACTTCATTTTTCTTTGTATTACTATCACTGAAACATATTTAGCCATGAAAAATTTTTTAAAATATAACTTCAAATGTGAACAAACAGGAAATCTAGTTCAAAACACAGAAATTATTCTGAAGAGCCCAATGGGACTTGACCTAAAACAAAAACTTTCAGAATCAAGCAGCACAAGCTTGAAGTATGACTAATTCTGCTCAGTATTTCATTTTTATTTTATCTGGCACTCTCTTTGTATGCTTATCTTGATGTTTGAAACTCTTTCAAAAAATTGTTAATTAAAAATGTTCCAACAAACATTCTGAACTCTAAACATCTTTAAAATTCAAGGAAAAAAAAGCTTTTTCAAGTAGGATATGTGATCATGACATAAAAATGAAAGGTTTGAGGTTCTTACATAGTTTGGCAGCTGTATTTGCCTATGGAGAGTTAGCCTATGAACCTGTTAAAAAAGACAACTTAAACCAGAAACATTGCTCTCACCTTCAGTAATAAACACTGCAATAAGTCTAAAATACTTATGCTTTCTTTTACAGTCTACAATGTTAGGCATCCATATAACACAGAGCAGAATATATGCTACCAGGATCTCTCTTTAGAAGAGGTTTTTTCCTTCTTTTGGGTAGAAAGAGACTTTTTGGACACTTTCTTACTAGTGAAGTAGTCTAGGTTCACACCTCCCCAAACTTCTTCATGCTTGTCTGCTACCACTTGCCTTAAAAGCACAAGAGCTGCCTGCTGAGAAGATGCACATCAACAAGAACCAATGCCTTAAGAAGCCAAAGCAACTTTAATATGGCCTATTTTTGAAGAGCTGTATTAGGCACACTTAATTTCTATCCACCCTGGTTAAGCAAAGATCTTTCCTGTATCTTGGTTATCCAGTTGCTGCCTAAGTTGTTCTTCACAAATGCGTGTGAAAGCACCACCAAGGATTACTCACGGAGTTGAGAGCTCAACCCCTGAGAAAACAGAGGGATTGATCACTCAAAGGCTCAGAAGAAAAACAAACCACAAGACATCTCTCAAAAATGGATGAAAGCAGCCACAGCAGTTTTCAGTCAATATGAAGAATATAATGGGCCTACTGCATTTCAGCTCCCTCAAAAAATGGAAAACTTGCTTATTATTCCATGTTTTCCATGGAAAAGAAAATTTCCAACATAGAAACTGTGCCCTGGGCGAAACATGGCTGATGTAACTTTTACCGAAGAAGAGGCAACAGCAACACTGGCATGTTTTTTATTCTGGTCCAGCTTTTAAGCACTTACCACTTCATTTTAAGTATGTACATATGCATGTTTTGATTTTGAAATGAGACTTTTCTAGGATAAATGCCAAGCATTTTTCCTTGGCTGATTCCGTTGCTCTGGTGATGCTAGTGAATTCTCATCCATATGTGCCAGACGGACACAACAGGAAATTCAGTTTTCCAAAACCAAGAAATTTCAATGTTGTTCAGACTGTAGCAGAAAGCTCAATCTTGAAGACAATCAAACAGTGATTTACGTAACAGACCTGACAGCCAAAAATCACATGCTGAATGTTTCAAATGATGCACTGCACAGTATTTAACACGACCTGTTCGTGCAGAACTTCAGCAACAAGAGTGGGAATAGTACAAGATGTTTCTTTTCTAACACTGATACCCAATAAAGTGGTGTTCTCATAAACAAGGTTTGAGGAAATCTGTCTCCAAACAAGAAAGTCACAGTACTAGCAAAGGTGGGAGCTCCAGACATCTGGAACAGCATTCCTTTTTTTCTGTCCGAAACCCAAAAATTATTTCATTTCCCTTCCAACCTGGATATTAATGGAAACAAATAGATCACATGCTCACTCCAGATGATAAACTGTACATGACTCTGAATCGAGTAGAGATGGTTAGAACTCTCATATCTAAGGGTATATCCACACAGAAATATAAAATGGCTATCAAAACAATATTCATACTGTTACACATCTGTGCAGGCTGGTGATGCCAGGGCACAGATCTGCACCTGATTAAAGCAATGCTTTGTCTATGCCAGCCAGTAGCTTAGTGTAACATCTAGAAGTCAAAGAGCTGGCACCAAAGACCCAATGGCCACCCCACATACTGTGCCCAGATGCCTTAAGCCATAATTTTCAGAAGTTCAACTTGTTGCTTTTTGTTTGTGTTTGGAAAGAGAGCTTATAACCAGCCTGCTCCAGGAATCTTACTGCACTCAGGAGCTTGCTCCACACTTTCTAGTACTCCTTCATAATGGTCTCACTTGGAGCTTGACTGTCCAGGTGGAAATAAAAATTAGGTCACTGGCAACTGCTGAGTTACCTTTCACAAACAGCTAATATTGCAGAATATTTCAACACACCTGACCAAAGAGAGGTCAAAGGCTGTCTGCCCTGAGTAACGTGTCAAGCACTGTCACAGGCTGGACCTGCCAGGCACAAGACAAGAAGACTCCTACAACAGGCAGGAACAGAAAGGATTACTACTTAGTAAGAACAAGGCGCAAAAAAAAACGTATTTCTAATTTAATCAAGGAGAAGGAAAAGATGATGGGAGGAGCTGCTGTGTCCCTACCACATTATCCTATGAAGATAGGCTAAGAGAATTGGGATTGTTCAGCCTCAAAAAGAGAAGGCTTCAGGTTGACCTAACTGCAGCCCTCCACTACCTAAAGGGAGCCTGCAAGAGAGACTTTTCACAAGAGCCTGTAGTAACAGGACAAGGGAGAATGGATTCAAACTGAGCAAGAGCAGGTTTAGATGAGATATTAAGAAGAAATTCTTTGCTGTGAGTGTGATGAGGCACTGGAACACGTTGTCCAGAGGACTGGTGGATGCCCCATCCGTGGAAGTGTTCAAGGCCAGCCTGGATGGGGCTCTGAAGAATCTGGTCTAGCTGAAGATGTCCCAAGCCCACAGCAGAGGAGCTGGAACTAGGTGATCTTTAAGGTCCCTTCCAACCCAGGCGATTCTATGATTCTACGACCAGGGAACTCCACAGAATATTCAAGATCATTGAAAGAACAAAAGTCAAAAAAGTTAAAGGGTTTACACTTTTTTTTTTTCCTAATTGCCCAAAGCTCTAGCCTAACAGTATCTTCAGTATGATAGAAGTAAGTGTCTTTCTTTCCTTACTATTTTAGGTAGGCCTGGCCGAACAGTAGGAAATCTGAAAACACAGGTGCCAGTGTGCATATTATTGACGACACTTCATAGCAGATTTCTGGATGAGATCCTGAAAATAAAAGTCTTCCAAACCTAGTCAGTTTCTTTTCATTAATGCTGAACAAGTAATTGGGGATAGAACAGACAGACTTCTTTGTAATTGCATTGTCAATTCTGGCATGTGAATATAAAATTAAAAAAGAGTTCAAGGCGCTTGCAGGAGGAAACCTTTTGTTAGCCGTTAAGAGTCCAGGGACTTTTTTTCAAATAAAAAGGTTAATGGAGAGTCTGTTAAAATTCACAGGCTGCTGTTCACATGCCTTTGAAGAGGCCTAGGTTAAGCACTTATAGAATATTATATGACCAGAGTAACAAAGAGCTATTTGTTTTCAACAAGGAACTACCTGGTAGGTGAACGAGGAAGCATACCCTTCAGGAGACACTCCCTCTCTGGAGATGTAAATCAGACTCAGAAGGCAGGTTCAGAAGCTCCATGGGCAACACTGGGGTTTGCTCCAGCTGGCTTTGGCTACCTACAGTAGCACTAGGACCCCTTTGATTTCTGCTCTGCCTTCACCTCCTCTAAGTATCACCGATTGCAGCTTAGGTCTATGCAACTGAAATCAATCCTAGACTCCCACAGCTTGGAGCTCTATAAATATTATCTTTTAAATGTTTGATTCACCTTTTATAGTTAAGTCATGCTGAATTTGAAGTAGTCATTGGTTTGCTTATTTTGGATGGCAGATCTAATGCAAACCAAACTGGCATTTATTGAAAAAATCAGCAATATGTGGCCACAGACCTCCTGTGTACTTGGCTCACACACATGGCTTCAACTCTATCAGGAACACATGGCTTAACTTTTAAAATTAAGTTTCTCTTGTACTACTGTTTAATTTAAACAAGATCAACATTAACGAACTACAGAGCAAATTACCTTCTCTTCCAAGAGAAACAACAAGGAGCAAAGAACATGGAAAGCTCACACATTTGGCCTCAATTCTGTCAGAACACTGGGAAAAAGACAATCTCTTGCTTCTCTAACAACTAAGGTTTGCAGAGGCCCTTAAACAGCATTTCTACTTACTAAAAGGCACCATTTATAACTATCCAGATTTCTGTATTGAAGTCAGGATGCCAACACCCCTTTCTTTATAGCAAGTACCAAAGAATTTTGATGCACAGTTTCTGCAGATTCTCATTATCTTCTCAAACCCCCAATTTTCAGTGACACTCAGTCAGATGACTTAAAAAGCTGACAGCTATTTTCTCCTGGATCACTCCTCTTTTTCCACCTCACTTCAAGATGAGCAACAACAACTGTAACATTAATTTACTGCATTTGTTACATAAATAAGACAGATACAAGCTAGTGATTATGAAATCGAAGCAGTTCGTGTTAATGTTTATTACATTAGCTTTTGGTGATTCTAGAAATTCAGTGTTTTCCAAAGAGGTAGTTTATTTTGCTCATATTTTTCCTCATTAGGAAACAGATGTTGGAAAACTACTAGCGGAACAATCACTATTTAATATACAGCAACTTACAATATTTACTAAATATTTAACAACATAAAAATCAAAGTATATTTCCTCAAACTCTCAATGAGCACTAAGAAATTTCAAATGCAACCTGACAATTAATGTCTCTTAAATAAAAATCCATAATATCTCTCTTTTGGATGAGGTTAGCTACAGGTATCTTAGTGTAGTCAGCTATCTTAGGGATTTTTAAAGCCTTTTGTAAGAGGTCTCCAAAAAGCTCTGCATTTGGCAGTCTCCAAGCTTTTAGAAAAGTCTGAAAGACTGCAAATCTTTCACCCAGTGCTGCTTTATGAATCTTTTTAAATACTGATCTTATTTCTCAAATGGGAGTATAACTTTAATAAATAATTAACAAAATAGTATTTCCTCCTAATAATGTAACATGTACATTACAGGTCTTGTCACAGAAAAACACCAAGTAATTACACAGGGTGTCAGACATCATTTTTTTTTAATACAGAGTTTAAGTGACTCTTAGCAACTCAGATTGGTTAATCCCAGCTACAAACCTTAAAAACTGATTACAATATTTGGATAATGAACCAAGCTGGTGTAGAACTCTAGTCAAAATTATACGACTTACAAAGTCACCTACAAATCTTCATATTTTGTCCAAAAACGTCATGACACACTCTTAAGCATCGGGGTAAAGACACCAGAGCTGGCAAGACTACAAGGGCAACCCCTTCAAAGGTCAATTCCTCCTCGTGAAGGAGAAGAGATCCATCTTAATGACTTGCATGACTGTTTTCATTTCAATTTTCAAAGTGATCAGTTAATTAAATGAACTGCCTACTCCCCCTCTGGTCGTCAATGAAAAAGTCACTCCTGCTGTAATACTGTATGCTTCCAGAGCCTTTGGAAAGGCTGAAAAGGACTAAAATTCCTGGAAAGGAGACCTTTTCTTATGATTAAACTTACCAAAATCATTTCAGAAAAAGTCCCGTATTAAAGGAAAACCTGTGATTACTAAACACTGTCCCATTCTTCTGTGTAAATAACACGTTATTGTCAAAGAAATTAATATTTTAGTTGGCAGAAAATAAATAATTTTATAAATTTTTATATAAATAATTTTATACTTATATAAATATATATTTATACAATATGTATAAAAATATATGCTATTTATATAAATAAATTTATATAAATTCATATAAATATAGTTATATAAATATATGTTTATATAATAGATGTAAAATATGTATTATTTATAAAAATAAGTTTATATTAATAATTTTATAAATAAAATTTAAACCCCAAATTTTCCTACTTTCTAGCCACCAGTATTACATGCCGTTTTTGATTCCAACAGATCGATAGAATTTATTCCCTGAACATCATATTCAAGTTAATGCTATTGCACAAATTCTTGCATTTCTGAACTTTATGAACATTTCTGATAAGTCAAAATTTTATGGACATTTAAGACTAGAATTCCATCTTTAGCGCTACATAAACACAGGAAAGAATTTTGATTCAGTCCAACATGTCATAATGCCACCTGATACTTGGGGACAGCATCTGTGCAACTTCTTATTATGAGCTTCCCACTCTGCCTTTGTCTTCCATAATCTCAGTTTTTGAGGCTAGCGCACTGGCAATTAAATTCTGGGTTTACAGCGTATCTTTTTGTCTCTATCAACTCCCAGCATACTCCTTGCTGAAGAATGGCAAATCTCCAAAAGTATTCCTACTTCGGGTGGCCAGATTCTTCTGATACGTGACCTGCCATTGTGTCAGCTAAAATATCTTCCACAAGTGCATCATCTGTGATGTCTAAGTCTTGATACAGTCAACTCTACATGATCCTTAGAGGGCTGTCCATGGGGAGCTCTATCCTTGGAGGGTTGCTGATGAACCAGGCCAAGCTGGCTTTGCACTGACCACATTTTACCTGCAGCGTGATCTGGTAAATGATCAGTTGTCATTTATGGAGGCGACAAAGCTTATGGAAATCACTCCTACACATACAGTGAGCGGCTGATTAAAAGATTAAATCTTCTCCTGTTGTTTTGGTTATTAGCTTTCCAATTCGGCAGTATTCTAAAGACTGAGGTTTTTGGGGGTGTATTTGTTTAGAGGGCAGCATTCATATTTTAATCTATTTTCTCTCAGAGCCCACATCTGTAGCACTGAATCAACATGCATGGCCTTCCTCTTGTCTTCTTAAGGGGACATTAATAATGGATTTAATTATTAAGCTTTGTCCATAGCATTTTTAACCATGTAACACAAAACCAGCCCATCAATGAACATCATGGCCAACAGACCTATATTTAATGGACAGCATTTAAAAAAATAATGATGAAGCCTGCACTACCAAGTAAACCTTGCTGAGTTCCTGGAAGCACAGGAACACCTGCATAGAAATAGAAATCCAAACATTAGTAACAGTGCATCTGCTTCCCTACTTGGTGCTGTTGAGATCTTCTCCAAGTAATTACCATGTGCACAGCCCCCCTCACTTGCCCATTCTACAGGGACAGCTCATCCAGCATTATAACAGGCACTGTCTCCCAAGGGAGTTGCTAGTCTGGTGATTTAAGTTTTTCCACCACTTTCAAAGCCAGGCTATTATATGTTGTTATTAGTTTCCATGGTAAAGGCAGAGAATTTATTGCTTGAAAAAGAAGCTACACAAATTATTTTTTCATTGTGATACCACCAAGAACATCCTGAGTTTCAGCTATTAAGAAAAATTAATTTGTGCTCCAGCTGTCCTTGGTGAATGATACTGAAAGGCTGTGTTTTGTTGGTGTTGTTTTTAGCATACCTGATTGATAAAATAATCCTGGCTGTTCTCTTTTGTGTTCTCTTAATGAGAACCTCATGTGATTCCTGAGCAAATCCTAAAAAACTTCAGAGGTCAAACTAATCCCATGGGCAAATTTAATGAATTTTACACAATTAACATCAGGGGGCTTACTTATGAAGAAAAAGCTATGAAAACTCTTATGTTTATTTACTGAAAAGCATTTTCAGATATAAGCGAGGATTTATGTACAAAATCTGTAATTGTACATGATTTGTGCCTACTCCAAATGTTGCACTGGTGGAGAGAACACCTCAAACAACCTTATCCAAGTCTTAATATTCTCGGAATGTTCGTATTTAAGTTCGGAGTACACCTATGAACCAGAGTCAAAGACTATTTTATCTTATGCAAAGTACATCTTAAACTTCAGCCTGAAGTTCAAACATCTCTACTGATACCCAAAGTGGGTGTTCCAAAACCAGCAATCACCAAGTGCCTAAATAAACAGTTTGTAGCCGTGCTAATGATACTGTTATCAAAACTGGTGAAAGAGGGGACTTGGAGCAGTACAGAAACCTAAATTAACCTGCCAAAAGCATGTAAGATTTAAGTTAATGCATCTAGGAATACATTTATGAACAATGACGTGCTATGACTGTTCTCAAAAGCAAAGATAAATGAGGCTAAACAAGGCCCATGGGTTAGAATGTGCAGATTAATAAATTACTGGTGAGTCAGCACCAAGCCTGACAAGAGTTCAAGAAGTGTTTGGACAATGGTCTCAGGCACACAGTATGACTCTTGGAGATGTCCTGTGCAGGGCCAGGAGTCAGACTCAATGATCCCTCATGGGTCCCTTCCAGCTCAGCTTATTCTGTGATGCTGTGAGCTGTTCATACTGGTACACTCCGTTTTCAACTGGACAGGACAACAAAAATTTCCGTTCATGTTTTGTGTGTGCAAGAGTACACACATGAATTCTAGCTGAAACAAAGTTAAGTTTTCAATTTGAAACCTGGTAAATAAATTTCCACAGAGATAGGCTCAATCATTAAAACTATTTTCAACTTTTGAACTTGGCTGTACAACGCATACAGACCACTAACCAACAAAGGTAATTAACTGCACTTCTCAATGTGTAGGTTATAAAGATAGAAACGAGAAAGTGGAAAAGTTAGGAAACAGGAAGACACCAAGTGCAGACATGGCCTTGGAAGGACAAGAAGGTTCGTCTTGATGCAGTAGAAGAAGAGGAGGCAAGAGTAGTAAAATAAGACAAGGACTTCTCTGCCAAGGAGGACAACCTTACATTCCCCTCACTTCTTCCCTTCTTGCTGTACAAAAAACCACTTCCAATTCCCAAATAAGGACCACTTCAAAAATTACACAGAGGCTGCTTGCAAAGCTGCAGAGAGCCATGGGCACGTTGCACCTCTGTCTAGGTATGCCTGCATGTGCCACTGTTTTGTCTGTAACAGTCTGCTCACTAGAAGTTACTGCTGTCTCTCCCAAGAGGCAATGAGAAGAAAGGCATATTTAGGTTACAGTCTGAGCCATTAAGTCCTGAAACCACAAGGAGGCCACATTCTTGCTTTCTGCACAGATGGCCTAAATGCACCTTGCATGAAGCTCCTTCTAGGAAGGACCTAAGACTGCTCATCTGCTTATTGTCACTCACATAGTGCTGCCAAAAGTGGAGGGGGAAAAGTGATACTACAGGCTTGATGGAGTGCCACGGTCATCAAAACTTGTCAAGTTACCACACTCTGTAGGGCTATAAAATAGTGATGAGATTTTCCTCATTCAAAGCAGTCATACCTGGATCATCGAAGAGTCAGCCAGGGAAAACTAAGCAGCACATATCTCAGCAAACAGTGAACCTCGTTTTGAGCCTGTGCCTGAAACAGTTTTTGCATGGATTTGTTGTGTGAGGTTGAATCCTGTGCAGGACCTATTTGTATTTTTAGCAGTGCCAACCATGAAGCAGAGAGCTGTAAGCAGCAGCACTGCAGAGCACGGGTTATTTGGGTCATAAACGCACTGCAGGTGGCCCATTCCAGACGAACCAGCCACTCTTTGCAAAAGGCAAAGCCAACTAGTTTTACATAAGGTTGTTCCACACCAGAAGTTTCAAGAAAGCAGCCTTCTTAGAAGTAAACTCTCCCAGTGCAGACAAGCTCTCAGCCAAGAAACAGCACATGGCTAGAGGTTAGCAGAGTATGTTATTTGACTTCTGGCAGAACCTCAAAGTCTTTTCCCCCTCCTGTGGTCTCCAGTAAGTGGGAAGGTGGGAAAAAAAAAAAAAATCCAACTCAAAGTGCTGAAAAGCAGCATCCTACAGCAAAGCCGTGCAATGACATGATTTCACAAATTTTCCAATACCAATATTTTGCCATGCCAAAGGCTACAAATTAAACAAGGGAGATATTTCTGGGACTTCTGTACAACACATTACCAAATCCAAAGGCTGTTCTTCTAGCTTTCTGAATTTATGAAGCAGAAGGCATCTAGAGTTAGTCTTATAACTCCCTGGTATGCAGTTGAGCTGAAAACTACCTTTTTTGGTTTTTTTATTCATATGACAGAGCTTTGAACTCTTTCAAATATTTAGCTTGATAAATTCATCATATTTTAAAGCATTCATCAGATTAATTCACATCACTTCATTCCATCACCTGAGTTCTCCAACCAAGCAGATTTTATAAATTTTTTAAATTTCTGTTCTTCTCAAACACCCTGCATCTCCCACATTTGCAAAAAATGCAATAAACTAACACTGGTGTGAAGGTGAAGGAAAGCAGTAACATTACAGAAACACTTTAGACTCAAAAACAGGTATATTCCAAAACAAAATAAGAAACACCAAGAGAAGAATAAACTTACTAATTGAATGAAAAGATTCAACCATTACCTTGAGAAGTGGATGGACAGGAGGTCTCATTCACCAGAACATCAAAAATGAAAATACTCATTCTGAACACATAAAAAAGTTAATCTTTTGAAGATGTAAAAAAAAGCCAAGGAAAAAAGCATCCATGCCCCATCAGTATGAGAAATCTGCCTTCACAACAGATAAAAAATACCAGTTGAAAAAGTGAATGCTTTATGAAATTCAATTTGGGGAATGTGACCCATTATTTTATTCTCTAAAGGAAAATCAGGTCGTAGCACGGAGAAGGAAAAGGAGGTTACTATATTACATGGAATGTGCAATAGAATCTTGAGCTATTCTACACCAATAAACTCTGATGAAAGAAAATTATATTCTGGCCCTGAAAAGGCAAAGAAAACCCTAAAACCAAAACCCAAACAAAAAACCCCCACCCAG
Source organism: Corvus cornix cornix (assembly GCF_000738735.6). NCBI lineage: Eukaryota > Metazoa > Chordata > Aves > Passeriformes > Corvidae > Corvus > Corvus cornix. The sequence continues at coordinate 25,561,110 of NC_047056.1, forward strand.
TTCAGGAAACCACTGAAGAATGATAATCTTTCCTCCAAATACACACACATGACAACCTAGCCTCATTTTTAAGAGTTACATATGCAATCCAAAGTTTTGTAATTCAAGATTCTCAGAGAAGTTTGTTCCATAGTACAAAGGAAGTACATAGTTGAAAGAACACCAGCAAGAGCTTTACAGAACTAGCACAGAAATGTGATTGAAAATTGATGTTTAGAAATAACTCCCCAGATTCACAAACCATTTTCCTGCTATTTTAACTTTTTTTTAACCCATTTAAGATTAATAGTGAGTGCCTCCTATACTCTCTTTTCAAACAGACACAGCCCTGCAGTATTGGTGACATGGTAAATTATCTCCTTATGAAAAAGGCAGAAAAACCAGATGGGGATTCATTAACTTTTCTCTGTGGTGCTCACTCTCTTTGCCTGAACAGAAAGAAGGTAAGAATGACTGTACATGACTGAGGGTCCAGCCAGCCATCACCCTCTCTGACAGCAGCAGATGCATGCCTAGCAGTCTACAACAGGGCAAGAATAAAGTGCTGGTTTCCTAATAGGCTCTCCCAACATCCAGAAACCCACACAGATGGACTTACTGAGTTTCACAACTCAGTTGCCAAGCAACCTTCTGAAACCCCTTTAAAATGAGAAAACGGAAAACCAAGAACAAGACTCTCAAACCTCACTGTTCACCACAGTGAGCAGCTGTTCACCTTCACCCACTCAACTACCAACAGTAAAGCTGCACAGTGAATGTGGGACACTAAAACCATCAGAAAACACCATTCATTTCAATACCTTTGTTTGCTTGTTTGGGTTGCTTCTTGGAGGTTTATTCCTTCGCTTTTTTTTAACTGAATACATTTATCTCAAGCAGAAAGTTAAGAGAGTTACGGAGGGCAGGATGGATGGATGGATGGATGGATGGATGGACGGACGGATGGATGGAAGGCAGGAAGGCAGGCAGGAAACACACCTTAGCTCAAAGTGTGCAAGAACAGTAAGGTACATCAGAAATTTGCAAAAATAATTTCTGTCGTTTAAAAACCCAATGCTTTAAGTTAGTATTGCAAGGCTGCATGCTCATAACGTAAAATTTTACTATCTGGGGAGAAAAGACATTCTAAAACACTTTATGTATAGCATTGACTGCATTATGGAGAATGCAAGACTATGAGAAGGAGGCTACAACAAACTGACAAAATGAAAATGTGCTGCTGACAGGGAGTTAATATCAGCACATACAGCCTACTTTTTACAGGCAACTGAAAGAGAAAATACTTCTCTTCAGGAAAATACCTTACTGTGCACAATAATTTCTTAGAGAGGGCCTGAAAAGTTTTCCTTTCCAGAGATGATAATAATCAAAAAAACCTCACTAAAAACCCAACCAGTCAGCACTAATGTGACTGATGTATTAAAAAGGGCAGTTCTGAAAAAATAGTACGAATACAGAATTTATTTAAAATCTGTAATGAACAGAGCCCAGACCTTACGTATTTGCTGCAAGAGAAAGACCTTTTAATTACTTAGCATGAGTATCTTTCTACCGGATTTGGTCTCTAGTGTTTGGGTTTTTACTCTTTATAACAGTATCAGTGAATTTAATTTAGTTATACAAATTAACATTCTCATGTAAACACTTAAAAATGCTTACACTGATTCAAGTCAAAAGGTCCACCAAATCCACCATGATGTCTCCAGTTGGAGCAGAGAGCAGATGCACAAGAAATGGAAGCACAACTATGGTGACACTTGCCAAAACCTCTGTCTCAACCCTCAAGGTTGCTGAAGAACTTCTTGAGCCAATTGTGATGTCTAAATACTCAGTAACCTCACTGGACTTCCCTTCCATGACTCCATTAAATCGTTGTTTAAAAATTCAGACAGGCTTAAAACCAAGACTATCTTATATCACAGAGATCCAAAGCCAAATTAAAATTACATTAAAAACTTCATTAGTTTGTTTCTTTTACATCTGCCACCTTGGATAGGATGCTAATTTCCTGTCCCTTTCTATGTGACTCATATTTCACATCCCTCAGTTGTCCCTTTTCCATGATTAAAAAAAAATCTCAGTCTATTTAATCAGTTCCCAAGTAGAAACTGTTCTATACTTGTTGTCAGTCTTTACACTGCTTCTGATTCCTACTGTATCTTCTTTGAGGTTTACACAATATTTAAATATACAATACAGATTAATACACTAATATAGATGTGTTTTCTGTGTTTTTCTTCCATTCTTTTTATGATATTTTCCCCCTCCCCTCCTGGGCATTACCAAGAACAAGAGTAATTTTTTCAAACAAAAAATCTGCTCAGTCAACCACTCTTTCCCCAGGTAAAGTCCAGACTTTGCTCACGAGCACCATTTTCCAATTATTTGCACCAAGTTTTATCTGCCATATCATCACTCTCACTCTTGAGGAGACACTTCTGTAATTCCCAAAGATCAAATCTATCTTCATTACCCCAACTCAGTTAACACTGATAGATTTCTCCCACCCACTAGACACCCCCTTTCTCCAAACCTCTGAGGGTTTTGGTTTTGACAATCAGAAAATTATTCAGGTTTTATCAGAGATCCACACTAGCTGCACTGGCGACCTCACTCCACAGTGCAAAATATGGGATATTCCCAGTTATCTATCTATCTATGCAGGGATCTGTGCTCTTTGTCCACAACTGATTCTTTTAAAGTTCTGAGTGGGAATTCCCATGGGTTGGAATTCTCAAAAGCAATTGCCGAGATAAAGTAGAGAAGGAAAGAGGGGAAGACAGACAGAAAGAAGAAGAGAGAGAAACAGAGAAAGAGAAAGAGAGAAAGAAAAGAAAGGAAGAAAAAAAGAAAGAAAGAGCAAGTTAGTTGTATGTAGGTCACCTGAAGATGAACTTATGAAAAATATTTCCAAATCTATCTTGGATTGTTTGTGGGCAGCTAAACACTCTTAGTTTAAACAATTGCTATGACATTTTCCTACTAATTTTCTCTAAAGGTCAAAGTCAGAAAAACAGTAACGTAAAAACCTCATATACGTGGCATATTTTTCTTAGCCAAGAAGCAAGAGTTATCCTCAAAATGTCTGTTTCTGTAGGAATGTTCATTCACAGTTATTTATTTCTTTAATGACTGGACTACAATGCTTTTTCATCCTTGCTTTTGGAAAAAAAAAAATATCTTGATTAAAAATCAGCAAGCCAGTAAGGTGTATAACTTGTACATACTTCAAGACAAACAAATCTGTCCACTTCGTTAAAATAATAATAATTTTAAAAATCAACGAAGTCTTCCATACATTAGTAAATTGTGTTTATAAGTGAGGTATTTTGTGTTTTATCTTACCTTTTAGCCAGCCACAGCTTGGTTCCCATACAGGTAATGATGTCGCCCAGTCCCTGCTGGAAGTCCAAACTAGCAAACTGGTTTGATTCTAGGTACGACTGCAGCAGGTGAAAAACCTAAATTAAAAAAAAAAAAAAAAATTTGAAACTAAGAGTTTCTAGCCACTGCTTTTCCTCCAAATAACTGTAAGATGAAACAGTCACCTGCAAAATGAACAACTATTACTCAAGGAAAAACATGTATTCACTTGGCCTTGTAGCAGATAGAATCCTTAAATCCTTAAGTTGCCTTATCTTTAAAACTCATTTTTCGCACAAGAACAAAACAACAGAAAATGCTAGAAGATGTTAACCTCCATGAAGTGAACAGAAGGCAGCTGGATGAACACCACTCCTCTGGCCTTTCCCAACTCAAGCATCCCTCAACTTTCAACTTTCTTGCTGTGCCATTTGCTCCCCCAGTGCCAGCACAACTGCCTGGGGAGCAGACTGGCAGCCTGGCACACTGATGCAGCGGGGCTGCTCGCACTGTACAAACCAAGGAGACAGGAAAGGGAATTACCATCTGTAAACACTCTGAAGTGCTGACAGAAAAGTATCTTTATTCCTGCTCCTGAGAATCTTCATTCCAGGCCCCAAACACCATGGGCAGTTGGGTTTCACAGAGCAGGGAGATGCTCACACCTTCCCTTTCAAAGGACTGAGCAGACTGAGCTCCTGGTACTGGGGTTCTGCACTTTCTCCTCCAGAGATTCATGTAAAAGCCTAATAGACATGTCCAAGCTATGATGAAGGGAAGAATTCAAGGTACCAGAATCAAGCTGGGTCTTCACTTCACTTTGGGAAAAGAAAAACCTTTGTATCCAGATTTTTAGATCTCAGATCTTGATTTTCCACATTCCAGCTGTCACTTGCTCCAGGGGTTATAATTTTTTGTTTGTTTGCTTGTTTTGGAAATACAAGCACTGCCACACAGCATTAACTTGACACAATTTCATCTGTTTTAGTTTTTTGTGAAATCATTCAAGTGGAAAAACAGCTGCAGTTGTTTCAAATAAGCACAGAAACAGAAGAGATGTCAAGAGACTATCTAATCCATACAAACACTGAGGCAGGGTCTAAACATTCTTGGATGAAACAAATGCCTGACTGTCCTAATCCTGAAAACAGCCAAGAAAGCAGATTCTGGAACACTTGTATGCAACCTCCTCTAGTCTTTCACCCTCAAAATCCAAGCTCTTGAGGGAAGGTGTTCTTGTCTGCTCCCATCCCTGCCCCTACAGCAAACAACTGTTCTCTGAACACTGTTCAGTCAGTCCAGATTTTTTCCTAGTGAGGCACTTATTAAACACAGAGATCTCACCAGGGCCCTTTGACAGGAATAATGAAATAAACTCCCATCTCCCTTTGTTAGCAGGTGCTCTGTAGGCAAGACACATCCTGGAAAAGTAGCTTGTCTTTTTGTCTTTTTTTACATCTTCCTAAGTCCTCTGAACTGAACATCATTTTGTTGATAGCATTTTTCTAAGATGGCCTTTCCAAGATCTTTTTGAACCTTGACCTTTTTCTACAAAATGCTTTGCAGAAGCACAAGCTTGCAAACATTTCAAAGTGTCACCAGACATCTCTACCTTGAGTCCTCTCCTTTAGTCTGCTCTTGCCTGTGCAAGTGTTTGCTTATTAAAATGGTTTACGTAAGTACCTACTCAAATTAACCTTCATGAAAACCAATGTACTAAGCTGCCACTACTAATAGTTACTCTATATTTTTTGTGGCTTGTCCTTAGCCCCTGTTAAGTCATACACACAATAGAAGAAAAAGAACAAAAATGGAAAATAATATTTATGCAGAAGCTCTTACTGCTTTTTATATCCTCTGCTAATTGAAAACCATTTGGTGCCTTAACCTTTCCAATTTTATTCATCTGTGCTTATGTTCATTTCCAGGAATGACAATGGATTTACCTCTAAGCAATAATATAAAATCTGTTTCACAGTTATGAAGGAGCTATCATATTTTTTCCTAGAAGCTTAAATTAATTTAATCTCTTTGAAAACAACTCTCAAAGTGCCTTCTGTGTAGAGGCAGAGGAAACCTAAGTAGTCCGCTAGTTCAAGCTAAAGGTCTTGAAAGAGAAAGAACTGTGTATACTACAGAGGTCAATTTGGTGGATTTAAATTTGTCCAGGTAGGAAATTCAGTACTGAAAGTCCAACCAAAACTCCTCTGGAATTAATTCTCTATATGAACCACATCCTTTCAATACTATTCAGATGGTAAAAATCACAGGACACGAGCCATATTTAAGAAGCAGAATTAGAAGGTGCAACTCACGTAAGAGTTTTATGCACTCGTGAAAAGTGCTGGCATCCATCAGAGAAAATGCTCAACTATGATTTAGCCTGTTCTGACTTTTTTTGACATAAACAAAATCCTGATTTTCTTGGTATTTCACTGCAAGCCCTCTATCAGCTATTCAGACACCCTCACCAAATTTTAGACACCTAGAAACCTTTCCCCAAAGAAATTCTTTTTTCAGCACGAGATTTTAGAATGCCTTAGCTAAATTGGAAACTGTAATTAAAATCAGCACGTTGTATACAAAGCCTTACTTTACATAAGCTAAAACCAGAGGTAACCAAACAAGTAATGTATAAAAGTTAGCCTTGGTAGTTCTTCACTTCCATCACCTGTGACGTGTCATTCTTTGGCTTCCATGGTCTAAGACTACAAGCCGGGCAATGTTTGCATGAGCAGGTAGCAAGTTTTATGAGACTGTTTGATATAAATAATAAAACAGACAGGCTTTCCAGCACATGGCTCTCCTCAAGTCCAAAATACTACATGATTTAAAAGCCTCTGCTAAATTCCTCACGCATAAATGCAGTGAGGTCATGGTGTTCCTTGTGTATGTGGCATTGGTTTTTTATTACACAAAGACAGTATATTAATGATTTTTTTTTCTTTTTTAAAGTTAGTTTTACCAAAAATTTGCACTATCTGTGGAGGAAGGTTTATGAAGACTTATTGGCTGACAGTGATTCTTTTTAATAGATACAACACTTCACTGAGAAAAGGTACTGTCTGTAGTTCTGTGGAATGCTGCATTAAAGATGGTGAGTTCATGGATGCCCAGAAACCTTTTCCTCCCCTGTTGGATTATTATCCTGGCTCCTGAACAGCCTATCCAGCTGCTACACCAACAGAACAGCAGAGACAGTCCGTCAACCTGGGCAAGGGTTGTTAAAACAGTGCAAGCCATGGGAAGTCCAGATATTTTGATACGTTATGATGGGCAAGTGTCCAGTGACGGATCATTCTGAGACTACTCAGCCCACAAGGTTCTAACTCTGAGCCAGCATGTCCTAAGATACTGCAGGTAAAACCACCTGCCATGGGACTATTCAGTGCAAAGTAACACAGAAAAAAAACAAACAAACCCCGCCAAGCCAGCCCAGGTGTGACACTATATCCTTGTCCTGGGTTGCAGTGTATTCTATTACCATCCTCATGAGCTGTTGAAACCAGGGGGGCAGTGTTTCCTTGCCTCCTCCCTCTGGACTATCTTCTGTTAATGAGCCCATCAACGCCTGGCCTCATGACTCATCATCCCATTGTGAGATGCTCCACCCAGAGGGAGGAACCAACCATTACATCCGGAATATAATCTGAGATTCCAAACACCACAGACACCCTTTCCACTGGATTCCCCGAGGACAGGAGCTACACAGCCACCACTGGACCTTCTGAGGAAGACCAGACCCTTCTACAGGATCATTGCTTCAACAGAACCACATCCATCACTTCAAGAGGACTGCAGCCACCATTTTATTGGACTGCTACCACCACCCTAACAGGGTGTCAGGCTGTATCCTGACTCTGTCAGTTTAACCCAGTGTTTTCTGCCTTTATTTTTTTGATTTCCCTATTAAATTGTTATTCTGACTTGGTACCTCCCACTGGTTTGTTTTCAAACTAGTACAATACTAATGAACAAAACCCAAGGACTCAGCATGCCAATAAAGCCATGTTCTGCTCTTCAGCCACTCCCAACTTCCAGTACCTTCCTTGGAGTTGTCAATGTTTCACCCTGGTTTTTCAGCTGTAGAAGCCTCAAGGAAAGGGGGAAAAAGCAGAGAAGGGTGGGGGAGGGAAGAGAAAAAAAGAAACAGCCGGCTTGGTTCCCTGCTGGTCTATCAGGACACACATCCTTCTGTCCTGTTCACATCCATCCCCCAGCCAACAGCGTGCTTTCAGATGCAACACTGAGACTTCTGTGTTGCTCTGTCATGACGTGAGAAAGTTGAGTGTTTTCTTTGTACCCAAGAAGGCCTTAAAACATAACATCTGCTACCTTCCAAGTGTTCATTTTAGATGATTAAGTGAAAAAAAATGCATATTGCTTTTTTTAAAAAAAAAAAAACCCAAATACTTAAATGGTTAGACATCAGCTAAGTCAAAAATATAAATCATGAGAAGCAGGAAGAGACATTTTTTCCCCCCACACTAACTTTGATATGATATGCAGCAGATCATTATCTTTAGCAGCTCTCATATCAGCTTGAATTGCTGGGACACAATTAAAATAATGAAGGAACGTAGTGACGGAGGAAAACTATCAAACACAAAACTTACCTAGTGCAAACTTTTTTTGATGGCAAGAGTTCTCCTGCATACATATAGAGACACTGCAAATATAGCACAACCTTTCAATAGCCACAAAGTTGATCTAGCATGACACATTTTCTAACAAATTAAAATCAACATTTTGTAGCATTAGCAGTAATTTTATGGGAGAAACTAAGGTTTCTGAAGTTCATAACAACTTTTAATTTCCAACATAAAACAGTGATTAGGTGGATACCTGGTGTAGTTGAGCACATGTTTGCATTTGAAAGAAAGCACAGCCTTCAGCATGTTGCTGCACCAAGTGCCTTTTTTCAAACAGTGAGATTTTCCAAAAACAGGAGGCTATACGGTTGCACACTTCTCGGTGAAGTAGCAACATTAAGCTTTCCTCCCCTTAAGATGACCCAAAGCAATAAAAACTTTTTCATGCATGCCCTCAGCTATGTTTGGATGAAATGAAGTATACAATACAAATATTCACATTCCTAAGTGCAAGACTGCAACAATGCTCCCAGTGTTCATTTCAGTGCTTACTGGGGGGAAAAGAAAATACAAACCAAGAAACCAAACTGACATCACCTGAAACTTTACATCCTCAACACAGATCCTTTAACTCCCTAAAAAAATACAAAGAACACAGATGTTTCAGCAGCTGAAAGAAAACAGTGTGTAAATACTGAGCTTTCCAAAATATGCCACTCACCAAGCTATGAAGGTTGAAGTAACATGGGAAGGCAAAAAAAAAGGGCGCTTGCAAAATGGCAGCAGTAAGAAGATTTACTAAGCTAAACATGGGTTTTCAGAACTGTTCCATCAAAAGCTTTTGCCTGAGTACTAACATGCTAATGAAAAAAACCTCAAACGCAGTTTTTCCTTTCTTCTCTCATTTAAAGGCAGATAAAACTTTATTCTTCTTCTACGATAAAAACAACTGCCAAGTTATCTCTGTATTCTGAAATTAAGTTCCAATTTTTTTTTTACTACAACCATGTAGATAAAAACTGGCAAGCTGCTGTGACAGGTGAAGGCATTTTTATTAGTACGATAAAAAGTTCAAAGTTACAATAATTAGCTCCAGGGAAAAACAAGTCCTTAAAATCCCCTTTTTTTCTTAAAGAAGGAAAGTGCCAGTGTGATAATTACAATGGGACTAAAAACTTCACCTACCATCCCCAGTTTTCCAATAAGATATCCACACAAAAATAGATAGGGGAGTTTATAACTATCTGCTTACCACCCCGCTCTGTTAAAAATTTGTATTTGCGGAAAAGAAATACAATGCTTTATCACCAGGGAGTATGGCATGAACACGGTGCCTGCAGTCCATGCTCATCTCCCAGACAAAAGCCACCATGCACATTGCAGAGTTTAAAATGAGTCCAGAACCAGGGGACACAACGGTGCTGCACCGGGCACTGCTGGTGGCACCCTGTGCCCTGCATCCTCATGACCCAGACTCTGCCACACTGAGGTTTAGCAACTCTGTGGCTAGATCGTGGATAGATCAGTGCTATTACAGTCATCAAGGATTTTCTTCACCTGAGGTATTTAATTATGAGAGAACTTTCTATCCGGTGTTTGTGGGAGAGAGTAAATATTCTGAATTTATTTCCCCATTTAAACGGCAATATACTGAAGAGGAATTCCAAGTGTTTATCAATTCTCTTGTCACCCACAAACAGATGTGTTTGAAAAGCCATCATTCTTCTCACAGTCCTAGATCATTTATACATACAAAATTATTACAGGCATCACCCCCTTTGTTCCTACAATTTCCTTTCTTAGAAGTCTTTCACTACGTAATAGTAGTTCCACAACTAACAGATCAGATTATTATTTCTGCCAGAGATACATTATATGATTGCATATGAATATTGCTTCCTTAAATTTGTTTTTGTATGGACTTATTTAATAAACTCAGTCTGAAGTTCAACTATTTCTGTCTGCAAATAATTTTATGAAAACTATAAATTTTTTTTCTTTCTTTAAAGCAACAGCTGGCTCACAATTCAATTTTTCCAGAATTTTAGCTTTGTTTTGTCAGCACATTTCATCATCTAATTACCCAGTTTTGCTTTATTATTCATGAAAAATTACAGCACTTGAATCCTTCTTCCAAATATATCCACCAAAATTCATGAAGCTGGGTTTACACATTAATTAAAAGTTGTTTTGATTAAAATGAAGGCAAGCATGTTTTGATTGAATTAAGAAGTAAAAAAAAGGCTTGAAAACATCTAAATTAATGAATAAAAATACAATACCAGTTAACTCCGTACAACTCAGCAAGAATAACACAGCTCCTTAATAATCTGAAAATTATGAATGTGCCATAACTGATGAAAGTTAGAAGATGCTGAAAATAGCAAAGTTGCTTTCTTCTCAGTGACAGACATATATGAAAAAACATCCATTAAATTAAAAATGTGTTCATCACATTTAAGATAAACCAATTTTTACCTAAGACAAGCCCAAAAAATGTGAAATTTCACAGATCAAAGTTCTGGCAATACAATTTTTATTAGGTTTTTCTTCCTGTTTTAGTCAACATGAAACTTGAATTGCAGCTTAAATTTGTGTATGTGACTCAAAATTTTCATTAGGAGAAAACAAAACAATGAGAAGTTTGCTGCCAGGAAACATCAGGTTCATTTTACTTGGAAGACACAGCTGAATTTTCTCTTAGAAGTACACGGTTTGCTTATTCACACAGAAACCCAATATGACATCTGACTTTACCATTATCAGGACTTTTTTATCATTAGGATTTAAGATACTTTTTAAGCTGTCATTCAGCTAAAGGTACATGTGCTGGGCAGAGCAACCCAACCAGAAGGACTGGCTTATGAGCAAACAGAAATCCCCAGTAAGCAGACACTGCTAAGAAAAGGCAAATCTGCCTGACGACTCAAAGAAAGAGAAGCCAAATCTGAGTGGGTCTCACACACATCCTCCTAACCAGCCTGCCTGAGCAGAGATGAAAGAGGCTACTGTGGAGCTGGTGGCATTTCCACTCTCTGCAAACATCCCTATTATATTCCCACAGCATGTAACCAAAACCTTGAAGTCTAGAGAAATGAACACACCAGACTGCTGGGAGCAGTTGAGAACTGTCCTCAGCCTGTATTTCTGATCAGAACAAACAGCGGGAAGGATACAATGAAGTCTCTTCTTCCAAGTCTATACTCTGCTATCCTAAAAACCCATCCATCACTGGCTTAATCCAGCTACCTCAAAGGATATAAAGCTACACACACACATACCCCAGCTTTCTTTTTCCTCTTCCTTTTTTTTGGGGGTGGCAGTGAAACAACTTGAAATTATTTTTTCCCAGGCTATGTCTTCATAACAGCTCTCCTGCACATGTCCACATGAAAGAAACAAATGCAAATAGAAGACCAAGGCACACATTCTTGTTTACTGAGGGATATTTACAGTTAGGAGGAATATTGTCAGCTACCCCACTGACACAAAGAAGCTGACACGGTAAGAGATGTAGTACGAACATGTTTATCAAGAGTGCTCAGAAGTACACTGCCACTTGACCCCGCAGCTCTGCTGGTTTCAGCAGAGGTGATCTTCTGCCTCGGGAATGTCTGCATTAACACACAAGCTAAGAAAATAATTAGAACTAAGCTGTATCAATTTGATGCTTTTAGTTCCCAAATTCACATTACAAAATAAAGTAAAACTTGTAGCTACAGAAAACTATTTACTTCTCTCAACTAATGATTTTAAACTACCAGAAGAGAAAATATACATACAAGTCTCTCTCAAACAAAAGAAAAATATTAAGTATTTTTAAAGTCTGAGGAACAACTTGACACATGAAAAGTCCCAGTGCAGCTAGCCATAAACATGGTAATAAAATAAAAAAGAGGTGAATGTCTTTCAAGGTTGTACTACAACTTCTGAAAGCTTTTCCCCATTAGTACATTGTCAGTCATAACCTGTGACTGTACATGTCTCTGTTCATGAGGATCAACTTCCCTTCCATTGCTGCTTATTTACGAGCATTTTGTCACTGCTTACGGCTCCATCTGCACTGAGGAACTCAATATTAACAACTGCACTCTTTTGTTTGAACTGTAAGCCAACATTACAAAGCCTACTGAACTTATGTAAGATTGATTGCTCTTCCACCTCTCTGAGTGTAAACAAAAGGGAAAACGTCCCTCCCTTAAAGAAAATTCTCACACAGTTAGATGCAGGTAACAAGGGGGACACTGGGGCCTGCAGCTATGCAGATACATCAAACACCATTCATGTTGGTGCCCAGACCCAGAACTCAAATGCCAAACTCCTCTGACATAAAGCAACACAGCTGAATGCAAGCAGAACTCACAAGAATTTTCCTCTGTCAAAATTATCCCTACAAAAGTGAACATACAACTGAAACATGCAATAAAAGTAACTTTATGTCTAGACAGCATAACTGATGGGTGGGCTTAACTTGCAGATATTCAAATTGAATTCCAAGTGTAAACATTAATAACGAGTTCAGCTTTACAAGGGCAGTACATAGGACAACTGGAGAAAGGAGGTGCATTTAATGCAAACTCTTCATTTTAATTTTTCTTCTTTTATTACAGTAACATCTAGAAATTTCTGTGAAAGGATCCCACTTAGCTGTAACGTAAGAAGGAAAAGACAATCCTCAACCAAACAGCCCTCCTGTGTTTTCAGTCTCATTGTACTACTACATGGCAGCACTGTTCAGCACAGGTGTATGTGGATACAGCCACTTTCCAGCAAGGAAGATCATCTGAGAGGAAAGAGGACTGGCTCCCTGAAATACACAACACCTCTTATTTTCCATGAATGATGTAGAAATAAAGTTTTTACTTATGCAATCACATACTGTTTCTCAGTATGCCCCCCCTCTCCCATATTATAAAAGATTATAGAGTAAAGTCTTGCAGGCAAGAAAACAGAGATTAGGTGATTTATTTGAAATATACGAAGGGTGCATCTCAGAGGCAGACAATTCAAATCCTGTAAGTTCCAGTTCATAGATGGTAGGTATGTGCATGAGAATTTACATGGGGAGAAAGAAATGACAAAATTATGCTTTAAGTATTCTTTTAGGAAGCACTTGGCTCTCCAGAAAACACACAAGGAAGAATACCGAAGTGTCAGTATGATGTAGATTGTACCACCAAAACTGCACAGAAAATATCAACAGTATTTCCTCAGAGCTCTGTCAGCGTTGGACCACTGATCTTCAAAGCTTTTGAAACTATGAAGTTCACAGAAACATAGAAAACTCACGATGAAGTTTAAACTACAACAAATACATGAATCACGCTACTGCTGAAGATCAGCAGATTTTTGCCTCACACATATGGACAAGCTATTTATAAATTTTCACTTCCCATCAGGTTCAGCATGATGTCAGCTTACAATAACAAGTTAATGTTAATGTTTTCCAGTAATTTCCACAGTGCCATTTAACTGCAAGTGCCCCAGCCAAGGTAAATTTAAGGGCAAGGAACAGGCTAACTGCATAACCAGAGAGTAACATTAATGAATTTTGCATCTCTGCTTTGAACATTTGGAATTCTACCTGCAATGTATTTGCCTTTTGTTCCCAAAGTTTAATCTCACCAGTCAGCTGATTACATCTCCCCCAAATGGCTCAACTATTCCTTCTGATTTTAATTAGTGACAATGCTTCATAGCCTTGTGGATTTTTTCCCCAGACAAACAAGCATCCTACGCTATTACAGCAAGTGCCAAACTCAAAGCTATCAAACATTTTCTGAGCTCCAGTAAGATCATGCACTTTGATTTACAATCAGCAGCACCACAGCAGATGAACACTGCCTTTGTGAATTCACCAGTAACAGACAATGTCCAGAGTAAAAAGATGAAATTTCCTGGGGCTTTTCAGAGGAATTAGAAGCTGGTCAGAAAGATCTGTTCTTTATTGTTATTTTTCTCCCTTCTCTCTTCCACTCGCATGCAATTGATGTGTTTTTGACATAAGGGAATGTCAACAGCAAAAGTTTTTATGGTAGAAAAGATTTTTTTGAAAAGCAAGTTCTTCCAACACTTTCCCTTACTCAAGACCACCTTCTCCAACATTTGCACGTGCTTGCCTTTGATTTTATTATCCCAGAGGAGTACAGCTGTCTCACTGTCTCTAAGAATAGTTTTTTAAAGCTGCTTAACCCTCTGCTCAGCTTTGGATATTGAACTGCACAGAGGTTGCTGCCTTCTGAACAGACTGGTGCCAATGGCAGATGTTACCATGCCCACCACTTTTTCAACACCACATCCTACTGAAGTTTAACAATTTCAAACATCCTACCCAGGTTTCTAATGAAAGCAAGCTCCCCATTCCCTTCAGTCACATCAAATTGAAATACATAAATTCAAGTAATATCCAAATATTTAAATCTTCTTTGTTTTTGCTGAAATGGCTCCAGGAGGACCACGAGCTGATCTGTGGCAGCTGCAACACCCGGCAGCCAGAGGACTAGTGATGATCAGCTGCATGTGGACTGCTGTGCACAAGCTGTTTGCAGAGCACGAGCCAACACAAATTCTTCTAGCATTAAGGCCTCAAAACTGCCAGTGAGAACAACTAGGCACCCATCTCACTAAATGCCAGATTTGCTCAAAGCAGCTGAAAACCACCCTGCATCAGTGATGGAAGGTCTATCAGGATACTTCATACCCTTTTTCATTCAAATAAGCACCAAACAAAAGTGGTAAGAGTATCTTGATAGGTTCTTCACTGTATTATCACTTTGCAATCAGCAGCAATCTGATCCTGGTTGTGTTCACCTCCACCCACCACTCCACAGTCCTGTCACTTTTGTATTTCACCAGCGGCTGCAATTGCAACATCACCCACTAAAATCAACAGTTTCTTTAGTTAACAGATTAAACACTTCATTTTACTACCTTTAGATAAACGAAACCAGAATCCAGGGAGAGCTTGTGGTTTCAAGTCACTTCACAGTCTCAATTTGGCAGAACAGAGACAAGTGGAAGGCACCACTACCCTCACTCACGCTTCCAGTACTTTGTTCATAGTCTCTGATACAAAGCAGCTAAAAGGTGCCACACACTGAATGGCTCCTCATCACACAGATCTTGTGTGCATCTCCGTTATCAGAGTGTTGCAACCTTTTTAGAGTCCTAGAGGTGTCTGTTCCATACCCTTTCCTAAATCCTGATCACAAAGTATCCACTAGTTATCAACAGATTATGCTGGGGATCGATGGTTTATGTTGAAGAATCATCCCATAAAGCTGCATACGTTCTGGTTTTTTAGCCGTAAAATTTACTACAGAACTAGAACCACAATAAAGCACATACAACAGTATGAAGTATGACTGCTTCAAATCAACTCAAACGTTAAAAATGTTTCAATTTGGCAAAAAAAGACAACAAAATGAACTAGCAAGAATATGTCAGAAGTTAGGGAATCCACAGAGGTAGTTTAGAAGTCTACTAAAATTCCACACAATTCCATGGTTTAACTGCACTTGGAAAAACAAAAGAACTTTATTTGAAACCAAGTTCCCTCTTTCCCTCTCCAAACACTGTTACGTGTTTTCTGTGCACTTGATCAGTCTTGTCGGCCTTACAATACATTAAAAATTATCAACCAGCTGCAAAAAGGAAGTCCACCTACTTATAAATTTCTTTACTTGATGTTAAGGAGGATGAGTTCTCTTCTAGTTACAGATAACAAGAGAGTAAAAGCTTTTTGTTAAACAAGTTAAAAGGTAAAAATAAAATACTTACTGGTGACATTACAGTGTTCACTACATAAACCTGTGAAGAGATGCCCTACAGACAGCATTGTGCACCATACAGTAGCAATACTGAATATGAAAGTTTTGTATTATAAACCATGAAAGAAATGAAAGAATTCCTGAAATTCAGCACCTCTGTTTTAGTTACTGTACAAACTGTGAAAATATTGTACTCGTCACCCAAAATAACCCATTTTATTCACAGGAAAACAGGCTAATTAAAGAAAAAAGACCCAAATCAAGTTTGTCTAATTCAGGTCTATGACAACACCTCCTGCTCACAGCACCAAAACTGAATGGCGTCCAGGGACACCTCTGAAGTGCTTTATGCTTCTATAATCACAACACTGCAACTGTTTAGAGGATTTTTGTGGCTAATCATGGTGCTGTAATTCTATTCAACAAAGTTGTCTGTGTAAAACCCCAGGGATTCTTTACGTAGATAACCCCATTACAAGCCTCATTCCTGTACTGACTGAATGAAAAAATGTACGACTGACTGCCAACTTCTAAGCCTTTCTTCCTGTTGCCCTATTCAATCTTTATAAATACCCCTGATATAAAACTGAATTAAAAGATAACACTCGGATGGAACATTAATTCCTCTGAAAGGAAAAGGCTGATAGAAAAACATGAGCAAGACTCAACTAGTCAGAGAGTTGATGGAAAGAAGTGTTAAAGGCCATGGTGGTTAAAAACATCTCCCTTTCTGAGGAAATCTGATAGGCTACTGCACTTTGAGAGTAAAAAACCCAAGAAGTTACTGCTGTAATAATTTGAGAGCTGGACATGGTAAGTTTGAGAACCTTTGCAACTTGACTTAGGAAATATTTAGGATTAGATCATTTATTTGGACCATGTGATCAAAGAACTTCACAAATTCAACTTTACAGGAAATTAACTTCTTGTTTAACTGTTCACAAAGTACCACGTTATACAAGACTGAAAATAGCTTTAAATGTCATTAGAACTATCAGCTCTTATGTCAAATTTGATTTAAATGACAATGTTATATATTCAATGTATCTGTCTGAAAGACATTAACTTGAACAATTTTTTTTTCTTCTCTAGAAGCACAATAGGGCTTTTCAGAAAAACGAAAAATTAAGAAAATGAAACAACTCTAAGAGCAACAATACTTTGTAGTTATACTTCCTTCTTTAACAGTGTGTCTCTACCACTTTTACCAACAGTTCCTATTTTTTTAGGGAAAACAATATTCTCCTTTTATTGCTAAAGGCAGGGTGATGTTTCAAAGATGGCACTTTTTTTTCTCACCAGGGATCACTGACTACCAGGAGGCCATATTGTGTATATTTCAAAACTTGTTAAACACAAAATGCACATTTTGGTTTTCATAAGCTTTTTTTTTCACTTCCGTCAACTGAAGATGCTTGATGCTGCAGTATAATTTTTAAATGTTTCTAATTATTGTACAATAATCCAAGAGAAGTAACTACAGTCATAACAGTATTCCCTCCTCAGTTTTTAATAGCTACAAACTTATTTTTTGATTAATTTTAAAATAATAGCTTACAATATGATAATTCAGAAATATAAATTATTGTCTCAAAACAGCAAATTAAACAAAGGTGTTTCTATTGCTGGAAGCCCTTGATGAATTTCATTCTATTTATGGTCACTTTTAATATTAGTACCACCACAGAGGTTTGAAACCCTACGTGCTCAACAAGGCTCCCATAAGAAAGTGGTACCCAAAGGTGATGACACCAAGTCCCTTCCTTTTGAAATGCCTCAGGACTTTCTACAGGCTGCAGTTTTATGCTGCAACACAGGATACACACACAGCTTATAGTTTTTTATTAGATGTTACATCAGGAAATAAAGTCTAAAAAAAATCTGGCAACAGGATGCATATGTAAAGTTTTTCAGAGTGTTACTATGTCCATCTCTACAGCTTCCCAAGGCTTTTTTTGGAAGTGGGTAGTATTCACCAGATGGGAAAACAGCAGTATCACCATAGCACATGCATTTTCATGTTGATATTACTTACCTTCCTATTAACATAATAACCTAAAAAGTATTAAGCACGTAGCATGTTTCACACAACATACTGACAATACGATTTAACCTTTTTCCTTGTCTTGAGTTGGACTGGGTTCAAGAGTTACTTCATTCCAAGGCTCTACCTGGTTATTTCTTATGGCACAAAATAATTCAATAGGTACAAAAATCAAGCATGCACTCAAGCACGGCTCTGTCTGTATTTCCTTTGAAAAAAGTGAACATTGTGCTTTTTACATTTCCTGTTCTATTTCCCAGCAGTGTCTGTTTCACCAATGAAAAAAGACAGACAAACTTGGAAGAATAAGTAAAAGACTTGCACTTTACAAATGTGAGATGAGCACATAACAGGCATTTTGTTTGCTATAGAAGTGTTTTGTGGGGACCAAGAGAAGTTGGCTTTTCCTACCTTAATTTTTTTTTAAGAATATAAATTTAAAGTTATAAAGCTATACAAATGCATGCATTTGGACTGCTGAAAGGAAGAAAAGGTGCTAAGAAAAGTCAACCACACCCAAGTCAAACTTGGTATGAACTATAAATGCTCCGTATCTTCCATCTATGTCAAATGTTTAAGTGTTGAATTCATAAATGATTTCTCATAGTAAAAAGACAGGTTTAACACTGTTGATGCATTTGCATCAACAAAGGGCAAATCGGATTTTTAAGGTTTAAAGCTTTCCCAGTAAACACTTCTGTCACAAAGACCTTTCTGCAGCTTTGAAAATACTAGTGTATACTTGAGAAAAAAATTAGTAACTACTGCTTATTTTTCACAATAAAACCAGGCCAGAATGAACAACTACAATCTGCAGAGGTTACCTGCCAAACAGCAATTGAGATATTCACTGCAGATGTGAAGATGTACTGAATCTGAAGTTTACACTTCTGAGTAAAATCAATATACAGATACACTTGGCCTGCATTTCTGACAGCATGTTAATTACTCCAGTGCAATAAGCAACAAAATAGCAGCTATTCTGTAAGAGAGGATGAGGTCCAGAACAGAGCTATAAAGGAGCAAACATCTGAAACAAGAGCTGGTGGGAGGGAGTGGATAGTGAGGATGCCAGGGGAAACAGGGTAGAGATAACAGAGGCACAAGCCTGAAAAGGAATTAGGGAGGGCAGAATAGAAGCACCTGCTGCTTATCATTCCTTCAGAAGCCTTATTAATTCTTTGCTTGCTTAAAGCTGTGGGGGAGGTTTCCACACTCCCAAATATCAAGGATGATGATCCAAAGACAACCGGCACCTTTTGTGAAGTACAGAAAAGAAGGGATCTTGACAGGTGATAAATTTGGAAGCATCCCTCACCCTCTCAGCATCTCCCCATGCTATTAGACCACACCTAGGCTGTTTCCAGCACCTGAGGGAGGCTCTGCAGGGTACTTCATGTCCAAGAGCTGCCTGCAGCTCCACTGGAAGCCACATTTTTCATCACCGAACTCAGAATCCACATTATTATCACTTCTGGCCCTGCACAGGACCATCTCCACGAGTCACACTGTGTGCTTGAGAGCATTGCCCAAACACTTCCTGAACTCTGTCAGGCTGCTGCCGTGACCAGTTCCCTGGGGAGTGTGTTCCAGTGCCCAACCACACTCTGCTGTTTTTCCCGATATCCAACCTAAACCTCTTCCTGTCACTGGTCACAAGAGTAAACACATCAGTGTCTGCCCCTTCTCTTCCCCTCACAAGGAAGCTGTAACTGCAATGAGGTCTCCCCTCAATCACCTCTTCTCCAGGCTGAACAGACCAAGTGACCTCAGACACTCCTCATATGGCTTCCCCTCAAGGCCCTTCATCGTCCTCATGGACCTCCTTTGGACACTTCCTAATAGTTTTGTATCGTTCTTATACTGTGTCACCCAGAACTGCACACAATATTCAAGGTGAGGCTGCCCCAGTGCAGAGCAGAGCTGGACAATTCCTTCCCTTGCCCGGCTGGCGATGCTGTGCCTGATGCCCCCCAGGAGACACTTGGCCCTCCTGGCTGCCAGGGCACTGCGGACTCATGTTCAGCTTACTATCGACCAGGACCCCCAGGTCCCTTTCCATGGAGCTGTTCTCCAGCTTCTCATTCCCCAATCTACACACACAACCAGGGCTGCCCTGTCCCAAGTGGAGAATTGGGCACTTGTCATTGTTAAACTTCACAGAGTTGGTGGCTGCCCATCCCGTATTTGTTGAGGTCTCTCTGCAGGGCCTCTGCCCTCAAGGGAGCTGACAGCTCCTCCCAGTTTAGTGTCACTGGCTTTTAGTTGAGAGTTTTAGCAGCAATGCCCCAGAACTGGGAGCATGATGTACTAGACAGTGGAAAACAAACTATGCTTCAGTTTGTTCAGAGCTTTGCTTCCCACATTGCCCCTGACCTAAAAGCGAAACAGACAGACACTTACAGCAAGGCACCACTTCTGCTCCTCCAAATAAACTCTCCACCACCAGATACAACCATAACGCAGCTTCTCCTTGTTAACTGTGCACCCACATAAACTTTCGGTCCCATGTAGTTTCTTTACGTCTGTCAAATTTCAGTAGAACCCTTCCTAAGCCTGGATATCCATTTACCATTCTTTTCTGGCCTAGGCACAAACAGCATTGGAGGAACAAAAGCAGAGGAACACATTTATGGAGTACGTTCTAGTTCAGATTCAGTCATTTAGAGCCTCAGTGAAAACACCACACTTTAAGTCAAACAGCCATGTGAAAAAATGTTCCTAGAAAATTTTAGCACAACAATAACTACGTCAAAAATGCTGGTATTCTAAAATACTTAAATGAATAAAGGCAAGAAAAAACAGTAGTAAGAAACACTACAGCAAGAAATGCCTGTGACATACAAATATTTAAAGAAAGAAAAGCAACTAACATGCATTAAATTGATTAAGACAAAAAAAGTACACTAAATTAATTCAAAAAAATCCTAATCTGATGCATTAACACCCTTGATACCAATTTTCACACACTGGAAAAGTGTCTTATTCTTGTTTGAGGTTATTTTGTCTCATGTTCTTAGATTTCCAAGTTCTTCCCCCTCTCTTCCTTTCAACTTTTTTTCTTCCACTATTGGAGATTCTTGCATCCTGGCCTTCAACGTTGATAAGTCTTTACTGAGTAGTTACCCATTTACAACCACTCATCCCTCTTCATTCAGTTCTCCCACCCAGCATTCTTTTGAAAGCCCAGCTTTCCCAGCTTTCTCTTCCTTTCATGGAGGATATTTTTCTCTTTTGTAAACAGGCAGAGAGATCTTCCAAAGACCATAGAAGGCACCTTTCCCTATTTCTCACTACAGACTGAACTTCTGAAAACACAGAACATGGTAAAAAAGCCTCACTGCACAGAAGTATTTTTTGTACATCCTCAAGCAGCCAGAACTTATCATGGATGGGTATTTTTAAAAGTATATCCAAAAAGTGTATTCAGGATTGTCTTTCTTTTGGCTCTGAAAGTTTTTTAAGGACATGGTTCCTAGATCAAAAGGAAGGGGAAAAAAATCCTATGCGGGTGGGATGGAAAACATGTTTTTGGAGATGAAAAATGAACTCCATGGAGTACTAAAGTAATCCACTGCACCACCTAGGAGGATATTATATCTTCGGTAAGCTTTGCAAGTTTCAACTTTTCTCTTCCCAACTGTAAAAACATCCTCTGCCTGTGACAGAGTGATAGGATTGCTTTCCTAACTAATTATGAGGGATACTTATAGATTCATAATACAAAACAGGTGCAAGAAACATGCACAGAATTGAACACTTAAAAACTCAGACTTCACAACAGTTCAACTGTTGTTCTGGGAGGTCTAAATCAAGTTACTCAGCCAGTGCCTAGAATAGTTTGACTCTCTTCAGGAAGACTTAAGTAATGAAAAGTAAAACACTGTGCTGACAATTATTTGTTACTCATATCTCCATCATTTAAGGACAAAATAATGTATCCACTGTGAAAACTGTACCTATACAGAGGATTTCTCTTTGTTAACACCTAATCAGAGTTGTTTTATATAAGCACATTCATAGACAGTGTTTTCAGTCACTGCACAATTATCCTCGAACACAACTAGAGATGCCAGGTGAACACTAGCGATGCTCTATGGCTGTAATTGAACATCAGGCAGGGTACCTCAAATGGCCACACACAGGCAGCCAAAATCTCCGCTAGCAGGGTTGCAGGAGCTTTTATTCATAAAAGAGTGGAACTACATGCACTGGAACAGGAAGGCCGAAACATTTGCAGAGCAACCGCTTACCATAACCAGAGTAACAAGTGTCAAAACTTAGGGTATGGGAGAGAGGGAGGCAGTGCATCCATCAAGTCACCCCTCTCCCTGTA
Source organism: Corvus cornix cornix (assembly GCF_000738735.6). Taxonomy (NCBI): domain Eukaryota; kingdom Metazoa; phylum Chordata; class Aves; order Passeriformes; family Corvidae; genus Corvus; species Corvus cornix. Next base: position 25,583,214 of record NC_047056.1, read on the forward strand.
CAGAGGGATGCTCTGTACATCTGTCCAACTGGCACGCCCTCCCTGCCACAACCCAGAGAAATGACCCGTTACAGGCTGGGGCCGCTGTGGCTGGACAGTGCCCAGGCACAAAGGGACCTGGGGGTGGTACTGGTCAACAGCCAACTGACCACGAGCCAGCAGTGTGCCCTGGCGGCCAAGAAGGCCAATGGCATCCTGGCCTGTATCAGGAATGGTGTGGCCAGCAGGACAAGGGAGGTCATTCTTCCCCTGTACTCGGCACTGGTACCTTGAATACTGTGTCCAGTTCTGGGCCCCTCAGCTCAGGAAGGACATTGAGATGCTTGAGCGCATCCAGAGGAGGGTGACAAGGCTGGTGAGGGGCTTGGAACACAAGCCCTGTGAGGAACGACTGCGGGAGCTGGGGTCATTTGGCCTGGAGAAAAGGAGACTCAGAGGTGACCTTATCACCCTCTACAACTATGTGAAAGGTGGTTGTAGTCAGGTGGGGGTTGGTCTCTTTTGCCAGGTAGCAACTGACAGAACAAGAGGACACAGTCTCAAGCTGTGCCAGGGGAAATATAGGTTGGATGTTAGGAAAAAGTTTTTTATGGAACGAGTGGTTAAATACTGGAATTGTCTGCCTGGAGAGGTGGTGGAGTCACCATCCCTGGATGTGTTTAAAGAAAGACTGGACATGGCACTCAGTGCCATGGTTTAGTTGAGGTGGTGTTAGGGCATTGGTTGGACTCGATGATCTTGGAGGTGTCTTCCAACCTGGTGATTCTGTGTGATTCTGTGATTATTAGTTACCTCTCAGTTAAATACAGCAGTGCCTTGTTTTCACTAACTGATGAATATTGCTCATTCTGTACTAAACCATGGGGTTTTTTTCCTAGGAAGATGTGACCTCACAAGGTTTACACAAACAGCATCTTTGCATATCCTTAGTTGCTGTAGGAAGGAACTCAATGACGCAGAAACTGAAAAGACTTAATAGAGTTGTAAGAGCTGTGTACATCTGTGTCCTTTTGAAAAGCGGTGACATATCTTAGGAAGTCAGAGACAATATTTGAGAGCATTACTAATTACAGTTAGAGCAACTTCAAAGCAATGTACAACTTGTAGGCCTGCCCAGTCAATCAGCCGTATTACGTGCCTTTTTCTTGGCTTTTTTTTTTTTTAAATTAAAAAAACAGCTGAAAGAAAACCTCTGGCAAAACTCATCAATGACTCTCTTTCAGAGACTGCCTCCTCCCATTCCTGGAACTCAGCTGCATTTCTGTTGCATTCATAGATATAAATCTCCTTCTCAAATGCTTACTGCCTCCTTGTATCAGTGCACCCTTATGTAACAGTCAATATAATTTCACAGCATGAAGACATGAGACAACTGTTCTGCTATTGCCAGCTACATATAAGTGAATGTTTCCAGCTTGACATCAGTATTTCTTTAATGTTTGTACTAATCTTAAAAGTAAGGCTTATCTTAAACACTAAAAACTGAGGTTAGAAAAGAAACAGCTGAAAGGAAGTTTCACAGGAAAACATTTAATTTTAGCAGGTTTATTTCTTTGATCAGTAGATAAAGTAAGGTTTGTTTACTATATTGAGTTTTTATAAGCCAACACTGAACTGCTACACTTCAAACTTTACTGCCAAGACAAATAAAATGCAATTCACCATAGTCAATGTTTCTAGGCTACTGAATAAAGCCAAGTAAACAATACATTACTTCCCCATTCATTCTCTCAGACTCTAGAAATCCTCTGGCTTCAAAACAAGAAAAAAATATGGTCACTACAGCACTGCTGCTAATTCACATTAAGGATTTTCAGGTGAAACTAATGAATAGTACACCTCTCTCTTTTACCCAGCAACAAGGACCAGCATCCAAGAATGACCTTCAGAATGTATTTGACTTGTTTCCTCATATTCTAGTGACCCTAGTCATTGGAGTCTGTGGGGTTTTATTACCTATTCAGTCCAATAAAAGGTCCAGTGACTGCTTGTGAGTTCTCCTTCATGCATCATTCTTCCCTGCTTTATTTTCGAATTATTTAAACTGCCTTTAGTTCTCTGAGTAAGTATTCAAGTATTAAACTCATAAAACACGAGAGTGATTGCAATCTGAAATACCTAAAGCCTGACCTTCCGTTGGAGTAATTTCAGCCAAAATCCTCCTCCTCTCGAAGGAAGGAAAGAGGCATCGGCATTCATTAGGCAGCCTCTGCTTTCATTACTTTTATCAACAACAACCTGTCTTAATACAACTCTGCCAGATAATTAAACTACCCAACATATTGATGTTTTCATCATGAATTGCTGCTTTTCATTAGTAAAACCATGTACTTGATTTTTATCTTCCACAAAGTCACATCCATACATCTCTGGCTCAAAAGTGCTGGAAGCTAAGACAGCACATGCAGATGTTTCTCCAGCTGCTTTGTCTCACTCTTTTTCCTAGGCTTGTGCCATCAGTCCTTGCTGGAGGGAGCACCCTGACAGACAAATCTTTACATGACCCAGTATGGCTGTTTTGAGGTTATGTTCTTGTCCTGATTTTCTTACCACTCTAATGAAGTTTCCAACCATCCTTTAAATCAAGTATTTCATCTTTAAATCGCTTCTTCCAGCTCTCCATTAAGATTTAAAAAAATCAGTATATCCAAAGAGTTGATACAGAGAACTTAAAAGTTCTACCATTGCGCAAACCTCGATGGATTCAATAAACTCCAGAAATAAAAAAAAAAAAGAAATAGTACATGACTTTCATAGTATTCAAGGCCAGGCTAGATGGGGCTCTGAGCAACCTCACGTTGGTGAAGGTGTCCCTGACCGTGGCAGGGGCATTGGAACCAGATGATCTTTAAGGTCCCTTCCAACCCAAACAATTCTATGATGCTCTAATAAAAGTCCTGTACAGAAAAACCCACTATGCAACCATGCAGGTGTTTTAATCGTATTATTATTATTTTTTAATACAAAGGCTCTAGATTCTTTCATTTTGAAGTATTTTCAGAAAGATGGGTCTAATTCTATAAGATGATGCCATTCCCTGAAAAGTAACTGCCAACTTCTTGTCCCACTGAAGTCAGTAGGAAGCTTAATCTTTAAAATGAACGTTAACTAATGTACAGAGTGATAAAGCCAAATATCTCCCATAAGTCTAATTTGTCACATGCAACTGAGTCAATGTGACTCAGCCTGTTCTTTAGATTTCAGACGCAACAGTGCTGCTTGTTTCAAAAACTAAACAAAAATGTTCAAAATCTCAAAACAACGTTCCTTGCATGAGACTTTGCATTCATATGCCAAACAGAACTGTTTGAATTAGTGATCACAAAAAACAAACAAACAAGGAAAAACCAACCCCCCCCACACAAACACACTTCTTTGAACCAGCCCACTGCTCTAACACCCATTTAGCTAACTGAAACTACAGAATTTTGCGGATAAAAATTCAGTTTGGAGAAAGTTTGAATATTAAGCATAAAACTTTGTGAAGAGCAAATGACTGCTGATTGATGACACTCAAAACAACATTAAAAAAGTGAATTTCCATTTTTATCTTCATGAACTTTAACCCTGCACCAAAGCATAACAAATTGTCCGTTTCATCTGCCAGTTGTATTTTGTATGCCTTTAAGAACAGATACCCAGAGAGAAGAAATACAGTTTTTCTCTTGCAATGCAAAACACTGGCATATGCTCAGGGAACAAATCTCAGGATAAATCAGTAGGAGTGACAAAGTAACAGTAATAAGTGGGAAGACAGCAGTGAGAAGAAGAGAAGCTACCAGCCAGGCCTCACATGAGAAGATGGGGGATAGAAAGAAATTTTTCTAAGGACCACAGTAGAGCAAGCAGAATTTCTGTGGCTTTTGAGTTATAGCAGAAACCAAAACCAGTCACAAGAGGAAGGATCCACCTGCAAGAACATGACAGACCAGCAGAGGATTTTTTTTTTATTTTATTCTATGAAGTTGGTTGATTCCTTCTATGAAGTACCACCCAAAATGTAAATACTCATCATGAACAAAGCAGATTCCAGACAGAAATTGTTCTTTAATGATATGTGCAGCTGGGAACTTCTATGAAAACCTTTATCTTGGACTGTGCAATCCATCTCCTGGCGGAGGCAACAAGTGGAGGCACACGTAAACTCATGCAGTCCCCTCCATATATAAGCAGCAAATGATAAGGGAGAAGACAACACTGAATCCTCCTTCCTCCTAATCTGTGCTCAAAAAATGCCAAAGGGAATGCAAAGAGCTCTTCAAATAGAATGGCCAAATAAGAGAAGCAAAATTTTTTGTACCGGTTTGTACCCCAATCTCAAGCTAGACACTGTCAGCATGTAGTTATGAATCCACACAAGACCTCTAGAAAGCAAGGCAGCACCTTCAACGTTTCAGAACACGGCACAGACAAGTTAATGAAAACACAATGTCTCTTTTAATAACTTTCATTGACCTAATCCCTTGTGTTCTGAAAATATGTAACTGTAGGCTTGCCAAAGTGAATATGAAGAAGATCAAACTGATAAAACACAAGATAATGAGTCAATTGATGTGCAGATTCATTAATTTTGAAAACAAATAAACCTTAACAGTAATTACGTCTGCTCATGATTAATGGCAGCTGCCCAATGGATTGTTCTTGATACGAATAGCATGTAAGGGTATACACACACTCATTAGAGTACAGATTTTTCCAGTATACAAATGTGAAAAAGATTTCTGGAAACTAATGAGTGCAGAACTGTGACTGAAAGCTCCAGTCATACTATTGCTATTCCACTGTACTAAAAACAACCGGATTCTCAATCCATGAACATCACACAGGCTTTGAAATCCAGCATCAATCATGTTAACTGATTCTCACAAGATAAAAACAAAAGCTGAAGTCTAACATCTGCTTTCCTTGGCAAACCAATCTGAAAGTTTATGCATTTGGGAGGGTTTTTTAATCATCATAAATAACCCACAACCAGATGAATTAAAGGTGCTGCCTTGTTTTCTGGACAAATCATGATAGGGTCCCTGTAACTTTTCTTCACTTCAAAGCATTCAAAGGAAGACTTTAAGGAATTAGAGGAATTAAAAGGCCTGTGTGCAGATGCAGTCTGTGATATTGCTGGGATCATGGAGATGATACAATAGCTGACATGTTTGGGGTAATGCAATGGAGGGATACAGGTTCTTTAGGAAGGACAGGTAGGGAAGATGAGAAGATGGGGGTTGACCTCTCTGTGACAGAACGACCATAACGCACAGAGCTTTGCCTGGGGATGGACGATGAGCCATGGGAGCTTATGGGTGAGGACTGAAGTGTGGGTGACACTCAGGGGGTGTCTGCTATAAGCTGCCAAACCAGGCAGAACAAGTGGACAAGGGCTTCTACAGACAGCCTTGTGTCTCCAGGCCCTGGTCCTCATGCGGGGCTTCAACCACCCTGGCAGCTGCTGGGTGACCAACACAGCACTGTGTAAGCAACCCAGAGGCCTCCCAGAGAGCACCGACAACAACTCCCCAATAAAAGCAGCAGAGCAAACAACAAGGAGAGGAGCTCTGCTGGAACTCCATCACAACCAAGGAATGCCTGATTGAGGATGTGAAGGTAAAAGGCAGCCTTGCCTGGTTCATTCTGAATTTCTCAATTTTTCAGGAAAGACAGAATATATACTGCAGAAATTCCAGTCCCAAAGAGAGAGAAAGTCAAAAGAACATTTGATCCTCTGATAAGGATACCTTACAATCTTCCCAAATATTTGTAAGTTCCTCAGCAACTGCAAAAATCAGAAAAATTCACGAACATAAAGGCTTCCCTAGTCAAATTCTGATACTCTTCCAGAAGTCCCTACATAAAGCTCCAAATGAGCTCTTCCTTTCAGCTGATCAGCTAAAAAGTGTAGATCTTAAAACAAGCCAGAAACGTTTCATTATTCAAGAAAGCTAGTACAAAATTTCTGCATTTTCTTATGAATTAGAAACTTGATTTCCTTCCCCCAGCCCATGCCAGTTTGGATTATGGAGCAAAGCAGAATCTGTACTCATAAAGAAAACCTTAGGCATAGAAAAGATTTTTCATTGTCTTATTCAAGTCAATGCATTTGCTCATGATGCAGAACTGCTTCTTGAAGAATAATCATCAGCTCTCCAAGTGTTACAGAACAGCAGCATCCCTCTTAGATAATTCTTGAAAAGAATTATTCTGTAAACCCTGTAAAGCATAACATTATTTTATCCTCATGAACATTCACATTCCTATGTAAATTGAGTCACAGTTAAAACACTGTGGAGAAAAAGACATTTTCACATAAGGCAGAGGTCTGAAGTTAAACACATCTCTGCATCCATGGTCAAAAAAACACTTCTTGGCAAGCTCAGCATTTTGAAAACCAAGCCATGTCTGGACAAGCACTTCATGCTGAACTCTTTTTGAATGATCTTTCTATAAATTAACACTTGGCTTGCAACAGATGAAGTGATTACATAACTCTGAAACATAGCTGAAATATACCTTCAAGATTCACTACATCTGGCACTGCCACCTAATTCTGAATAATTCCAGCCTTCCTTTTTAGAACTTGACAGCATATGAACACTGAAATAAAGTCGGGCAATGAGCTTCTCATGTGACTGAACAAATGAAATTACTGAATTCCATTTTCGTAAGATATTGGCCTTGTATTACAGGAAAAATGTGTATTTTATTGAGTTTTGTACAAACTTGCTCTTTTTAGTAGGGATTTTTGTTTTGGTTTTGTATCAAGAAGGGTGATAAATCCTCCACTGTGTCATGGAAAAGCAGTGCAAACGGTTTTGAACACTTCCAGATGACCATCTCTCTTCAAGTAAGCCTTCTGAGAAAGCGCTTTAACCAACAGTCCCCATAATATAATTTTCTACAGTTCAATGAGCCTTACCAGCAGATTTGCAAGTCCCAATTAACACTGATAAAAAGAAAACTGAAACAAGGCATCCAGCAGCCCCTAAAAAGTCACAACACATTCCTCTTTGTACTGCTTATACAGGTTGAACTACCCGGCACTGGTATTTTAGAGCTACAACAAACACCACTGCCTTTCCTCCATTTTTTGCACATCTTTACCACCCTACAGTACTTCTGAATGCTTTGTTATTTTAAACTAGCAACAGATAGTTGCCATACATGTCAGCCATACACTAAATTAAATTAAGCATTAAATAAAGATTTTGAGCATCCTTGATTCATAAGCAATAACGGCAAAGCCCAAGACAAATGTGAGAAACCAAACCACTGAACTGTTATGGTACAACTAACATTTTTTGGAAGAATATCATTCTCTGACTGCACTGGTCTCTCCTTGTGCAGTACAAATTGCAGTAGTAGCTCCTAATAGTTGCTCAAAACTGATGAAATATCAGGTTAAAGCCCTGGGAACAACTTCGACCTCACAGATATGGAAAACTCCCTACACCTCTGCGTAAGATCATGTTAGCAATACTGGATTAAAAACTAGATCATCCTTTGGGCTCTTTCATATTCACCCTTTTTTTTTTCCAGGCAACTGAAAAGAAGGCAACAGCTCTATACAGTATTTCCAGTCCATACCCTCATGACTAGAGTTATAATCATTTTGGATTAAGAAAGCATTTCATTCTCGCTGTTGGAATAACCCTCTTTTCCTAACACTTCAGGAGCTGTGAAACCCTTTACAGGTAAAGCTGACATTAATAGCCCTAGAGGGACTTCACTCATTTCCTAGATTTCCTGAAAGTCCTGATTTTAATGGGAAATAATATGCTGGAAAAAACACAATTAAAACCCAAATCAAAACAACCATACACACCCCAGCACACAGCTTACAGTGGGAACATGTACCTAGAAAGTTTGCCAACTAAGACAGACCAACAGAGCTGATCATGTACAATATGGCTTTGTTGGAAGGTCGCTTGTGAAAAACAAGCAATAAAAATCAGTAACTTATTACCATGATAGCTTAAAAATGAAACACAGTGAACTGACTGCCATAAACCAGAGGAATGATACATGGAGAATGAAGAAACTTCTGATAAGTGAGCTGTACTCCAAAATGTTTCCAGAAGCCAACATATAAAGTTTACCACAACTTGTACAGCACACTGACAGGAAGCTGTTGGTGTAGCAGGAAAAGCAAATGAAGTAATAAATAATTATGTGGGTAAGTAGTGAATCTGAAGATATATATACAATGCTACTGGTGCATGAAGTTCAGCTTTGTCTTGGATTTGTTCAGTCATTTTGGGCAAGTCACAGAGATCTCTCCGTAAATACATTCAGATAAGGATATTTGCTCTTAAAGCACTTTAATCTCTGGAGATGAAACATTATATTGAAATGCAAATGTTACTACTTACAGCTTACTGCCTTCAAATGACAGCTGAAACGTGCATTCCACATTTATCATCTGACAGAATCAACTCAAAAGCAGTCTTCATGTATGTTTTGACAACGTATGAATGTTAAGCACAACTCATGGCATGTTATCTGGCTGTCAAGTATGACCAAAAAATGTTTAAAAAACCCTACAGTAAAAAAAAAAAAAAAAACAACAAACAAAAAACCCAACAAAACCCCCACAAAATGAAAACAAAAAAGTCGATGTAAAACAAGCCTCCCAAGCTTACTTGCAGCAGGGTTCCATGAACAGTGTTCTGTCGCATGCAATGAGTGGCAGGGTCTGGGAGCCCCTGCAGCAGGGCCAGCACTGTGTGTGGAACTTCATTGGCCATAACGAAGGGAACGAGGGCCCGGCCCGACATCTCACGGCAGCGGTACACGGGGGAGTGCCCACACCTGCAGAAAGGAGAAAGACCTGTTACTTCTCATCCAGCTCCAGTCACTGGGGTGCCTAAAACAAAACAAAGCATAATGCAATGAAAACTGTAACATATTTCTCACAAATCTAATATACAGTCTTCTCAGTAGTGAAAGAATATTTGCCCAGAAAGGTAAGTCATACTAGAGCTATGCCAGAGGATTTGTTTTCATTCAAAAGTTCTGGTGTTTAGATAAAGAAAAAAGAAAAAAAGAGGAAAAAATGCAATTATGCCATGAGACAGGTAAGTATATAGTCCTGTAAATATCTTTCTTGATGTTTATGTTACTTACTAATCATACTCAAATGTATTATGAGTTTGACTTAAATTGTTATCTCCATGTTGTTAATCAGATGTTTCCATGAGAACACAACATGGTGTCCACTGAATTTTGGGCCAAAACTCCCACTGGTTTCTAGAACACATTTAAAGGCAGGAAGTAAAAGACATTGGAAAATAACTTTCCATTGTTTATAATTAGTATCTAAAAGAAAAACAGCAGTTAATTTTGAATAAAAAGTAAGATGCAGGACTCCACATACGGTAAATGCCAAAAAGAATCTTTCACCTTTTAGTGCAATTAAGGTTTTGACAGGCTGTAGATTTACGAAAATACATACAGAATGAGCTATTCAGCTACAGTAACACATTAACCAGTTATATGGTAGCATGTATACTGAATTGACGTGAGTAAGAGTCCTTAATCAGCTAAGCAGGTTAGGCTAAGTCTTTCAAAGCCAGTAATTCTTGCAGGTGTGAATTTTGGCAATGCAGGTAACAATTCAGCCACCCAGAAAACTGAGAACACTACTACAGGGTTTAGACAAAAAAGGCCAAATGTCTTAGGTGATGAAAAATACAGTACAGCTGAAGTTATGCTCTGATACTTCCCAGATGATTGTGATGACCCAAGAGAGACGGCCTTCCCTACTCCAATACTCATCCTTTTCCTGAATTGCTTCCTATGTATTTTTATCTTAAAACATCACATGTAGATGAGATTATCCCCTGCCAAAATGATTTTGACCTCTGCTGAAAAACAAACCAAAAAATCCTGCAGTGTCATGCCTACACATTTAAAAGTTAAATGAAATTAAAAGGTATTCCAGATTTTCAAGTATCTGTAGCAAATTTAAATCAATATTCAAAGTAGTAGTTTATTTTACTTTACTTATAATAAATAATTATTTAAAGTAATTTATTTATATTACTTTATTTCACATCAAAGAAATACAGAAGACAGTTTGCATCTTGAACCACCAATCCAGCTAACAGGGTTTTGAACACTAAGAAACTAAATAGTCCTAACTGAAATAGATATGTTATGCCTTGGCATGCCTGAAAGACACAGGTCTCCTTCAGAGAGAGCTATACTACCCCCTAAACAACAGTTTTTTTGGGAATTTTCACCCTTGCAAATAAGGTTGTATGTTCCATCATGATTTTTACAAAGACCATCTTTACATTTCCTTTTCACAGACTGGCCATCCTTCACTACAGGATGCTAGAGCAGAACAGTCACAATTAGAGACTCTGCCATAGGAAAAGCTTTAATCCTGTATTGACAAGGTGTGAGAAGAAAGTCAGCTCCAAAAAAAAACCTTTTTTTTTTTTAAACAAAAACATTTTAATTCTACTTCATAGTAAACTGAAACCTAAGAAGTAATTGTCGGCAACCATTCTTTCAGCTCTGCTGAACCATGTTTTCTTAATTTTGTTTATGACTTTTACAGATACCAAGGAATCTGACATGTCTTCATAGGAGTGGAAAATGGGTAAAATGCCAGGGTTTCCTCTGCCTTGTGCAAGGGTACTTTCCAACACTACATGCTTCAAGAGGGGGCTTTCTCCTCAAACACAATGCAATGAATTACTATATATTTTTAAATAACCTGACTTTAACTTTTTTGTCTTGTAAAAACACCAAAGATTTATAACACATGCACCTACGTATATGGAGATACAGTATTTTACACTCCAAATTTTGTTCCGCTCTATTATTTTATCAAATTTATTATGAAAATAGAAGTGACTGCTCTATGTATAGAAAGAAGAAAATAGTTTCACGTTACAGGCAAAATTTTCTCAGCTGCCTGAAGTCCTCCCTCAGAGCAATCACACAAGGGCCCCGTCATGGAGAACTCCCCCAGGACGCTGTGGACCCAGCTCTGCAACTTTCTGTGCCTGAGGCAAAAGCAATCCCACAGCCCCTGCCTGCCCAAAGGGCAACCCAGCCAGCAGCCTGCCACTGTCCTACACACCTGCTGTACATTCATGCACACTTCCCACACTCCAGGCTGCCACACAGGGTGCAGGGTGCTCACAGGGACTGACACCTTAGCGGGAATCCTGAGAACAGCACGCCTATGAAATCAGCACTAAGGAACAAAAGCACCACAAAAGTTTAAGAACAATACAGTATCTGCTTTATAGGGACATGTATGGGAACACATGAAAGGTATTTCACATCAACAAACAGCTTCCCAAATCTGAGATGGGTTAACATTCCTACTGTTTCTTCTCATTTATTTAAAATACTTATTTTTAAATCTAACACTCAAAGAAAAACAGTTCTTTCCAATCCCCACCGCCCCACAAGAAACAGCACTTGATAATACTTAAAAAATACTCCTTTCACATACATACGTCAGATGTCATGCCAAGTCACCACTAGTGACCTATCCCTGAACTTCTGCATACCCTGAAGGCACTTAGGTGTACATCTCTCATGTTTTGAAGGCACTTGGCCTCATTCCTGAATCATGCAAGAAGTTTGCCAGGAGAATGTCAAAACATATACTAGTTTTTCCATCCTCTAACAGCACCCTAGATCAGAGTTTTGATTTTTACTGGATCCCACTTACATAAAATCTCTCACCTGTAAATAAAACTAAACAGGATCAATTCTCAAAAAGGGATAGAAAGACTGAATGCAAATAAAACAACTGAGCAACAGAAAAATGTCATTCTAACCCAATTTTGCAATTTTTTGCTCATTGTTATACTAAGCTCCAAACCATACACTTTAGCACTGAGTCTACCACCTGTATTGTTAAAAATTTGTTTTATCTAGAGTTTAGCAACCATTATGGGAAGCAATCTCACAAACTGCATCAAGAAATATTATTGCACAATTATGGCAATTACAGTAACTCAGTTTTGTATCTGCAGCAAAACCCAGCAGCTGAAGAAAGAAGCATTTTAAGGCTGTGGAACTACTCAGGTTACTCCTCCTGCAGTAGTTTACCACACTGCCATCCCTGAGATGAGTTTCATTTATGTGATAGCAGTTGCCTTGGTGGGACACTAGCAGAAAAGGACCTCCAAATGTGGTACTTCACCATCCAGACTCTGAGCTTCACCTGGCAACAGCACAACTCAAATCTGCTGCAGGCTCATCATCTCTGTAGGAAATACAACCAGTGGAATCTTGTATCCATTAGGACAGCATAGATGTGCGTACAAACCTGCACTTAAAATTGTTCCATCTCCTTTGATTTGAAAGGTGCTTGGGGGAGGGGGGGGAAGTGTTTTCAGTATGTGACACTACCTTTACATGCAGGCAGATATAAGTAGACTTTAAAATCTAGGAATTATCTAAAATGTTGTCATATATAAAAACATACATCATGCTGACCTGATTTTATTATTCTTCAAGGCAGCAACAAGAATGAAACTTGCAAAATCCTCATGTGATACACTCCTATTCAATCCTGAGGGCTATTAACAACTGTAGTATTTCACCTTGAACTCAGTACTGTTTATCTAGGTGCATGAGGTATTGGATGTAAACATGTTTACTTGAAACAGTCCACGATCAAGAACAAAAAGTCAATAAATCTGAGAAGGTTTCGCTCTGTGTAACCGTAGATTCAATTCAATCCATTTCCACTGCTCCGTTCCAGCTTCAACACTTAGATCCTGAACCGCCCTCCTAACTGACATGATTTATCACCAACTCGCATAAGGCACAAAGATTCCATACTCCTCTGCACACATCAAAGTATCTAATTTATTACTCTGGCTACAAACAACAGAACACTAGCTGTAAATAATAGTATCTTAAACTTCTTCTGGGAAAAAAAAAAGAAAGAAAAGAAAAAACAAACCTGCAGGTGTTTCCTATGCGCTCATTTTCCACCCTTTATTTCTCCCCCTTCAACAGACTTCATATTACCCAAACTAACAACACAAATAAGGATTACCTTTTATATAAAGGTCACAGAAACAAATTAGCAGAATTAATTTGAAAAATTACACCTGTTGCTGAAAATATGTTCATTATATTAAATAATTCCTACAGTTGTTAGAAGGACTAGCAAGGAGAGAAATGTCTATTTCCAGGTTTTACTGGCTGTTGTCACAGTGATCTGTGCATTACTAACAATGGCATTTCTTATTAGTGATACAGTGAAGGTTCTGCAGAAGGGGCTCTGAGCTTCTAAGTCAATCCAAGTATCCTACCACCATCACAAGGAGCTTGGGGGAAGAGTGCAGCATGAGGCAGGAAAAGGCCTTGCAATTCAAACCAACCACCTCTGCCTGCAGGTTAGAGCATTTTAACAGCCACCAGGGCTTTTAGAAGATGAAAATGATTGAAAAATATAGATAAATAAAAATCACATAGATGGTACTCTTTAAATCCTGGAGCTAGTTATACCACAAGGTCCTAACAAATGCACTGTAAAAAAAATTGTGCTAAGTCTTCTGTCTGATTCTATAGAGACACAGTAGGTAGTATGAGAAGGAGATTTCGTCTTTCCTCCACGACGCAGCTATACAGTTCAAGTTATGTCATCAGTTCCAAAGCAAGAATTAAAACCAAGAAATGAGAGTAGGAAAAACACGGATGGTGGTCAGAGATCAGAGGGAAAAGTATTTAACAACAGATTCAGTTCCTATTACAAGAGTTTGGATATTAACATTCAAGAGCATTGTATGCATTCCTGAAGATTATAATATTAGTAAATTTTTCCCCTTCAAATTATCTCCTAAAGGAATACCTTTAGCAACTACAAATGCAGTGTGACAGGTTTCCAAGCTAAGTGAGGTCCAAAAATAGAATTAAACAAAAAATACACTCATGCTTCCACACAATTAACTTGGACTTCCATACTGTGGATGAATCAGCAGGACAGTGCCTATTCATTACTGAGAGAGTAAGGCTTCCTGGAATATCAAAAATAATTTGCTACACATGTACCTACAGTTTCTTTTGTTCATTTTTTGATTTGCTTGGTTTGTGCTTTTAAGGAAACACAACAATTTTCCATTTTATTTTTCCGTGTTCCTTAGCAATAGAACTATCCAAAGCATTTAATTTAAAAACTTATTTCTCTGTGGAAACCTGTATTATAATTGGGCTGAGAATAATTTTTTGTTCTTTAATCTAAGATTAAAAAAAAAAAAACACCACCAGAAAAACTTGAGTTTTGATATGGCTCCTCAATATTTACCTGTAAAATAGGAAAATATTACAGAGGTACCAACAGTTTGTGGGAGGTTTTAGATCTACAATCAACACATAAATGTAGCTCAGGAAATGTTTGAGCAAAACCATGGACAGAAACAAGCCAAATTTAATTTCAGGTTATTTATGTAGTACTAAACCTCTAAACTCTTATCTATTTCCTTTAAAGTGATGTTAATGGTTGCCCAAACTTCTAGTCTCTTTATACATTGTGTGAAGTATTTTATTCTTCCAACTTGGGCAATTAAGATAAAACCCCATGTTTTTGTAAGGGCAGTAGTTTCCACACAAGCACTTAATGAACCAGAGTAGCCATAAATACTGCAGAAAGTATGTAGGCAAAGCACACAGGCTTTTATTTGAGAAAGCTGTCCACAAGCTCTGCCAGGAGCTGTTTTTCCATATGTTTCCCAGGGCTTTCTAAGGAAAAATTATAGACATTTCTCTCTTCTTGTCACCAAGGCCCAGGTTAATGTAAACAAGTGGCCAACTGATACCAAGCTGAATCAACATCAGAAACTTGAATTGTTGTGTTTTAGCAAGCCAAAACACCTAGGATCGCTAACATCTGAGTCTATGAAAACTATTACTAATACAGTGTGTAAACTCCAGAGGAACAGAAATATGTTCTTGTCAAATGGAGATTTCCTATAGAACATGCTGACACAATTTAAATGGCATCTGTTCTTGAATTCCCATCAAGAAATCTCAAAGAGTATGTCCAGGTAGGTAGACTCTAGGCTTATGTAACTACTGAAGATATATGAGGGTAGAGCCTCCATTTCGGTTCAGAGCACTCTAGACCAAAAAAAAAAAAACCCTGCTCTTATCTCAAGATCATGTAAAAGACAATTTTATTCACAATCTATTTCTACTTCGTTAATTTGGGAACAGTTACCATGATGTTTCACTACTGCAGAATAACAGAAAGAATAACACCACTTACTACCCAGAGCTGGGAAAAAAAACAAAACAAAGACTACTTTCTGTGTTAGCAACTCTATCATTATTCTGAACTCTATGAAAGGGAAGTTGAATGAAAAAATCAATTCTCAGTGCCTTGTGATGATTTTCAAAGCTTCAGATGATTGTAAGCAAAACTGCAACATGAGCAATTTTAAAAACATATCCTCAGACCCATGAAAACATCCAAAGGATCTGGGTTCTCAAAGATGCTTTCCCTTCCAGCCATACCACCAGAAGTATCTAGCTCATTGCTAAAAAGCCTTCCCAGTTACTGACTCTTCCCAAACTCAGACTGTTCTTTTTAAAGAATATTGGCTTTTTAAAGTATCATTATACTTGGTTTCCCTTATCATCCTCTGGATAGTTAATGTATTATTTCTCTCCATTTTCATATTCCTTCCTGCAAATACTTTTCCAGAATAAGCTAAATATTATCTTTTGGATACTTATCTTGACCAGCAGAGTACTCACTGGTTAATTTTAAGTACATAAATTAACAATAAAATTACTTCACCAATCATATATTGACAGTTCAGCACCCCATCATGTTTTTTACTCGATCATGTTTCAAGCACGTATACATCAAGTTCAACACACATCAAATTTTAACCCAGGATCCCAGCCACTAGTCCTCTTCAGGATTTTGCAACACTGGAAAAAGACAGGTACTCTCAGTGCTCATGAATGCCTCCCTGACAGATGTCACCCTTTATTTGCCATGAATCTGAAAGCTCCCTGAAGTTTGTGAATATTTCCTAAACTGCTTCAGACAATAATCTGCCAATGATTGATGAACACAGTGGACACTGGAATAAGAAATTAATTACGAATACCTAAGGGTTGTGGTATTTCCCATCAGCACCACTTGGATACCACACATCTGTCCACAGTTTCAGAGAAAAGACAGGAATACAGTAAAGAATGTACAAGATGAATAAAGAGTTTTAGTAGATCAGACGGTCTTGAGCAGCCTACTGCCAATCAAACACTTCTCATTCTTCTCTAGCACTACAATTTGAACTTAATCAAACTGGAAAAAATTACAGCCTGTTTACAATTTGTTATTTAAAAATGCTAAAAGGAAGAAAAAGACTGAAACCCTTCTTATTAATAAATATTTATAGTGAACCATAAATATTTTTACAGATCAGTATCAATCACTATGCAATCAGGATTGCACAGAAAGGAATCTAAGTAGAAATGGAAGACTTCCAAGACAGTCCCAGTTCATTAGAGATAAGCTCAGTGGGGAAGCGAATCCCTGTCCTTCCCTCCTTCTCCCCCAGCTATGCAAAATTTCCACTTCAGATATTAAGCAAGAGATTTACTACAAGAAAAATCTAAAAAACAGTGTATGCTTTAAGGGTGCACATTGCTCCTTTTTTCCAAATGTCTATGCCAGCCCGTGTTTTGGGAACCTTGCCCATAATAAAAAGGATATCTGTCTTCATCTCACAATGACTGCTCAGCCCCATGAGCTTCCCCAACAAGGACACTGGGCATTCCAATGAGTCAGAGCCTGCTCCCAATCTCACGGGGATTCCAAATAATGCAGTATTTGCAGACAGTTATAACGCTGAGCAGTTATACTGAACAAATATTAGTAACTAAAAAAAACCCAAAGCAAATTAAAAAACCAGAGACCAAAGACTAAGATGTGCAGTTGATAAGGGAACACAGGGAGATGTTTTCATAAACAACTGTAATCCAAAGCAGCTATTTTAATACAACAAGGCTGCAACAAACACATGTAGTTCTTTTAATCTAGTATGAAAAGGCATTCCCACAAAAGCTCTTTCCTTATCAGACCCCTGATAAGATTCCCAGTCGTACAGAAATGACAGTTGAAACCAGGGAAGTTTTAATATTAATTCTCCTAGTGCTGCCACGTCACACTAAAACACAGGGAAAAGAGGAGAAAGGTAGAGGAAACATTTAGCACAACCAGTCAGCTACCTTGTTTGGCCACTTACCAGAAGATACCAGTGCTCAGCCTACAGAAAATCAGATGGCTGCTTTCAAGGCTGGTACAGGATGATATACTAAACCCACACATATAACTGCACATGTGGGAAACAAAACAAACACCAGCTAATCTGTATTTAAACAGCTTATATAAACAGCAATTTTAGCTTATAAAAAATATATATACACTAATTATTTCCTCCAAGCTCTTCTCAAACAAAATGAGGGTATCTTGTTACTAGAACTTCAGCATTTGGCCGTCTCTTGTGCTGTTTATTAAATCTAAAATTTAAGACTTTGAGATAAGTCTTACAGACACTTTTGAATCTACATTTGAATTTTGTTTCTTTATTATCCATCTTACCCTAGACCCATTCCCATGAAGCCCACACAGACTTTGTCATAGGGCTACAGTGGAACAGAACCAGCCACCAGAACAGACTGGATATAATTTAGCATAATTAAACACAATACAGAGCAATCAAACTTACAGGCACGAGTCAACAAAGAACAACTTTTTCAAATGAGCAACCTACATGCGAGTAACATCACTGATTGGTGAAAATTTAAATTGACACAACATTCTGCAGTATTAATACTACTACATCTGAGTCTTCTTCCTTAAGAAGTGAGCTGTCTCGTGTTTATGAAATGGTTAGACACAACTGAAACTCACAGAGAGCCTCAGCTCAGCTGCTCTGCTTTCTAGGAAGTTAAAATAAACCCGGATCAATCTCACTATTTCCAAAAATCATAGATGATAAGAATTTTCTCTCTCCTTCTCTAAACACTCTGTTAGGAATGGCTTGAAGTTTTTTAAAATTTTTTAATTAAAAAATGACAATGCTCCATCCCACAGAACATTTTTTCTCATCACACACGGTTTTGTTTTCCTTGCATCTTAGTGTCTATCATTAACCAACAGTCACACTGATTATCCTTGTATATTAGTAACAAGTTCTTGAGTGCAAAACCAAAACCCTCAGTCCAGGGTGGGGGACGGAGAAGGGTAGAAGGGCAAAGAGGACAGCTGTGAAGTGCTTCCCACTGCCACCTACCCTGGGTCCCTGACTGGAAACAGCACCACGGGACTTCAGCATTTGGCTCTTCCATTTTGCATGAAGATGCAAGTTACAAAATTCTGCCCAAGAAAACAGTGCCTCTTTCACAACTGTGTTAATTTCATGGAAAGATGTTCACATTTCTTGCAACATAATACACCTAGAAGCAGCACTGCTTCGAAATCTGTCTATTTGCTGAAGTTTTAAAAGGGAAATTTCATGAAGAATTAAGTTCTGTCAAGGGGAAGCCAAGGCACATACATCCAACAAGGTTTTAAAACCTTATATTGTTTGACATTTTAATTTTTAAAAAAACTTTCTAAAATATTAAGAAGTCACACTCTTAAATAGAGCTAGACTCCAAGTAGTGAAAAAGCATCCAAGTTAATAAAGCAATACCCATTTTACTCCTTCAGAGCATTCAGCCCAGAACATTTAACACTAAACAAACATTCTGTCAATGCCATGGTACAAAAAGACATAAGGTAACTCAATTCTAGATCATTCTGAAGAGATTACAGGTCTTTGAAAAAGGGAGAGGGAGGCAAAAGGGAGG